>NC_064034.1:13929349-14252116 GCF_932526225.1 Nematostella vectensis | reverse complement strand
TACACAAATTTCCATGTAATCCCACATAATTTGGATAAATTTTGAAAGACAAAACATTTAATTGCACAGCTGATGGGTTCTTACCTCTATTTCTCGTAAAAAAAGAGAGATATTCTTCGTAAGAGTGCAATGTTTCGAACGGAATTTCGAAAACAAATAAAATGACTAGGTGCTCTTTGCTAAACTGCGAAGGCCTAGGACTAATAATATAATACCTTTTTTATAGGCTGGTAGCTAGGAGCCAATGAAAACTTGCCTATTTTCACACAAAAAAATCACCTTTTCAAGTTATTTTGTGCTTTCCTTCGGTACAAAATGTAGTTTGGGCGTAACAGTTGATATTCCGTGTAATTTAGCGCATAATTTAGTAAAGAATCCCGCGTAATTTTGAGGGTTTTTTTTTTTTGCGTAATTCCAGAAGCTCTGTGTATGGAGAATGACGATTTCCAGACAGACAAAAGACAAAAATTGACATTTGTTTCTAATTCTACTTTAAATTGCTTCTCATACCATTCACTGCAAAAGTCGTACTGTAGCTTTCCCCAAAAAAATGACATCCAGTTTTTTTTATTCATTGAAATAGAAGTATTGCAGAGATAACATAAAAATCAACCTTTCTTTTTTAAAAAAAAATATGATATAAGTAGGATAGATATTCTCAATTTTTATTTTTTACATAAAAGATGCATGTATCTAAAAGATGAATTTTAATGATTCTTCACATTTATGTGAAGCTTTTTTCCTAAATTAAACTTAAATATGTCAACGTTGTGGACATTAAGTAATGTCCACAATAATGTGTCCTCATGCGGAAACAAGTGAGAAATCTGGATTTTTTTTCAATCCAAGGCACAAGCCCCTTTTAAAGTGAGCCCTGTGAAATGGGTGTGAACCCAAATTCTCAATATTTTATCATTTTCATAAGGCTCAATGGTTTGGAAGGCTCAATGTAATTTGAAAAAATCTTGATATTGCATATCTCATGTGGAATTGCCCAGTCTACCTGCAATAGTTGTATCACCTGTCTGTTGTTTTGCATGTTCTTTTTTACTGTATATAACCTCTACAAAAAGGCGCTTAATCAATAACTGTTACTTTTATTATTTTTTTTCTTTTCAGGTTAAATAATCACTTCTACTGCCCTGCCTGGTGTGTGGTGGATAAGAGGCTCAACTCAGTTTGATTAGTGTTGGTCACGTGTACAGCAGATATGGGGTTCAGTTTGAATAGCATTGGTCTTATGTACAGTGAATATATGGATTAGCCCAGTTTGAATAGCATTGGTCTTATGTACAATGGATTAGGCGCTCAGCTCAGTTTGCTTAGCATTAGTCTGGTGTGCGGTGCATAATTCCATTTTGATTATTATTGGATAAGGGGCCATGGACAGTTAAATTAGGATTGGTCTGGTTTACAGTGGAAAAGGTGCTTAGCTCAGTCTTGTGTACAATAGGGGGTTTAGTTCAGTATGCTTAGCATCAGTCTGGTGTGTGGTTGATAAGGGACCTAGTCAGTTTGATTATTATTGTTCCCATATACTAGCTCAGTTTGATTAGCATTTGTCTGGTGTGTGATGGACAACTGGCTGAGTTCAATTTGACGTAAAATGCACTTGTAGCTAAGTTTGATTAGCATTGGCCCCTTGTGTGTTGGCTAGGGGCTAAGCTCAGTTGAATTAGGATTGTCTTGTGTACAAGGGGCTTAGCTCAGTTTGATAACTGGCTTAAGTCCAATTTGATGGAAAAGGTGCTTGGCTCAGTCTTATGTACAGTTGATATGGGCTGGTTCAGTTTGATAAGCACCAGAATCTGGTGTGTGTTGGACATCAGTATCTGGTGTGTTGTGCATTTCAATTCTGTACAGTGAATAAGGGAGTCAGCTCAGTTTGCTTAGCATTGGCCTTTATACAGTGCTGAGGGGCTTAGCTCATTTTTATTAGAGCTGATCGTATAAACAGTGGATAAGAGCTTAACTTGTTTTGATTATTATTAGTCTGATGATGAACAGTGGATAGGGGCTTAATTCTAAACACTAGGTTCTGGTGGGGCATAGCTCAGATGAGTTAGTGTTGGTCTAGTTTACAGTGGATAAGGGCTTAATTCAGTGTCATTAACATTTGCATAGCATCAGTATAGTGTGTGGTGTATAAGGGGCTTAAACTCACTTTGAATAGCATCAGTATGGTGTGTAGTGAATAAGCTCAGTTTGGATAGCATCAGTATGGTGTGCAGTGTATAAGGGGCTTAAGCTCAGTTAGAATAGCATCAGTATGGTGTGTGGTGAATAGGGGGCTTAAGCTCAGTTTGAATAGCATCAGTATGGTGTGTGGTGAATAAGGGGCTTGAGCTCAGTTGGAATAGCATCAGTATAGTGTGTGGTGAATAAGGGGCTTAAACTCAGTTTGAATAGCATCGGTATGGTGTTTAGTGAATGGGGGGCTTAAGCTCATATCGAATAACATCAGTATGGTGTGTAGTAAATAAGTGGCTTAAGCTGAGTTTGAATAGCATCAGTATGGTGTGTAGTGAATAAGTAAGCCCAGTTTGATTAAGCACCAGTATAGTGTGTGGTGTATAAGGGGCTTAAGCTCAGTTAGAATAACATCAGTATGGTGTGTGGTGAATAAGGGGCTTAAGCTCAGTTTGAATAGCATCAGTATAGTGTGTAGTGAATAACGGGCTTAAGCTCAGTTTGAATAGCATCAGTATGGTGTGTAGTGTATAAGGGGCTTTAGCTCAGTTGGAATAGCATCAGTATAGTGTGTGGTGAATAAGGGGCTTAAACTCAGTTTGAATAGCACCAGTATGGTGTGTAGTGAATAAGGGGCTTAAGCTCAGTTTGAATAGCATCAGTATGGTGTGAAGTAAATAAGGGGCTTAGCATCCGTATGGTGTATAGTGAATAACGGGCTTAAGCTCAGTTTGAATAGCATCAGTATGGTGTGTAGTGAATAAGGGGCTTAAGCTCAGTTTGAATAGCATCAGTATAGTGTGTGGTGTATAAGGGGCTTAAGCTCAGTTTGAATAGCATCAGTATGGTGTGTGGTGTATAAGGGGCTTAAGCTCAGTTTGAATAACATCAGTATGGTGTGGTGAATAAGGGGCTTAAGCTCAGTTTGAATAGCATCAGTATGGTGTGTAGTGAATAAGTAAGCCCAGTTTGATTAAGCACCAGTATAGTGTGTAGTGAATAATGGGCTTAAGCTCAGTTGGAATAGCATCAGTATGGTGTGTAGTGAATAAGGGGCTGAAGCTCAGTTTGAATAGCATCAGTATGGTGTGAAGTAAATAAGGGGCTTAGCATCCGTATGGTGTGTAGTGAATAACGGGCTTAAGCTCAGTTTGAATAGCATCAGTATGGTGTGTAGTGAATAAGGGGCTTAAGCTCAGTTTGAATAGCATCAGTATAGTGTGTGGTGTATAAGGGGCTTCAGCTCAGTTTGAATAGCATCAGTATGGTGTGTGGTGTATAAGGGGCTTAAGCTCAGTTTGAATAGCATCAGTATAGTGTGTGGTGAATAAGGGGCTTAAGCTCAGTTTGAATAACATCAGTATGGTGTGGTGAATAAGGGGCTTAAGCTCAGTTTGAATAGCATCAGTATGGTGTGTAGTGAATAAGTAAGCCCAGTTTGATTAAGCACTAGTATAGTGTGTAGTGAATAATGGGCTTAAGCTCAGTTGGAATAGCATCAGTATGGTGTGTAGTGAATAAGGGGCTTAAGCTCAGTTTGAATAGCATCAGTATGGTGTGTGGTGTATAAGGGGCTTAGACTCAGTTTGAATTGCATCAGTATGGTGTGTGGTGTATAAGGGGCTTAAGCTCAGTTGGAATAGCGTCAGTATGGTGTGTGGTGTGAATAAGGGGCTTAAGCTAAGTTTAAATAGCATCATTATAGTGTGTGGTGAATAAGGGGCTTAAACTCAGTTTGAATAGCATCAGTATGGTGTGTGGTGAATAAGGGGCTTAAACACAGTTTGAATAGCATCAGTATTGGGTGTGGTGAATAAGGGGTTTTTAAGCTCAGTTGGAATAGCATCAGTCTTGTGTGTGGTGGATATGAGGCTTTGCTCGGTTTCATTCGTGTTTGTCTAAATGCATTAGATAAGGTGCTTAGTTCAGTTTGATTAATATTTGTTTGATGTAGAGTTGATAAGGGAATTAGACTATCATTGGTCTGGTGTACAGTGGATAAGGTGTTAAGTTCAGTTTGGTTATTATTGTTTTGATAACTCAGTTTGATTATCATTGGTTTGTTGTAGAGCAGATGGGGCTTACCTCATATTGGTTTACAGTGGATACTGGGCTTAGCTCAGTTTGATTATCATTTGCCTAGTGTGCTGTGTTGAGGGCCCTGGCTCAGATGAGTCAGTGTTGGTCTTGTGTACAGTGTTTGAGGGGCTTAACTCACTTTGATTGGCATCAGTCTGGTGTGTGATGGATAAGTGGTAAAGTTTAATTTGATGTACAGAGGTTAAGGTACTTTATTAGTTTGATTAGCATTTGTCTGTGGTCTGGTGTGCTGTGGTGAGGGCTTAGCTTAAATGAGTTAGTGCTGGTCTTGTGTTGCATCAGTCTGGTGTGCAATGGATAAAGTGCTAAGCTCAGTTGAATTAGAGTTGGTCTTGTGTACAGTGAATATAAGGCTTAGTTCAGTTTGATTAGTATTGGTCTGTGTATATTGGATAAAGGAAATGGCCCAGTTTGATAAGCATCAGTATGTGCAGTGGATAAGGGGCATAGTTCAGTTTGCTTAGTGTCAGTTTGGTGTGCAGTGGATAAGGGGCTTTAGCTTAGTTTGCTTAGCACCAGTTTGATGTGCGGTGGATAAGGGGCTTGGCTCAGTTTGCTTAGTGTCAGTTTGGTGTGCAGTGGATTTTAAAGGGGTTTAGCTCAGTTTGCTTAGCACCAGTTTTGTGTGTGGTGGATAAGGGGCTTGGCTCAGTTTGCTTAGCGTCATTTTGGTGTGCGGGGAGTAATGGGCTATGCTCAGTTTAAGAAGCATTGGCTGCTTGTGCAGTGCTGAGGAGCTTAGAGCAGTTTTGTTGGAGCCGGTCATATAAACAGCGGATAGGCGGGCTTAATTCAGTTTGTTTATTATTTGTCTGAAGAACAGTAGACAAGGGGCTTAGCTCTGTTGAATTAGCATTGGTAATTTGTACAGTGGATAAGGGGCCCTAGGTAAGTCTTGTGTATAGTGGATAAGGGGCAAACAGTGTAGTTTAATTTGATTAGCATGCGATGTATAAGTAGCTTAGTTCAATTTGATGTACGGTGGATAAGGGCCTTAGCTCAGTTGAGTTAGTTTAGCTCTCGTGTACTGTGGATAACAGACTGAGCTTTGTTTGATTAGAATCAGTTTGGTGTGTGGTGGATAAGTTGCTTAGTTCAGTTTGATTATTATTGGCTTGTTTTTAAGTAAATAAGTCGCTTTGTACAGTTTGATTATAATTTGTTTGTCGTACAGTGGATAAGTGGCACAGCTCAGTCTGAATTTAATTGGTCAGGTGTCGAGGGGATATGGGTCTTTTCTTTGAGTAGTTTTAGTCTAATATACAAGGGGCTTAAATCAGTTTGATTATTATTGGATAAGGGGCTCAGCTCTGTTGAATAAGAGTTTCATGTACAATGGATAAGGGGCATAGCTAAGTTTGATTAGCACCAGTCTTCTGTACTGTGAAGGAGAGGCTTTGCTTTGTTTCATTAGCGCGTCTAAATGCACTAGATAAGGTGCTTACTTTAGTTTGATGATCATTGGTCTGATGTACAGTAGATAGGGGCCTCAGCTCAGTTTGATTATCATTTATGTGGTGTAGAGTGGATATGGGGCGGATATTTTGGTTGGTGTTAGTCAAATAAACGGTTTATAAGGGGCTTAGCTCAGTTTGATTAGCATTGGCCTCATGTGCAGTGCTGAAGGGCTTTCCTCATTTTGATTAATGTTGTCTAATATAAAGTTGATAAGGGGCTTAGCTCAGATTTGATTAGCATGGATGTAATGTACAGAGGATAAGGAGCTTAGCTTAAAATAATGTATTCAATAACGATTTTGGAATTGTTACAATAACCCTGTCAAGCAAATGATACAGTGAATGTTGGAAAATTCGCGACCGGAAAATTCGCGAACACTAAAAAAATTCGCGGTGAGGTCTTGGACCCCAAGGTTTTTTTTTGACCCCCAAATACTACTAATTTACCAAAATAACTACAAAAATCCCGCTGAAGGTTTAAATCGCGGATTTAAACCTTGGAACCCAAGACCCGCGAATTTTCCAATATTTACTGTAATTTCTTGTCGTTGTCAAAAGAAGATGAAAATGAGAAGATAATACGCTGAGGTATATTTTACGGGTTTGTGGAAACCTCTCTATTGATTACTGTAAGAAAAGTGTGATAGAATTGATTTATTTGTTGCAATTCTAATAAACGAACTAAACAACTATATAGTGTCATTTAATCCCTACTTGCATTTGATTTAAATATAACAAGTTTTTTCACCGACGTTGCTACGACATGTTTTTTCACCGACATTAGGAAGACCACTGAAAAAAGTGTGTGTGGGGCTAAAAAAAAAGAAGAGTGTAAACTAGAAGAAACAACTTTTTTGTAATTGTTATTCCTTGATAATATGTGAGATAGCCTCAAAACCTAAGATTCCTAGAGTATGACTGAAAAAAGCAATAAAAAGTAAAAAGCTAACGGAAGGTGGTTTAGAAGGACCAAAATCATGCACACTTACAAATCATGCCCAGGGTGGTTTACGAGGACCACTTTAAAAAGCCTCTAGGATATCATTGCACGACGTTTTACGGTGTTCTAGACAAAAAGCGTTACGAGGACCGGAGGTCGGTCCTCGTAAATACGGTGGTCCTCTGAACGTTGGTGTTTATCCAAATACCGGTCTCCTAAACACGGTTCGGCGCACGCACACACACACACACACACACACACACACACACAACATCGGCACACACATAAACTAAAATAAGGAAAGCAGAGGTGCGTGATAAAGAAGTCGAGTCTACCGAACGGGAGTTGAGTTGAAATAGGGACTCTTCAAAATATGTTCAAAGAACAAGCAAAATGCAGTCCCGTACCCAGGGAAGGAGGGGGGATGCTGGGGGTGCGAACGCATCCCCCCACAACGGCCGAAGGTCTTTCGGTTCCCAATGGAAGTGCTATTTGTTGACAAAACTATAAAGCATAAGCTAGATAACCCTGGTACGTAGCCAAATCCGACGATAAAAGTCCCGTGAAGATACTGCAAAGGCATAAAAAATCCCTCTTTGTTCTTTCGGGGGTAGTCAGATTATTATTAAAGAACTCATTTTACTCGTCGTCGCTTTACTCGTCCCCTCTCAGAACAGCCGAATTCCGAGCTACGAACAAGCAACCATTGCCTGGGCTACCTGTGATTACATTTGTCACCTACGCGCGCGCTTAACAAATACTCCGGTCTTTAAATCATGATTCACTTACCAGCCCTAGCAAGAAGAAGTTCAAACTCAGTTTGAAGAGACTTGTCTGATATGTTAAGCAGCTTCTTGTGTCCATGAATATCCTTGTTACAATCTTTCAGAAGAACGCACTTTGAATTGCTCGAGCAATCGACACTAGGGCCACAAGGACCACCCACCCAAACAGCGTAATCACAGGTATTCATGATCAAGAAAAATATCAAGCATCATCTGACTTACAATTCTAGCTTGCCTGATTTTATAAGAAGCAGATTAATGTGATCTCTTTGTGTTGCCCTAAAGCCTTTTGTGGCTAACGGAGGTGTTACTGTAACAGGATGCCGCTTTGAGGGAGTGTGACAATTCTTCCAGCTTATGCCCTTATGTCAAGGAAGCATGTTTGCTTGTGGTATTCGTGTTTTATTCTTTGATTGGTGTTTCCTATCTAGAATTACGCTTTCACAACATAGGCGAGCCAGCTGAGAAGAGATATCTCATACTTTCGGGTGATGTCCTGCTGCAAGAGACCATGATACATCATGGTCTCTTGCCTGCTGTGAGTGACATGATAATGTCAAGTATATGCCTCATACGCATATACATATCCCATATTAATTTTTAAAATAATTTTGGGATCATTAATATGTTTTTTTAAAATGAAGAACATAAAATAAGAAACAATCTAAAATAAAAACTGCAAGCCGACTAGTTGAACTATTCTTTATATCGGGTTTCCTTTGGAAATTCACGCATTCTTATCTGGTAGACCGCTGATCAGTTGTTGTCATCTGAAACCAGACTCGTGTTCAGGTACTTGACCTTTGCATTGAAATTAATCTCGGCCTTTAAAATCGGCCTTTTTTCCAGAAACATCTTGGCAGAAGGTAAGAACTAACGTGCTTGAATATCTTTTACTTCAATGGAGCGTAAAGAAACTTTAAAACCCAAACAAATCCTTTAAAGTTTGCCATTCCGTCAGGCGTTCTTAACTGAAATCTGTACAAAATAGCAAATATTTTTTATTGTAATGTCTTTATTGAATTCCAGTTCCACGGATGAACCAAGACAATTATACAGCATCTGAGATTAGTATACAGCAAGAGTAGAATTTATTTTCTGTGATTTGTCTCCTGTTCAAACAGGTATATGTATCTAATAAAGACGGCTGTCAAGAAAATCGCGTTATTTGAGCTCGACATGGGGTCGCGTTCGGCTTCATTATAATTCGGGAATTTGATTCCCCCAATTTTTTATTTGCTGAATCGAAAGATATAACACCAATCTTTGCTCAAAGTGCAAAATTTCTGCGAAAATCCATGTACCATCGGTTTTATAATCCCCTAATTTAGACTATTATTCAAGTCGACATTTTTTTATTGACATGTTTAGACACAGCAATAAAATATACTTTTTTGCCGAAAAAAGTAAAGAAACCACTCGATTTATACCTTATCAACTCTATTCTTAGGATCTGCATCGCTATTTTTAATTCCGCGTATATTTAAAGAATATTTTGCGATTTTTTACGCAAGGTGAGAAATGCCCCCAAATCGGCGATTTTATAAGCAAAATCGTAAATTCGGAATTTCTCGAAAAATATTTATTGTATGTAACTCAACTTATTAACCATGATAAGAGAACCAGGGGCTTACTTAAAACCAATTTTGAGCGATTTTGAAATTACTTATTTGGAACTCCTCAGTTGAATCTAAGGGACTGGTGCACTTAAACAGTCGAAGAAGGTGTCCATCATTGAGACAAATTTCTCAGTAGCTTTGGTGTTCTCCCTCCCAATGAACTTAAAGGCATTGACGAGAAAAGATGACAAAACCTAAAAACAAACACATTTTCTGAATTTAATTTTGTGCATCTTACATTTTATCAAGATTCCCCCTCATAGTCCTAACCTCTGCCACTATATTGGTAAAATTTGATATATTGCTAACCTGGATGAACTTACCCCTCCTTTGATACAGGGAGCCAGAGAGGAGAAAGAGCTTAGAAAAAAAAATTACCTGAAAAGTTACCTGAGCAGCTAGGTTGACCCTCATACGTATAAGCTGTTGAGATACACATGCTCATGCGTCAACATAGGAATCAGCCTAAGTCGTGGGGCATTACAGTCGATGCAAACATCCCGTTCGTAGAGTGTTACTAGATGCTGCCAGCTGATATCCATCCCATCGTTCTAGACAGGTGAACAATTAAAAAAAAAAAAAACATGTCAGTAAAGCAAAACAAAATTACGTTAAATTATGTTAAATTAAAATTTAACTTTTTTACCATTTACCATTTTTCTCTTGCTCTGTCCATTATGTGACTTCTCCCAGCAATTCCGCGTTGTCTTCATCAAATGTGGATGGTCACAGATAAAGTAAAGGTCACGTGGCTTCTCGGAATGTATGTTTGGTAGCTTGAAAACAACCTCGCCATCTGGAAGATTAGGAGCCCTATGCAGCTTGAACAACTTCATATTTTGAGTGGCCGCATCCGCAGTGACAAAGCGCACCTTCAGCCCTAATAATCATGCTCCGCTAGTTACAAGTACTGTAACTGTAAGACCTGCTGCTCCCTGGTATTCTGATAAGATTAAGGAAGCAAAGAAACAGCGGAGAAAACTAGAGCGACTATGGCGAAAAACTCAAATCACTGTCCATCGTGAGATGTATGTTGTTGAACAATGTGTTCGAGTAAACAAGGGTATTTATGATTCCAAAATGAACTTTTATGCTGGAACTATAAAAGAAAATGCCAAAGATCAGCGTGTTTTGTTCACTTCTATATCTAAGATGTTAAATTCTAAATCTAGTAAAAACAAAGACCGTCTCATGACTGTCCTATAGATCTCGCGGAAAGTTGTTTACTTTTTTACAAAGAAAGTTGGAACTATTTGTAACACTTTCCCTTCAACACGAACAGATCTGTTTCCAGAAGATTAATGCTTCTCTAATCGGTTTGATAATCTCTCTCTTACATCAAATAAAGAACTTAGCTCTCTTCTCAAGCCCATGTGAAAGAAATCATTTGTGGTGGATCCAGTTCCAGGAATTTAATAGAACGATTTCACGTAACCCCTTTTTACATGCTAATGAGTAAACTAACATGTTAATGAGGCACACTCGCGGCACGCGAAACATCTTAAAACAAGCATTGGCAGCTCCACAGCCATCAACATCTACCTCAAAGCCCATTTATGTCGGCGCACAGTCGGGGATAGTGAGGCAACAAATGCGTTATGCGAACAAGCAGACGCCTGCACAAAGAAAAGTCGAGTACGAATTAACGACCGCATTCGCAGGATTCTCCTCTGAGAGCGAAAATGAATCGGAACCAAAATCCAAGAAAAAAAAGACGGGCAAGGGAAGCACAAGAAGCTCACACAGCTATGTGTTCAAAGGCCATGGAAACTCTAGTGAACGATCAAGCAGTTGGACAAGTAGTTCACACAAGTTAGGAACTCTGACTCTCTCAATTGTTTTATTTGCGTAAATTTCTATGGACAAGAAAATATAATTGCCTAGAATGGACTACAGCCACTTTTTTACGGTTGATCCAATTTGATGTATCACTACTTCAACATTTTCACCGGGTTGTGAAATGTTTGGGAATAAAAGAGAACAAATGAAATATTTGTTTTTTTTGTCAATACTCTCCCAAGGGTGAACCTACCGCGCGTGTGCTCCATTAACATGTTAGTTTTCTCATTAGCATGTTAAAAGCGGTTATGTGAAATCGTTCTAATGAAAGATTGCCATGAAACAGTAATTCCGATACTGACAAAATGTGTTAACTTGTCTTTTGAAACAGGTATTATCCCTGACAGTCACAAAAAAACTGTGTTAAATCCCGCACTTAGAAAAGACTCACTCGGTAATGAGGTTCATAAACATTATAGACCTGTCCCTAATTTGGGATGTATCTCTAAGGCACTGGAAAAAGTTGCAGCAGTTTGCTTGCGCGAGCACTGTGATAAAGATAATCTCCTTGAACGTTTTCAGTCAGCATACCGAGAGGGCCACAGCACAGAAACGGCACTTACGCGCATACGTCATGACATCCTTTGTTAAATAGACAGCGGTAAATGATTCATACTAGTTCTATTAGACCTCTCTGCCGCATTTGATACGGTAGATCATGAAATCCTCCTCAAACGACTGGAACATCGATATGGTATAACAAGTAAAGCTCTGGCATGTTTCAATTGTTATTTGACAAACCGCTCCCAATTTGTAAAAATAGGTGACGGATTTTCTTTAAGTCAGAAGATGCTTTGTGGCGTTCCTTAATGGTCGGTGCTAGGTCCTATATTATATTCGCTATATACTGCACCGCTTGCTAACGTTATCAAACAACACAGTGTAAACTTCCATTTTTATGCTGTCGATACGCAATTATACTTATCATTCGACCCAAAATACGATAGTGAACTGAAGCAAGCAAAGTGCTGTATAGAATCTTGCCTTCGTAGCTAGATCACGACTAATACGCTGCAGCTAAATAGTGACAAAACAGAACTGTTCTGTGTACATAGGTGTATGGTTCGATAACATTTTGACCATGGACAAACAAGTAACTTCAATATGCCAATCCTCCTTTTTCCATCTACGAAATATTGCGAAAATTAGAAAGTTTGTTTTCTTTAATCACTGCGAGATTCTTATAAACGCTTTTATCTTGCTTGGGAGAAACGAGATCACAGGAAAGGTGCTGCCTTGAGACGTGACTAGTAGAACTACAGGAGGGGGCTGAGTTCGATGAGAATGCTTGTGTTTGTAGTGGCACTTTTAGAGCGGAGCACGTAGCAGTAGCGCATCTCTGGAGGTCTTCCGCAGCAAGTAAAAGACTCAGGTTGTTCCTTGGTTTGTAGGTCACAGCCTCTTCTCCATCTTCTACTACAGGGGCTATGGGGAAGGGGCTTTTTCTTGTATCTATGAATCCTGTGTAAAAAGATACAATCCAGTTTTAGCAAAAGAAAGATGCACATTTTTCATTTATTTATTACTGACTGGGTCAATGAGTATAAATAGACTCTGGGCCGTGACTATATCTTTTGGCAACAACGGATACGATAATAAATGTTGCAGTGAAGCATAAATATCAAACGGAAAGTTTAAAACGTGCGAATTCTGCGCAAAATTCTTATACATTTCTTGGAATTTTTCCGGGAACCATTTTGAGAATGTGACTGACATGTGAGAGGTAGTCTTTCTTAGAGTTTCCCTTGTAAGGTTTTCCTCAACTCGCCAAACCGTGACCAATGATCACCAAATTAAAAAAAAACAATCGTGTTATTCAGAGGATTTTTATTCTCTATGGTTAAAAAAAAAATCAACTAAGCCTTAGTCTGCATATTGTGATTGAATTATGTACAGAAATTTAGTGTTCTTTTTGTAGGTTTTGAAAAGGCTTAGATAATAGCGCAAGCTATTTGGCATCAAACTGAGGCCCTCCATCACTGACTAGTTGTACAGGAACACCAAATCTTGAGATGTGTTGTTTCAGTTTCCTAATCACTGCAGGGGAGTTAGATTTCTTAAGAAGGTCAACTTCCCAGTATCCACTAAAATAATCAACTGCCAGTAGGTAGTCTTTGTTGTTCCATGAGAATAAATCAACACCAACAATTCCCCATGGTGCTTTAGCTTCTATAGTTATGAGTGTTTCTTTCTGTTGAGCTTTAGCAAATGTTTGACAGGCATCACAAACACTTGCTAGCTGTTTGATTTCTGCAGACATACCAGACCAAAATATGCATTCACGTGCACGTCTTAACATACTCTCACCTCCAAGATGTGATATGTGAAGATGGTCTTTGATCTCCTTACGCATGCTCTCAGGAACGATGACTCGTTCTCCCTTAAAGATCAATCCATCATGTAAGGTCAGTTCATCTCTATATGAAAAGTATGGTGTAACCTGAGTAGGCAGTTCCTGTCTCGAGTCTGGCCATCCTTTAAGAATGACTGATTTCAGAGTTTGCAGAGTATCATTCATTTCAGTGGCTTTCTTTAGCTGTCTAATCCTTTCTTCTCTAATTCTTAGGTGACCAACAGCATGAATCTTAGCAAAACTATCCTTGTGTTCAGTATAATCTGGCAAGTATGCACGAGATAAAGTATCAGCTATGTACATGCCCTTGCCCTTCTTATATACAACTTCAATGTCATACTGTATAAGTATAAGCATCATACCTTAAAGACGCTTTGGGTACTTGTGCAGTGGCTTGCGTACAATCATTTCCAGTGGTTTATGATCACTATGCACAATGGTTTTCCGTCCAAACGTATATTGGTGGAAACGTTCCAGTGAGAACACAATTGCCAGGCACTCTTTCTCAATTTGCGCGTACCCGCATTCCGTAGTTGTAAGGGCACGACTGGCATAACATAGCGGCTTTCCTTCTTGTAGTAAAACAGTGCCTAAACCAGTGCTCGAGGCATCACAATGAATCACAAGTTCTTTGTCAGGATCACAATAAGCAAGTACAGGAGCTGTAGTCACTAGTCTCTTTATTTCTTCCATTGCATGATCCTGTTCCTCACTCCATTCCCATTCCACATCTTGTCTAGTGATTCGACGAATAGGATCCATTACCGTGGAGAGTTGTGGAAGGAACTTTGCGAGATAAGTTACCATTCCCTGAACACGTCGAGCTCCCTCAACATCAGTGAGGTTTTCCATTTTAAGAATGGCTTCGACTTTCTTCATATCAGGTTTTAGACCCTCATTTGTCACGACGTGACCAAGGAACTCAACTTCAGTGGTCTTGAACACACTCTTCTGGTGATTCAGCTTAATGTTATTTCTAGCACAAACATCAAGTAGATTTCTCAATTTCTCATCATGATCACTCTCAGAATGTCCATAAACTAGAATGTCATCAACCACACAGACCACTCCACGAAGACCTGATAGACTCTCAATGAGCTTACGCTGGAATATCTCAGAACTGACTTTGAGACCAAATGGGAGACGACACCAACGAAATCTGCCATTCACAGTGATTAATGTGGTCATGTAACTACTCTCTTCATCAAGTTCACAGTGCCAGTAACCATGAGCAAGATCAAACTTACTGAACAGCTTAGTATTGGCGAGCTCAGGCAGGATATCATCAATTGTCGGGAGAAGGTATATTTACCTCTGAAGAGCTTCATTCAAGACTCTTGGGCAAGACAGGTCCTGAGCTGGTCATTCTTCTTCTTATGTATAGAGATCTGTGAGCACCATTGAGTTGGCTCAGTTACAGGCTTCAGGACTCCAAGCTTGACAAGGTTGTCTAACTCTTTCTCAAGTGCAGGTTTAACACTGATAGGTACTCATTGTGGTGGACTTTGAGTAGGCACGGCATTGCCATCAACCTTGAGATTTACTTTTCCTAAGAAACATCCTACAGCAGTGTCATCAAATACAGCTTTGTATTCAGTCACTAATTCTGTGAATCCATCAGCGACTACATGGACCTTCTTGAAGTTATCATAGTTGACCGTGATGAGCTTCATCTGTTCCGCTGCTTTTCTGCTAAGCAAGGGTGTTAAATCCTCTTTCACAACTTCAAACATGACATTATACTTCTTCTTCGTAATCAGATTTATAGTGATAATCCAACACTTTCCCACTGGTTTAAGAGTAGTTTTGTTGTACATGTTCAGTGTATTTTCCGATTCTTGGAGTTGAGTGTTTTGCGGCACATATTTGTGATTTATAACATTGACTGTGGCACCGCAATCAACCTGGAATTTGACTCTCCGTCCATCTTTTAGACACATCTCAGCATATAAGGGACCACTAGAGACAGAGTTAATTGATTCAGATATGACTAGGCATACCATTTCAGCAGAGGAATCGGAGTCAGATCCGTCACCAACAGTATGGACTTGTTTCTTGCCACCCAAACTTAGACAGCAACTCGAGAAACGGCTGGGAGCCTTGCAATTATTGCATCTCTTCCCCCAAGCTTTGCAGAATTCCTTCTTTAGAGTGTGAGAATAGCAAAAAATTTGCATTTAGCAGCTTGACGAGGATTCGTGCCTCCAGGTTTACCATTACCGACTGGCTTGTTCCTTTGACCATGTGAAACTCCTTTTGTTTTTTTGCTTGTTTATATTCAATCGGTGTACCTCCTCTTCCTTTCCAGAAATAATCTTCAGTTGATCAGACGTTTTCTCATAACTGTGACCAATGTCAAGTGCTTTTTGTAGAGTGAGTTTTCCTTCTTGCAGCAGACGCTTTCTGGTATGATCATCTTTCACACCAAGTACCACTCTATCCCTCAGTAAGGAAGTTTTCAAGCACTCACAGAAATTACAAGTCTCGGCCAATGTCTTCAGGCTTGCAACATAGCTGTCAATACTCTCATCAGGTTTCTGGACTTGAGTGTTGAACTTGTACCTCTCGAAGGTCTCGTTGGTTTCTCCAAGTATGTGAGCATCAAGTTTGGTTAGGATATCTTTAGCAGTGTCAGTTTCTGCAGGGTCACAGGCATTGTAGATTTGTAAAGCTTCTATTCCCATGGTAGAGATCAAGAGAGATTTCTTGAATTGAAGCGAGTGTGAATCGGCGTTAGAGACGATACAATAATGCTGCCACAGCTGTTTCCCTATCTTCCAACTTTCAACTCCATTCTTTGCCAATTTCACGGGCTCAGGCGGTTTGAAGCCATAACCCGGCTGAAAAGATGATGCTGTAGGTGGAGGAGCTGGAGGAGTCTCTTCAGATTCGCCAGTAGCAGGCATGGCACAGTACAGAGCAGTGTAGATTCAATCCACGTGGTCTGAGGTCGAGAGTCGAGCGAGTTTTGAACGCGAATTTAGCAAGGAAATTCGTCAAAACACAGCCCACAACTTAAAGGTTCCAGTTGAGATCAAGATAAATTAGCTAACCACGCTGCCACCATGTTTCAAGATGTGAGCTAACAGTAGATAATCTCACGAGAAGATCAGAGAAAGACAACAATACGAGTGTTTAGATCTGTAGCCAAGATGGAGGGCTGCAGCCGGGACTTTATTGTTCTTAACACAGGGAACCCAGATATTGTAACAGGTACCGCTCGTTGCCAACGCAGAATTCTGTTTGTGCCTGTCTCCTTCGTTCTAGAAATACCTCCCGCAATGATCGGTGGGAGGATTTTCAAACCCTTTTAGTCAATAATTAAACGTCCACAGACCTTGAGAGTCTTCAGTGTATAACGTAGCGTAACCGTGTTTTTGTAATCCTTGAAGGAAAACCGCCATTAATCCACGGGCTTGGCATTCGCCATTTTGCGCCTGGCCTCAGGCTGCTCTGCCTTGACAATCCCAGTGAGCATTGTTGTCACCTGTGCTATTGTGCCATCTTCTACAATAGCGTTGGCTTTCAAGAACACAGTATTCTTAGCCAGCGTATTCACGGCTTTGTCGTCGTTTTTCACCCCACATATTTCATCATATTTATCATTCATGAGCGTATCTGCAAAAAGCTGAAATTCTTGTTTCGGTAGCTCTTGTTGGCCATTCTATATCTTTTTCAATTGCAGTTAATGACACAGTCTTTTAAAATCGGCGTTAAACTCCAACAATGCATTGATGTGCTTTATTGCAACGTTTGCTATTTGATAAACCAGTGGATCAGTAACTGAAACTTTCTCGCAAAGGTCCTCCACGGCAGTGCTCTCTTACGTTCTGTTCTTTGGGTCAATGAATATAAATAGACTCTGTGTCGTCACTATATCTTCTGGCAACGACGGGTACAATAATAAATGTTGTAGTGAAGCATTAATATCAAACGGAGACGTTAAAACGTGTGAATTCTGCTCAAAATTCTTATAAAAGTTCTGGGAATTTTTCTAGAAACCATTTTGAGAATGTGACTGACATGTGAGGTAGTCTTTCTTCGAGTTTCCCTTGTCCTGTTTCTAACCCTTTTTAATCGTGTTTCTTGTAATCCTTGAAGAAGAACCAACATTCATCCACGGGCTTGGCATTCGCCATTTTGCGGCTGGCCTCAAGTTGCTCAACCTCGGCAATCCAAGTGACCATTGCGGTCACCTGTGCTGTTGTGCCATCGACTACAATGGTGTTGGCTTTCAAGAACACAGTTGGTAACGTCTTGAAGTAATCAACGCCCTTTTCAACACAATTTTTATATTTATGCAATATTTTAGGTGGTAAAAACTCACACAATTATAATATTTATTGAGATAAAACCTGCTGGCCACTTGCTTGATGACTCCTGTGGGCTCCATAGTGAAGACGGTTCGATCTAAACAGCAGTCTCCGTGTAGCAGGACTTCTGCACTTTGTGAAGGGTGGCTTTTCCCCCGTACGGGTGGATGCACTTCTTGCTCGCACAATTTACGAAACAGGCATTAGTACCGGGTCTGAGCGGTAATACTTCCTTTGTTTGTTTCTATTTGTTTGGCACTTGAGCTGGGCTCGAGACAATAACGTTGAAATCGTTTTGTGAGGGCCTCAAAATAATACGATACCCCACCCTTATTTTATCATCTCTTTCTACAAACAATGTGCTATTCTCGAAGCTTGAATAACTTCGACCACATTCCAATTTTCCTAAGTATTTTACAAACGCTTTCAAAATGATTAAACACGAAGGCGCGGTATAAAAGGGCCTAAGCCCCGCACCCATTTTCCAAATAGAGAGAAATTCCAATATGGCGGCCATTAGCGATACGTGCCCAGTCAAGAAAGTGTGCCCCCAAATGTAATGATTTGATATCATACGAATGAATTATTTCCCAAATGAAAGAAAATATATGTTTGATTTATACTTCAAGCCTTTCTTAGCAGCGAGAAATGCATATTTGTCTTAGAATTCGTACATTTACGGCACGATTTTAAATCTCCATCCTTCGAGTTTCATGAGAACTGTTTCGTTGAGCGATTTGTCCTCATTTCTTCGCACTCTTCTTGGCCCGTAGCATTCGTATTTCACTTAGACATTCGGTGAAATAATGAAGAGCATTGTACTCTGGAAAGAAGCACCTTAAATGGGGAGAAGAGGAATGGAAGACAGGAAGAAAAGAGTGCAGAAAATAATCTGTGTTTTTGTCAGTTCTGTACTGAAATAGCACACAACAAAGTAGGACATTAGAACTAAACATAAGCAGAAACCATCAGGTATAAAGTCAAGATACATCTTACATATATATATATATATATATATATATATATATATATATATATATATATATATATATATATATATATAAAATGATGGTTGAAGGCTTTCATAGAAAGTGCTCAATACTCGAAAGTAGAGCGGTGTATAGTGTTGGTTTGAGAAAAATACAAACTACATAGGTTTCCCTACAGGTCTGTTTCGTGGTTGCCCACTCATCAGGGGATTTAATGAGAATATTCCTACCATCGTATATATACTATTAACATTGAAATTTACATAATAATAGACTGATAGTTTTAGCTAAGGCGGTAAGAGGAACAATAGCGAGTTACATTAAATATGCGGGGCGAAAACTAACAGTGCGGAACGTGTGAAAAATTGATAGCGCGAAAATTTAACGGTGACGGGATTAACAGTTCTAATTGTTTCGTAGCAGGGCTTTGTTTCTGTGGCGGCACGAGGACACGAGTTCATTGCGTTTATTTAGAGTTGATAGTTTGGGTTGGCAGATGATCGTCAGCTTTTCCTTGAGGCAGAGGTTGCAACGCTTAGTGGTACTGTTGTAGGCGGAGTGGGAAGAAAGAATTACTACATGGTGTGTCAGAAGATGGCAAGCAGCACGCAATTCGTGAAGCCACCCGAAGTATTGGGAATTTCGAGCGAAAATCCAGCGTTTGCTTGGAAAAAGTGGAAGCAAAAATTTGAAATTTATTTGAAGGCTACTGCCACCTCCACGAAGCCTGACGAAGTCAAGGTGGGTTTACCGCTCAATCATATTGGAGACAAATGCCTAGAAATATATAGTAACTTTGTATTTCGCCCTGATCAACCAAACCCAGATGGTGGAGACCCTATACAAGGCGAAAACCCGGATAATTACACTGGCGGTGATAGAGAAGTTTGACCAATATTTTACTAAACGAGACCCACAGTTAATGCTCCGCGAGAAGTTCTGGTTCCAGCTCCAACGAGAACCAAATCAGAGTTTTGACTCCTGGGTAATCACTGTAAGAGGAAGGGCTGCAGAATGTAAATTCCCACCCGAATTCCAAGCTATAAGGGATAAGCTTACCTTTTCCTGTGTAGATGATAGGTCGAAATTGAAGTTGCACGAAGAAGGGGCAGGGCTTTCACTCGATAAAACAATAACAATCCTCTCGATGAAAGAAGCATCTAGTCGGGAACTACAAGAATCAAAGACGGCAACAATCGAGAGAGTAGGATTGAGAGCACCTGGAAAAACAGCACCCCAGTATGCACAGCGGTCCGAGACAAAAAGTAAACGGAGACAGCCACCTAATAGATGCGGATACTGTGGCAGAGACCATCCTCGCGACAAAATCAACTGTCCAGCAGCTAACGTGCGTTGTGATAAATGCATCAAAGTTGGGCATTTCGCTGCTGTATGTAGAAGCAAACCGAATACAAGAGTAAGTCAAGTAGAAGATGCACATGAGGGTGAGATTTTAGAGCATAACCCGACATTCGTGGAACGGGTTTTGGCAGTCCCTCAAACAGATAATACATAACCGAATCAAGATAAAAACGTCGATATCACGTCTTCCGAAAATCAAGTCAGTGAGGCCGAAGCATTAATGCCTGAGATATCTACTGATTATATTCGCGATCCTGGATGGCATGTGAAGCTTAGAGTGAAGAAACGCGACCTAACGGGGGTATTGATACCGGAGCCCAGGTCTCTGTGATGCCGGAAACCGTGTACAGAGAGGTGTATGTCAAACTCTCGCCGTGAGACAGAAAGCTGATAGGCGCAGGGGATACACCACTAGAAACTGTTGGACAAACAATCATGAACCTACAGCTCGGAGAAGCATGCATCGAAGAATGTGTCTACGTAGTGAGAGGTGCAACAAAACTGCTTCTAGGGATCCCAGCTATCCGCAAGCTAGGGTTAATACACGAAATCCCCAATACCTACAGTGTCAGGGCTATCGATTGCAGCGCCAACCAGCAAAATGAAGAACCATTCATCAACAAGGAAACCATAGTTCGCAAGAATCCACACCTCTTCAATGGTCTAGGTAAACTAAGCGGAGAGTACACGATCCGTCTTAAGGAAGGAGCAAAGCCATTTTGTTTGACAACCCCTCGACAAGTTCCGCTCTCACTGCAAAAGAAAGTGGAGCAAGAGATAAACCGGATGGTGGAGCTTGGCGTGATAGAACCAGTAGACGAGCCCACAGGCTGGTGCGCACCGAAAGTAGTGGTACCAAAGCCAAATGGAACCGTGCGAATATGCGTCAACCTCACAAAGCTTAACAAAGAAGTCAGAAGAGAAGTATACCAAATGCCGAAAGAGTAAGAGACTCTCGGAAACATAGCCAAAGGATCGATCTACTCCAAACTTGACGCTAACTCAGGCTTCCACCAAGTTCCCTTAAGCAAAGAAAGCGCTAAGCTTACTACCTTTATTACTCCTTTTGGGCGGTATATGTTTTGCCGTCTGCCATACGGAATCTCCTCTGCATCGGAATACTTTCAGAAGAAAATGGACCAGGATCTGGCTGGACTAGAAGGCACACTATGTCATATGGACGACATCCTGGGCGTTGGAAAAGACCAAGCGGAGCACGATAAGAGACTTGCTGCCGTCCTTCACCGCATAACGGAAATCGGCATGACACTGAACCCAGACAAGTGTAAGTTCTCAGAGAAGAAGATTGAGTACCTTGGACAGGTGATCGATAACGAGGGGATCAAGGTAAAACCCTCCAAGGTGAAAGCTATCGTCGACATGGATGTACCTAGCGACATCCCTAGCCTGAGACGATTTCTCGGGATGGTGAACCAACTAATAAAGTTCTGTCCCAATCTAGCAGAGAGGACGCAACCACTTCGCGACCTGCTTAAGACGAATAGCGCATGCGTTTGGGGCAATGCGCAAGATGATGCAAGTGCTTGCACTGTATAGCCCCGAGAAAGAGACTGTAGTCTCCGCGGATGCAAGCAGCTTTGGATTGGGGGCAATACTCATGCAGAAGCAGCCATCCGGAGAAATGCGTCCTGTTGTATATGCAAGCAGATCTATGACAAACACCGAGTGCAGATACGCACAGATAGAAAAAGAGGTATTAGCAACCACGTGGGCCCTAGAGCACTGGTCCGATTGATTGGTAGGCATGAAGTTCACTGTCGAAACAGACCACAAGCCCCTTGTACCCCTGTTTACTTCCAAGATGATCGATGAGCTGCCGGTACGCATACAGCGTTTCAGAATGAGGCTTATGAGGTACGATTTTGATACTCGGCACGTCCTTTCGGCATCCGACAAGAGACTAGAGGAAATACGGTCAGAGCTGAAGAGAGACGACGCATTCAAAGCCGTGATGCATTACGTACAGAATGGGTGGCCAGAAACCAAACAGAAGCTCTATGGGCCCGTGAAGAAATACTGCGGTGAAAGAGGAAGCTTACCCACCCACGAAGGCCTATTGATGAGGGAACGAAGACTTGTAATTCCGTCATGTCTCAGGCCAGATATCTTACGGTACCTACATGATGGTCACCAAGGCATATCCAAGACACGGGACAATGCAGCATCGTCCGTTTGGTGGCCCGGAATCTCCAAACAAATTGAAGAGATGGTTCGCAATTGTGCCACCTGCAAAAAACATCGGAAGGAACGTATAGAACCGATGAAGGGAACAGATTTCCCAGAGCGACCGTGGTCCAAACTCGGAGCAGACTTCTTCCAACATGAAGGCCGACACTACCTGCACATAATCGACTACTATTCGCGCGTTATCGAAATATACTAGGTGAGCAAGAATGTAACAGCCTGTGATACAGTAAACAAGATGAAGAATGCCTTTTGTCGACATGGAATCCCAGATATCTTAGTTACCGACAACGGACCACAGTCCGCCTCTGCAGAGTTCAACAAGTTTGCGGCAACATGGGGATTCGATCACATAACTTCATCACCTCGGTACGCCCAGTCAAATGGCGATTCGGAACGAGCCGTCGAGACAATAAAGAACTTTCTAAAGAAGTGCGATGACGGGTACCTCGCTCTTCTAAGCTACAGAAACACACCGCTTCACAACGGATATTCTCCCTCATAGCTAAGTATGGGTCGCAAACTAAAAACGAGAGTACCGTGCCACCCTGACGAGTTGAAATCTCAAATCCCAGACACTGATGTAGTGAGAAAGAGAGAAAGAGAGTACAGAAGACAAATGCGGGAAGACTATGACCGCAGACACAGAGTTGCAGAGGGGGAGGAGTTAGCAGAAGGTGATCGAGTATGGATACCAGACATAAAGACGGAGGGGACGATAATCAGGCCACACGAAACCCCACGATCGGTTGTAATACAAACACCAAAGGGAGACGAAACCGTCGACAGGTGAGAAGAGCCTTAGGAAGCCCTCAGCCAACATGCGCTGCTACACAGTACAGGGCCCCTATACTTCCCGAGAGATACACGACTCCGGAAGCAATACAAAGCCAGTCAAGCCCTCTCCCGGTACAACAACCATCAGTCTCCGAGAAAGAGACCTTCAATGAAATGTCTGGACCCACACAAAGCGATGGGAATCGAGTACCACAGCCGTGCTCTACGCCAGAGCAGCCAACCCTGAGGCGATCAGAGAGAGTGCGCCGCAGACTTTGCAGATACATTGAAGAATACTGATTGACAATGACTGCTGTTAGTTACCAATAGAAAAATGTTATAATATTTACTTGTATAGGTCAATTTAGAAGTAGACCATAAGTTATACGTTTGTATGTTAGGTTACTGTTAAAAGGGGAGATGTAGTATTGGGCTACCTGTAGTAGCAGAGTGGACTAGGGGAACTGGGGCGGAGTAAGATGGCGGCCTCCTAGAGCGATCGGACTACGATTGTATGGTAGCACCTTAGAGTATCTTAGACACAATAAACGTCTTACTACAGTATACTTGATAGAGTGGTTCTCAAAATCCCGTAAAACAAAAAAGACAAAAGACATTACAGTGTATTTTAGTACTAAATAAACTAGATAGTATTTCAAGGGTTTTTGAAAACCACTCTACTTAAGGATTAGCAATGATGGATTTTGTTTGGAAAGTACATTCGCTAAAACTAGAACCGACGAATTGATACCATACCTTTTATGGATTCGTTTGCTGAAATGTGCCCATAGTGATATTCGTCGTGATTTTGATCTTAGAGGGGTTTTCATAAACCCTGGAAAGAAAGAGTAATTATAACAGTCAAAGTGTAGTTACCAAGCCATTACAAAAGAGAACATACTAGTGTTAAGTAAATACGCTAAATCTTTTACGGGCTTTATGAAAAACTTTCTTTCATATATTCATTCAGATTTCTACTTTAATTCTTTGCTACTCTATCCTTTAAATTGCTGTGTTTGCACACCTGACCCATGGTCATTTGTTTACTTAAGATAATTCCCTTGAAATAGTTCTACAACCCAGATTTTTTTAAAACTTGGCATAATCAATACTGAAGTTAAGGGCTTTAATAAAAATGTAATAAAAAAATGGGGGTACCGACCTCGTTTTCACAACAGAGAGGCGTAGAGATGACGCGTTTTTACTGATCGCGCAAGGAAAAATCCCAACTCTTAGTTTTCAAAAAGAGTGCCTACAGTCTTTAGAAAATTTAGTTCTGTTTGTCGGGCTACCAAAATCCGATCTCCTAAAAAATAACCCGTAGTAGCTAATGTTCACATTCGCACTAGAAGACATTGTCTTCGCCACTATTCATACGGTAAAAAGCGCCAAGTATTTTTATGGCTTTTAAGAGAAATAACAAAAACTTCTACAACCCAACTTTTTTTTTCTTTCAGTACGTCATTTTTCCGTATATATTTAACTATTTGAGCAAATAATAAATGTGGGTACCGACTTAGTTTTTCTGTCAAACCGATTATAAGTAAAAAACGCGCGCCTTTTGATGTGTTTTCTTGTACAACTATGGCGCGCGCGCACTTAATACCGGACAATTATTAAAAGTTAAAATACTGTAAAGATCTTTCGACAATTCGTTGACGATAGTTTCCATTATATTTTAGAAATATAATTATCCGTGAATCTTATCGCGGGCACAGCAGGAACTAAAGATTTAAAAGAGCTGCAATGTTTGGTCAAAACATTATTTCCAAACATTATTCACATCCAAAAACATAGAAGGCGCGATTAATCCAAATGCAACTATCTAAAGGAAGGATCATTCACGCCATTTTCTACGATCCTTTGAGATACCAGCACGGATACATTCTAAAAGCCGCAACAAAACTGTGTTTACTAAAGCTGCCAGCTGGGACAAATGAAGATTGATCAATCTGGCCCGTATACAGCGGGTGTGTCCCCTATGTCCATCCGAGTTGAAGTGCCTGTACACCAGGTCATCGGCCTCCCTCTCAGCCACTGATCTTTTCTTGTAGTTAACTATTCTGCTTTTATGGTTATCAAAGCGTATCTGAAACTTGGTTTTAGGAAAGCCTACATATTGGAAATCGCACACGCCTTACAAAGAGCAGATAAACAACATTCATATCACTGTTAAAGTGCAGGTCATGGTTGGTAACGAATGTCTTTCCCGTAGTATGACTAGTAAAGGTGTTCCTCATTTTTAGAAACTTATCCTTGAAGATTATAAGCTATCCTTAAAGATTACACATCTAGATGCTGAATTACACTTTACATTCCCGCGAGGCCATCTTCTCTCCGTCTTGATCCTAGCACGGACCGGAAAGTCTTTAAGCAGGTTCTTCGGCCTACAAAAGGCCATCATAGGGAATTCTATCGCTGCACGGCACGTTTCCGACAAATTTAAGCAATTTAATGACATAAAAATAAAATGTATGTGTTGGTTGGTTGAATAGAATGTTAAACTTATATGCTTAGTGGAGATACATAAACTTGAAACTAAGGTGCTTGTGCACGCGCTTCAGTTGGAAACGAAATCGGGTAACATTACCTACTTTTCTTTGCAAAGTAAATCCAGTCTTTAGTTTAGTACCATACGTACTTCTCCGTTTCATTGAGTTAGAAATTATATAACCGTACTCAAAATTGCAGGGCTCTACAATGAATGACCTGAAAACGTAGCAAAGTGGAGTTAGAGTTAAACAGAGGGCTACAACATCGGTGGGAACCCAAAGTTTAGGCCGTGTGTATAGATTAACCTTTCCTGTTACGAGTAAGCAGAAGTCCCATGGTTTCTCTTGAGCCTTTTCCGCAATAGAAAACTTTATTTGTTATATATTTTAATTCCTTATTACTAATATTTCTATAACTCTTGTTCTGTAAAATAATTAAAAACAAACAAACAAAAGAAAGGAACACAGGGTTTAACGAATTGTGAAAAGTGTGTAGTGCGGGACAAACATCACCGGCCTCGCCCGTGGTTACAAGAGGGTGATAACTTTAAGGTCAACAGAAAAGAGTACTAAGGCACTTTTGGACACTATTAGTAGTATAGTACTTGGCGGTTTCAGCGCAGCGAAAAAACCAGCCAAGCCTATACTATTCACCAGCGTATGGTATTATATTCTGGTATGATTATATGATAAAGGATTTTGGTGAAGCCACGTGATAAAAGATTTTGGTGAAACTATATGACATCATATTCTGGTATGATTATATGATAAAGGATTCTGGTGAAGCCACGTGATAGAAGATTTTGGTGAAACTATATGGTATCACATTTTAGTGAAGCCACGTGATAAAAGATTGTGGTGAAACTATATGGTTTCACATTTCGATGAAACTATATGATAAAAGATTTTGGTGAGACTATATGGTATCACATTTTGGTGAAACCATTTATGATAAAAGATATGTTTGATTTGGACTTGAAGCCTTTCTTGGCAGCGAAAATTGCATATTTGTCTCAGAATTCGTACACTTACTGCGCGATTTCAAATCCCCCGTCTTTCCCTTCGACGCTATTTTTGGTATGCTTACCTTCCCCGACCCTCCAAGTGAAGGATTTGGTGAGCTTGGGCCCGCAATGACTAGAGGTTTTGATAAGCAGTCTATACTAAGGGATTATGTGTGCAACGGGGTGCAAGCAGAGCTAAATTTTGCCATTCTTTGCGTGTTTAGAAAACATGTTTCGTCGAGCGATTTTGCCTAATTTCTTCGCACTTTTCTTGGCCGGTAGCATTCGTATTTCAATCAGACATTCGGTGAAATAATAAAGAGCATTGTACTCTGGAAAGAAGCACCTAAAATGCGGAGAAGAGGAAAGGAAGACAGAAAGAAAAGACATTGCAGAAAATAATCTGTGTTTTTGTAAGTTTCTGTACTGAAATAGCATACCAGCAGGACACTGTTGTAACCTTATCGTGGTTGTACTATCAGAAAGCCATGAGTGAAGACGGTACGTGTTTATTGTATATATTGTGTGATTCAACTCCTCCCTTATCATAAATGTGCTATATGCTAATTACAATATTTGTGATCATGCGATTAATATGACGTAATCGTTAAGTTATTAGATTACTACATTCCTCCCTTTTCAGATACTTATATGTATATATAATTATAGAGAAACATTTCTATGTACAATCATAATCTGGAAATATTTTAGATCAATACATAACTGCAACAATAATGTGTTTCGTTTAAAGTGTTCACTGTTCCTTTCATTTAGTTCATACTGGTATTACTGCGAATTTATGGGCGATGTGTTATTACATTTATGGTTGTTACAACATTTATGGGCGACCTGATATTATATTTATGGTTGTTTTAACATTTATGGGTGACGTGTTATTACATTTATGGTTGTTACAACATTTATGGGCGACCTGATATTATATTTATGGTTGTTATAACATTTATGGGTGTTATTACATTTATGGGTGATACACCCCCTGCTATGGCCATGGAAACCCTATGACGTCGACTTTGAGGCGCTAAATTAAAACTGCTAATAATCACGTTTCAGGACAGTTCGATGACGTTTCACGGATTTGACGATCATGTCCTTTTACCACCCTGTTTTACAAACGTTTTACGAACGTTTAAGAATGTTTTTTTTTATAAGAACGTCCAGTTTGAGAACTTGCCAAATTCTTAGAACATGCTAGATTAAAGGCTAAGATAGCAGGAAAACATTTTTACCTACATGTCAAGTTGCGTTTTGTGTTATTATCTACCATTGATTCACTCGGTATTAGTTGTGTATACACTGTAACTTAAACAACAGCCTTAAGAACAATTTCAGCCTTAAAATGCTCCAAATTTAAGCCTTAGCCTAAATGATTTTTTACCAGCAAATAGTGTGCTTTGGTAATCGACGCGAATGATGCCGTACTTTTCCTAACTTTTTACCGATTATTCTTGAACCCTTCCTGCCTGATCATTCTTATAGCAAAGCATCTGGGCTTATGAGATAATTAGCTCAGCAAGTATATTCCTGTTTAGTCCAGTGGGATCACCATGAAGTTTAAACGGGTGTAAAAATGTGATATTCTTACGAAATTCCTTCCCGACCGTAAGCGCGCTATCTCTGTCAGCAGTGTAACCGTTTTTTTGGACTAGTAAATCCCTCCTGGAGTGAGGACATTCGACAGATAGTCCAGAAGACATATCATAATTGGCACGGCAGCTTCAAAGTAAATTTTATGCTTGAAGAAAACAGAAGATAAGTTTTGAAGTTGTTTTGGTAGGCGTCCAGGTACATACCATGCATCTGATAGAGAAATTGGTATCGAGTCAATGCTTCCAGTGTTTTTGTAAAAGATTGAGAAGCTCTGGTTGATCCATAAAAAGGAAGTAGCTCACTGAAAGCATCGGCTGTGTTTTTAAGAATATCATCCCTTTTCCACGCCCAACCTTGGGGAATAGGACCTCCTAGTATTGCATATGTAAATTTCAATTGGTCAAACTCCCACATCTTGTCTTTGTCTACGCCGAGGACATTCCACCAAAGGAAGAGAGAGTCGTCGTGAATTTTTTAAGTATCCCTCGTAGCCCGGATGTAATCGGGCTGCCTTCCCAATGCACTCGTAACCCCAGAAGCCTCTCTCGTGCCTGACCTGCAGTACTCCGATCGTTTCGTCCGCTTTTGGACAACACGCGAGAATTTTCCTGAAGCCGTTTTCGTTAAATGACCGAAGAAGCGGGAAACTATCATAATAAGGGTAGTGGTAAATAATGATTAGCGCGACGGTTTCCAAATAGGAATGACATTAGTTTTTACTCAAGAATCGATGAATTAATGAGTTGTTCTTTACATTCGATGCTTTTTCCAGTTTCGGATCCATTTGGGGATTTCTGAGGTATCCTAAGAAGAAACAGATAGAGAATATTAAGCAATACAATAAAACAGAATACGAGACTGCAGAATATGGCTGCGCGGCTTGTACCTAAGTCTAAAAAATCAGATCAAATAACTCTAACTTTATATAAACTCGACTTCGACTGTTGATAACTGAATTGTTGATAATTCAAATTGATTGTTTGAGAAGAAAGTAGTGAGACCTTCATGTGGTAACGATACTGAAACTTCCTGAAATAAGAAATCCACACAACAACAAGACTTTAGACCAAGGATAAACATTCGATGAATGATTATTGGTTACACAAAGTGTACGAACCAATACAAACCCGTAAAAAACAGACATTCTTGATCATTGTAAGCTGCTTGTTTATACAAGAATATGATTTAACTGAAAAGTCAAATTATGTATTACCCAGCGCTACCAGCCGACATCAACAAGGGAGGTCGATCATGTCTGCTTTCTTCCGATCTAATTAAAGTATGTACTAAAAGTTTAAATACTGTAAACATCTTTCGGCAATTTGTTGACGATAGTTTTCCATTAGATGTAAGAAATAAAATTCTCTGTGATTCTTATCGCGGGCACAGCAGGAACTAAAGATTTAAAAGTGCTACAATGTTTGGTAAAAACATTATCCCCAAACTTTTTTCACATCCAAAAACATAGAAGGCGCGATTAATCCAACGCCTTAAGTACACAATAAATACAACTATCTGAAGGAAGGATCATTCACGCCATTTTTTCTACGGTCCTTTGAGATCCCAGCACGGATACATTCTAAAAAGCCGCAACAAAACTGTGTTTACTCAAGCTGAGTCACCCTTCCAGACAAATGTAGATTGATCAATCTGGCCCGTATACAGGGGGTGTGTCCCCCATGTCCATCCGAGTTGAAGTGCCTGTACACCAGGTCATCGGCCTCCCTCTCAGCCACTGATCTTTTCTTGTAGTTAACTATTCTGCTTTTATGGTTATCAAAGCGTATCTGAAACTTGGTTTTAGTAAAGCCACATATTGGAAATCGCACACGCCTTACAAAGAGCAGATAAACAACATTCATATCACTGTTAAAGTGCAGGTCATGGTTGGTAACGAATGTCTTTCCCGTAGTATGACTAGTAAAGGTGTTCCCCATTTTTAGAAACTTATCCTTAAAGATTATAAGCTATCCTTAAAGATTACACATCTAGATGCTGAATTACACTTTACATTCCCGCGAGGCCCTCTTCTCTCCGTCTTGATCCTAGCACGGACCGGAAAGTCTTTAAGCAGGTTCTTCGGCCTACAAAAGGCCATCATAGGGAATTCTTTCGCTGCACGGCACGTTTCCGACAAATTTAAGCAATTTAATGACATAAAAATAAAATGTATGTGTTGGTTGGTTGAATAGAATGTTAAACTTATATGCTTAGTGGAGATACATAAACTTGAAACTAAGGTGCTTGTGCACGCGCCTCAGTTGGAAACGAAATCGGGTAACACTACCTACTTTTCTTTGCAAAGTAAATCCAGTCTTTAGTTTAGTACCATACGTACTTCTCCGTTTCATTGAGTTAGAAATTATATAAACGTACTCAAAATTGCAGGGCTCTACAATGGATGACCTGAAAACGTAACAAAGGGGAGTTAGAGTTGAACAGAGGGCTACAACATCGGTGGGAACCCAAAGTTTAGGCCGTGTGTATAGATTAACCTTTCCTGTTACGAGTAAGCAGAAGTCCCATGGTTTCTCTTGAGCCGTTTCCGCAATAGAAAACTTTATTTGTTATATATTTTAATTCCTTATTACTAATATTTCTATAACTCTTGTTCTGTAAAATAATTAAAAACAAACAAACAACAGAAAGGAACACAGGGTTTAACGAATTGTGAAAAATGTGTAGTGCGGGACAAACATCACCGGCCTCGCCCGTGGTTACAAGAGGGTGATAACTTTAAGGTCAACAGAAAAGAGTACTAAGGCACTTTTGGACACTATTAGTAGTATAGTACTTGGCGGTTTCAGCGCAGCGAAAAAAACAGCCAAGCCTATACTTCTCACCAGCGTATGGTATTATATTCTGGTATGATTATATGATAAAGGATTTTGGTGAAGCCACGTGATGAAACATTTTGGTGAAACTATATGGCATCATATTCTGGTATGATTATATGATAAAGGATTCTGGTGAAGCCACGTGATAGAAGATTTTGGTGAAACTATATTGTATCACATTTTGGCGAAGTCAGGTGATAAAAGATTGTGGTGAAACTATATGGTTTCACATTTCGATGAAACTATATGATAAAAGATTTTGGTGAGACTATATGGTATCACATTTTGATGAAACCATTTATGATAAAAGATATGTTTGATTTGGACTTGAAGCCTTTCTTGGCAGCGAAAATTGCATATTTGTCTTAGAATTCGTACACTTACTGCGCGATTTCAAATCCCCCGTCTTTCCCTTCGACGCTATTTTTGGTATGCTTACCTTCCCGACCCTCCAAGTGAAGGATTTGGTGAGCTTGGGCCCGCAATGACTAGAGTTTTTGATAAGCAGTCTATACTAAGGGATTATGTGTGCAACGGGGTGCAAGCAGAGCTAAATTTTGCCATTCTTTGCGTGCTTAGAAAACATGTTTCGTCGAGCGATTTTGCCTAATTTCTTCGCACTTTTCTTGGCCGGTAGCATTCGTATTTCAATCAGACATTCGGTGAAATAATAAAGAGCATTGTACTCTGGAAAGAAGCACCTAAAATGCGGAGAAGAGGAAAGGAAGACAGAAAGAAAAGACATTGCAGAAAATAATCTGTGTTTTTGTAAGTTTCTGTACTGAAATAGCATACCAAAGCAGGACACTGTTTTGACCTTATCGTGGTTGTTCTATCAGAAAGCCATGAGTGAAGACGGTACGTGTTTATTGTATATATTGTGTGATTCAACTCCTCCCTTATCATAAATGTGCTATATGCTAATTACAATATTTGTGATCATGCGATTAATATGACGTAATCATTAAGTAATTAGATTACTACATTCCTCCCTTTTCAGATACTTATATGTATATATAATTATAGAGGAACATTTCTATGTACAATCATAATCTGGAAATATTTTAAATCAATACATAACTGTAACAACAATGTGTCTCGTTTAAAGTGTTCACTGTTCCTTCCATTTAGTTCATACTGGTATTACTGCAAATTTATGGGCGATGTGCATTTACATTTATGGTTGTTATAACATTTATGGGCGACCTGATATTACATTTATGGTTGTTTTAACATTTATGGGTGACGTGTTATTACATTTATGGTTGTTACAACATTTATGGGTGTTATTACATTTATGGGTGATACACCCCCTGCTATGGCCATGGAAACCCTATGACGTCGACTTTGAGGCGCTAAATCAAAACTGCTATTAATCACGTTTCACGGGACAGTTCGATCACGTTTCACGGATTTGTCGATCATGTCCTTTTACCACCCTGTTTTACAAACGTTTTACGAACGTTTAAGAATGTTTTTTATAAGAACGTCCAGTTTGAGAACTTGCCAAATTCTTAGAACATGCTAGATTAAAGGCTAAGATAGCAGGAAAACATTTTTACGTACATGTCAAGTTGCGTTTTGTGTTATTATCTACCATTGATTCACTCGGTATTATTTGTGTATACACTGAAGCTTACACAACAGCCTTAAGAACAATTTCAGCCTTAAAATGCTCCAAATTTAAGCCTTAGCCTAAATGATTTTTTACTAACAAATAGTGTGCTTTGGTAATCGACGCGAATGATGATGTACTTTTATTAACTTTTTACCGATTATTCTTGAACCCTTCCTGCCTGATCATTCTTATAGCAAAGCATCTGGGCTTATGGGATAATTAGCTCAGCAAGTATATTCCTGTTCAGTCCAGTGGGATCACCATGAAGTTTAAACGGGTGTAAAAATGTGATATTCTTACGAAATTCCTTCCCGACCTTAAGCGCGCTATCTCTGTCAGCAGTGTAACCGTTTTTTTTTTTTTTTTTTTACTAGTAAATCCCTCCTGGAGTGAGGACATTCGGCAGATAGTCCAGAAGACATATCATAATTGGCACGGCAGCTTCAAAATAAATTTTATGCTTGAAGAAAACAGAAGGTAAGTATCCAAGTTGTTTTGACAGGCGTCCAGGTACATACCATGCATCTGATAGAGAAATTGGTATCGAGTCAATGCCTCCAGTGTTTTTGTAAAAGATTGAGAAGCTCTGGTTGATCCATAAAAAGGAAGTAGCTCACTGAAAGCATCGGCTGTGTTTTTAAGAATATCATCCCTTTTCCACGCCCAACCTTGGGGAATAGGACCTCCTAGTATTGCATATGTAAATTTCAATTGGTCAAACTCCCACATCTTGTCTTTGTCTACGCCGAGGACATTCCACCAAAGGAAGAGAGAGTCGTCGTGAATTTTTTAAGTATCCCTCGTAGCCCGGATGTAATCGGGCTGCCTTCCCAATGCACTCGTAACCCCAGAAGCCTCTCTCGTGCCTGACCTGCAGTACTCCGATCGTTTCGTCCGCTTTTGGACAACACGCGAGAATTTTCCTGAAGCCATTTTCGTTAAATGACCGAAGAAGCGGGAAACTTTGATATTATTGATCATCGTATCTTGCTAAGTAAGCTTTCTAGCTATGGGTTACACCCCTCCTTAGTCAGGTGGGTTGCCGCTTTTCTTCAAGGCAGGTCACAGAGTGTCCAAATTGCTAACTCGTCATCAGCTTGTAAATCCCCAAATGGTGGAATTCCTCAGGGAACCAAATTGAGCCCCATTTTATTTGCAGTTATGGTAGATGATCTAGTGCGCGCCTGGGGTCCTAGGGTGAAATACGTTGATGACTTATCTATTCTAGAAATAATTCCTCGCAACGCTCCATCTGTCATGAGACATATGGTAAATAATGTCAACAATTTCGCACAAAATAATAACATGCTGTTAAATCCTAGTAAGTGCAAGGAGATGCGGGTTGATTTTTTACAGTACAATAGTTCTCAGTGCCAACCAATAGCGGTCGGCGGTTCCGTTATTGAGTCAGTCACCAGTTTCAAGCTTCTCGGTGTGTATATCTCTTCGGACCTTAGTTGGTCATCGCACTGTGACTATGTGATCAAAAAGTCAAACCGTCGTCTCTATGCACTCAGAAAACTAAAATCTTGTGGTGTCTCAGAAAGGGATTTAGTGTCTGTGTACTGTTCTCTTATAAGGTCCATCTTAGAGTATGCCTGCGTTGTCTTTTCCAACCTTCCGCAATACCTATGGCTGCCTTAGAAAGAATTCAAAAAAGATCTCTAGGAATAATTTTCGGTAGTGGCCTTAGCTACGAGGACGCCCTCGAACGCGCATGCTTGTCTTCTTTAGAGGCGCGGCGTCACAATGTGTGCAGAAAATTCATAAGCAATATCAAACAGGGGAGCGTCTTATACCCCCTAGTGTCAAGCAGACTTATATCCTCCAACTCGCCATACTCCCTAAGATCTAAGCGCTCACATAGTGTGGTTCCGGGTCGCACGGACCGTTTTTCCAAATTCGTCTCAGCGCAATATGCTGGGGATTTAATGTTATTATGAATTATGTATGGTGTAATGTATTTTGTAGTTAGCTGACCCTACCGGTAATTCAGTTGTAAAAGAACTGCAAACGGTTGAAATAAACGAGCATTATTATTATTATTATTATAAACTATCATAATAAGGGTAGTGGTAAATAATGATTAGCGCGACGTTTTCCAAATAGGAATGACATTAGTTTTTCCTCACGAATCGATAAATTAATGAGTTGTTCTTTACATTCGATGCGTTTTCCAGTTTCGGATCCATTAGGGGATTTCTGAGGTGTCCTAAGAAGAAACAGGTAGAGAATATTAAGCAATACAATAAAACAGAATACGAGATTGCAGAATATGGCTGCGCGGCTTGTACCTAAGTCTAAAAAATCACATAAAATAACTCTAACTTTATATAAACTCGGCTTCGACTGTTGATAACTGAATTGTTGATAATTCGAATTGATTGTTTGAGAAGAAAGTAGTGAGACCTTCATGTGGTAACGATACTGAATCTTCCTGAAATAAGAAATCCACACAACAACAAGACTTTAGACCAAGGATAAACATTCGATGAATGATTATTGGTTACACAAAGTGTACGAACCAATACAAACCCGTAAAAAACAGACATTCTTGATCATTGCAAGCTGCTTGTTTATACAAGAATATGATTTAACTGAAAAGTCAAATTATGTATTACCCAGCGCTACCAGCCAACATCAACAAAGGAGGTCGATCAGGTCTGCTTTCTCCCGATCTAATTAAAGTATGTACTAAAAGTTTAAATACTGTAAACATCTTTCGGCAATTCGTTGACGATAGTTTTCCATTAGATTTAAGAAATAAAATTCTCTGTGATTCTTATCGCGGGCCCAGCAGGAACTAAAGATTTAAAAGTGCTACAATGTTTGGTCAAAACATTATTCCTAAACATTTTTCACATCCAAAAACATAGAAGGCGCGATTAATCAAACGCCTTAAGTACACAATAAACACAACTATCTGAAGAAAGGATCATTCACGCCATTTTTTCTACGATCATTTGGGATACCAGCACGGATACATTCTAAAAGCCGCAACAAAACTGTGTTTACTAAAGCTGCCAGCTGGAACAAATGAAGATTGGTCAATCTGGCCCGTATACAGGGGGTGTGTCCCCTATGTCCATCCGAGTTAAAGTGCCTGTACACCAGGTCATCGGCCTCCCTCTCAGCAACTGATCTTTTCTTGTAGTTAACTATTCTGCTTTTATGGTTATCAAAGCGTATCTGAAACTTGGTTTTAGTAAAGCCACATATTGGAAATCGCACACGCTTTACAAAGAGCAGATAAACAACATTCATATCACTGTTAAAGTGCAGGTCATGGTTGGTAACGAATGTCTTTCCCGTAGTATGACTAGTAAAGGTGTTCCTAATTTTTAGAAACTTATCCTTAAAGATTATTAGCTATCCTTAAAGATTACACGTCTAGGTGCTGAATTACACTTTACATTCCCCCGAGGCCCTCTTCTCTCCGTCTTGATCCTAGCACGGACCGGAAAGTCTTTAAGCAGGTTCTTCGGCCTACAAAAGGCCATCATAGGGAATTCTATCGCTGCACGGCACGTTTCCGACAAATTTAAGCAATTTAATGACATAAAAATAAAATGTATGTGTTGGTTGGTTGAATAGAATGTTAAACTTATATGCTTAGTGGAGATACATAAACTTGAAACTAAGGTGCTTGTGCACGCGCCTCAGTTGGAAAAGAAATCGGGTAACACTACCTACTTTTCTTTGCAAAGTAAATCCAGTCTTTAGTTTAGTACCATACGTACTTCTCCGTTTCATTGAGTTAGAAATTATATAAACGTACTCAAAATTGCTGGGCTCCACAATGAATGACCTGAAAACGTAGCAAAGGGGAGTTAGAGTTAAACAGAGGGCTACAACATCGGTGGGAACCCAAAGTTTAGGCCGTGTGTATAGATTAACCTTTCCTGTTACGAGTAAGCAGAATAAGTCCCATGGTTTCTCTTGAGCCTTTTCCGCAATAGAAAACTTTATTTGTTATATATTTTAATTCCTTATTACTAATATTTCTATAACTCTTGTTCTGTAAAATAATTAAAAACAAACAAACAACAGAAAGGAACACAGGGTTTAACGAATTGTGAAAAGTGTGTAGTGCGGAACAAACATCACCGGCCTCGCCCGTGGTTACAAGAGGGTGATAACTTTAAGGTCAACAGAAAAGAGTACTAAGGCACTTTTGGACACTATTAGTAGTATAGTACTTGGCGGTTTCAGCGCAGCGAAAAAAACAGCCAAGCCTATACTTCTCACCAGCGTATGGTATTATATTCTGGTATGATTATATGATAAAGGATTCTGGTGAAGCCACGTGATGAAACATTTTGGTGAAACTATATGGCATCATATTCTGGTATGATTATATGATAAAGGATTCTGGTGAAGCCACGTGATAGAAGATTTTGGTGAAACTATATTGTATCACATTTTGGCGAAGCCAGGTGATAAAAGATTGTGGTGAAACTATATGGTTTCACATTTCGATGAAACTATATGATAAAAGATTTTGGTGAGACTATATGGTCTCACCCTCAGTCTATACTAAGGGATTATGTGTGCAACGGGGTGCAAGCAGAGCTAAATTTTGCCATTCTTTGCGTGCTTAGAAAACATGTTTTGTCGAGCGATTTTGCCTAATTTTTTCGCACTTTTCTTGGCCGGTAGCATTCGTATTTCAATCAGACATTCGGTGAAATAATAAAGAGCATTGTACTCTGGAAAGAAGCACTTAAAATGCGGAGAAGAGGAAAGGAAGTCAGAAAGAAAAGACATTGCAGAAAATAATCTGTGTTTTTGTAAGTTTCTGTACTGAAATAGCATACCAAAGCAGGACACTGTTTTGACCTTATCGTGGTTGTACTATCAGAAAGCCATGAGTGAAGACGGTACGTGTTTATTGTATATATTGTGTGATTCAACTCCTCCCTTATCATAAATGTGCTATATGCTAATTACAATATTTGTGATCATGCGATTAATATGACGTAATCATTAAGTAATTAGATTACTACATTCCTCCCTTTTCAGATACTTATATGTATATATAATTATAGAGGAACATTTCTATGTACAATCATAATCTGGAAATATTTTAAATCAATACATAACTGTAACAACAATGTGTCTCGTTTAAAGTGTTCACTGTTCCTTTCCTTTAGTTCATACTGGTATTACTGCGAATTTATGGGCGATGTGCATTTACATTTATGGTTGTTATAACATTTATGGGCGACCTGATATTACATTTATGGCTGTTTTAACATTTATGGGTGACGTGTTATTACATTTATGGTTGTTACAACATTTATGGGCGACCTGATATTATATTTATGGTTGTTATAACATTTATGGGTGTTATTACATTTATGGGTGATACACCCCCTGCTATGGCCATGGAAACCCTATGACGTCGACTTTGAGGCGCTAAATCAAAACTGCTATTAATCACGTTTCACGGGACAGTTCGATCACGTTTCACGGATTTGTCGATCATGTCCTTTTACCACCCTGTTTTACAAACGTTTTACGAACGTTTAAAAATGTTTTTTATAAGAACGTCCAGTTTGAGAACTTGCCAAATTCTTAGAACATACTAGATTAAAGGCTAAGATAGCAGGAAAACATTTTTACGTACATGTCAAGTTGCGTTTTGTGTTATTATCTACCATTGATTCACTCGGTTTTATTTGTGTATACACTGAAGCTTACACAACAGCCTTAAGAACAATTTCAGCCTTAAAATGCTCCAAATTTAAGCCTTAGCCTAAATGATTTTTTACTAACAAATAGTGTGCTTTGGTAATCGACGCGAATGATGATGTACTTTTCCTAACTTTTTACCGATTATTCTTGAACCCTTCCTGCCTGATCATTCTTATAGCAAAGCATCTGGGCTTATGGGATAATTTGCTCAGCAAGTATATTCCTGTTCAGTCCAGTGGGATCACCATGAAGTTTAAACGGGTGTAAAAATGTGATATTCTTACGAAATTCCTTCCCGACCGTAAGCGCGCTATCTCTGTCAGCAGTGTAACCGTTTTTTTTTTTCACTAGTAAATCCCTCCTGGAGTGAGGACATTCGGCAGATAGTCCAGAAGACATATCATAATTGGCACGGCAGCTTCAAAGTAAATTTTATGCTTGAAGAAAACAGAAGATAAGCATCGAAGTTGTTTTGGTAGGCGTCCAGGTACATACCATGCATCTGATAGAGAAATTGGTATCGAGTCAATGCCTCCAGTGTTTTTGTAAAAGATTGAGAAGCTCTGGTTGATCCATAAAAAGAAAGACTTGCGTAGCTCACTGAAAGCATCGGCTGTGTTTTTAAGAATATCATCCCTTTTCCACGCCCAACCTTGGGGAATAGGACCTCCTAGTATTGCATATGTAAATTTCAATTGGTCAAACTTCCACATCTTGTCTTTGTCTACGCCGAGGACATTCCACCAAAGGAAGAGAGAGTCGTCGTGAATTTTTAAGTATCCCTCGTAGCCCGGATGAAATCGGGCTGCCTTCCCAATGCACTCGTAACCCCAGAAGCCTCTCTCGTGCCTGACCTGCAGTACTCCGATCGTTTCGTCCGCTTTTGGACAACACGCGAGAATTTTCCTGAAGCCATTTTCGTTAAATGACCGAAGAAGCGGGAAACTATCATAATAAGGGTAGTGGTAAATAATGATTAGCGCGACGTTTTCCAAATAGGAATGACATTAGTTTTTCCTCACGAATCGATAAATTAATGAGTTGTTCTTTACATTCGATGCGTTTTCCAGTTTCGGATCCATTTGGGGATTTCTGAGGTGTCCTAAGAAGAAACAGGTAGAGAATATTTAGCAATACAATAAAACAGAATACGAGACTGCAGAATATGACTGCGCGGCTTGTACCTAAGTCTAAAAAATCACATAAAATAACTCTAACTTTATATAAACTCGGCTTCGACTGTTGATAACTGAATTGTTGATAATTCGAATTGATTGTTTGAGAAGAAAGTAGTGAGACCTTCATGTGGTAACGATACTGAATCTTCCTGAAATAAGAAATCCACACAACAACAAGACTTTAGACCAAGGATAAACATTCGATGAATGATTATTGGTTACACAAAGTGTACGAACCAATACAAACCCGTAAAAAACAGACATTCTTGATCATTGCAAGCTGCTTGTTTATACAAGAATATGATTTAACTGAAAAGTCAAATTATGTATTACCCAGCGCTACCAGCCAACATCAACAAGGGAGGTCGATAAGTCTGCTTTCTCCCGATCTAATTAAAGTATGTACTAAAAGTTTAAATACTGTAAACATCTTTCGGCAATTCGTTGACGATAGTTTTTCATTAGATTTAAGAAATAAAATTCTCTGTGATTCTTATCGCGGGCCCAGCAGGAATTAAAGATTTAAAGGTGCTGCAATGTTTGGTCAAAACATTATTTCCAAACATTATTCACATCCAAAAACATAGAAGGCGCAATTAATCCAAATGCAACTATCTAAAGGAAGGATCATTCACGCCATTTTCTACGATCCTTTGAGATCCCAGCACGGATACATTCTAAAAGCCGCAACAAAACTGTGTTTACTAAAGCTGCCAGCTGGGACAAATGTAGATTGATCAATCTGGCCCGTATACAGGGGGTGTGTCCCCTATGTCCATCCGAGTTGAAGTGACTGTACACCAGGTCATCGGCCTCCCTCTCAGCCACTGATCTTTTCTGGTGGTTAACTATTCTGCTTTTATGGTTATCAAAGCGTATCTGAAACTTGGTTTTAGGAAAGCCTACATATTGGAAATCGCACATGTCTTACAAATAGCAGATAAACAACATTTATATCACTGTTACAGGTCATGATTGGTAACGAATTGCTTTCCCTTAGTATGACTAGTAAAGGTGTTTCCCATTTTTAGAAACTTATCCTTAAAGATTATAAGCTATCCTTAAAGATTACATATCTAGATGCTGAATTACACTTCACATTCCCGCGAGGCCCTCTTCTTTCCGTCTTGGTCCTAGCACGGACCAGAACGTCTTTAAGCAGGTTCTTCGGCCTACAAAAGGCCATCATAGGGAATTCTATCGCTGCACGGCACGTTTCCGACAAATTTAAGCAATCATCACATGATGGTTGCAACTTGAGAAAGATAGATTATTAATGACATAAAAATAAAATGTATGTGTGTATTGGTTGAATAGAATGTTTAACAGCCTATTTTCACGTATATGGTTAGTGGAGATGCATAAACTTGAAACTGAGGTGCTTGTGCACGCGCTTCAGTTGGAGACGAAATCGGGTAACACCATCTACTTTTCTTTGCAAAGTAAATCCAGTCTTTAGTATAGTACCATACTTCTCAGTTTCTTTGAGTTAGAAACTATACAAACCTACTCAAAATTGCACGGGCTCTACAATGAATGACCTGAAAACGTAGCCAAGGGAAGTTAGAGTTGAACAGAGGGCTACAACATCTGTGGAACCCAAAGTTTAGGCCGTGTGTATAGATTAACCTTTCCTACTACGAGTAAGCAGAAGTCCCATGGTTTCTCTTGCTCAGCGATACTAAGGCCTGGGTCAGCGAGTCTGTTATACCCCCAGCGACGTACTTTTCAAAACGAGGCTTTACTACGTATCCAATGGCAACGCATTCTAAATCAAAATGGCGACCGAGAGTAATCCGGTCGCAAGAGCGTGGGAAAACACTGTGAATTATCAGGAATATATCCAGTTTCTGCGCCGTTCTACTGGTTTTTCTTTATTTTGGAACTTCTGTTAGGGTAAGTACCATGATATTTTGCTACAAATCAATCGAAATTCGCTCTAGCGTCTATACGAAGTTATCGTAGAACGTCAACTGCCGCGTGCTATTCATAACTCATTGTAGGTGATATCTTGTCTGTGCACCATTATTAGGCATTTCTTAAATTGTATAAATAGATATTTACAATATTTACAGATTTACAATACTTATTTTCACTGAGCTTGCTTACTTAGTATTTATAATTGTTTATTACCTATTGTCTCTTTAAAATCCGATTCTCCATTGTCCCAATAGAGCTCGCAGTGTTTCAGCTTTTTATAAACAGTTGAGGCCATTCCATCTTGCTTGATTTGTTCAATAGTTTGTGACATACAGCTCTTTAAAAAATGTCCCTTCTCCCAGAGAATGAGGCTCTTTTTTAGATCGGCATTCTTTGAAAGGACCTGTGTCTGGACTCTTGCAAGCTTTTGCTCATAGTCCTGGATGGCATCTCTATCTGTTGGGTGTTTTTTCAGAAGACTGCGTGCATGATCAATATTTTTCACTTCCTCATTAAATCCAAGCACTACTTGCACTGCTCTCCCCAGTTTAGTTCCTAAACTAACTGTTTCTTCTGTCTGCTTCTCAGGGCCAGCCTCAGGATATGCCGTGGCAACAGAGGGGGTCTGTTCAATAAGGTCATTGCCTCTGTCATTTTGGCAGAGAGGCTGGATTGCTGGTTGAACCTCTTGATCTAGCTGCAAATCATCTGCCAATGAAACTGAAATCACTCTCTCCTCCTCCTGTTTCTCCTCACCCTCATCAGCTGTGATATTGTGGGCTGTGTCGTCTACGTCCTCCTCAACCAATTCTACGTCTTCGTTCTTCTCTTCATCTTCTTGTCTCAGGAAGTTTGTTATTTGCTTGATTACTTTCCCTCGAGCATTTGGCTCATAGCGGTAGTGCATTGGGAGCTTGATGCCACGCTCTGTACACTCTTGCCAGGACTGCTCTAAGTACTTCTCCTCAGCTTGAAAGGAAGAAGATCTGAAGTGATGTAGTAGAGGGCCTTCAGCTTTGGCGCTAGACTCAGACTTTGAGTCAAAAAACTCTACCACATTGATATCTTTGTGGTTTTGCCACCAGACTCCTTCGCCAGGAAGCAGGAAATCACTAATGCGCTTCAGATGGGCTTGCCACCATTTGCTGTAAAGGGGGTAATCCAGAATGTGACATTCAATCTGTGTGTTGCTGAAGGCATCCAATCCTGAGGCGAGGGAGGATATTTCACTCTGTTGATGACGCACACTGCCTCCACCAAAGCAAAGGTTGTGTTCTGCTTGAAGGCGAATGAACAGGTTGGAAACAATGTGGGCAGGCTGGTGGCTTGAGGTGGAGCTAGTGATGCTCTTCACAGCATTGAATACTCTCTCTTCATTCTCAGCATTGCATGAAGGGCCAGAAATTATGCGAAGCTGTATTGGCTGATGTGAAACCAAGTTGTGCCGATATTTTCCATACAGTTTCCGTGCAGTTAGTTTGGATGGGCTGGTACCAAACTCTAATTTGATCATCAAGAAATGTAGAAAGGAAATGTTATGGTATCTAAGGATTATTCTTGGGCATCTGTCACAGTCTTTAAGGTAAAGGATCTCTTGCATTTCCACAAGGGTGTGTAAAAGGGTTCTCAAGGTGTTGCTGGCGTGTCTTTCCAACATTTTAGTAATTAAAATCAAGGCTTTCCGGTGGTCACATGCCCTCTTTGTATCCTTGCTTCCAAGTGTGAGCTCCATGGCATCAATGAAGATGGCTTTTGTCTCTGGTTAAAGGTGTTTCGGTAGTTCCTGTAGGACATTGCCAATGTGGTTAGAAATGTTATGCATTGGCTCACATGCAAGCGCTTCATAGGAGCCAATGCCTAGGGTTTCAAGGTCAGCGGTGGGTTGGCGGTAAAGAAGAGCCGGGACACGCTTGACACCTGAAAGCTCATCGCATAGATGTGCCTCAATGATTGGCTTGCTGTCCTCTTGCTTAAATTCTATCCCTCGAGATCTGAGTTCTTCCCGTATGTCTTCCTTGCTTAGGTCTTCTAAAGGTTTTGGCTTTGACAGCAAAGAATTCCGCCTGCCAACTACTCCCTCTAGGATGCGTTCTTGTTTATCTTTGAGGGAGACATGCTGGCAGTGAAAAACATGCTGGAGGTCACCACTCAGGATAGCATGCACTCCACAAGTAGAACAAAAGTAGTGGCCTCCCTTTTGTTGGCCACTCTCAAAAGCCACAACTGGGCCATCCCCTTTGAAAAACCTCATAATATCAGTTACTGGCACTCCTGGTGCAACGTCTAGTTTGGTAGACAGACCTTTGATACATTCGCACCAAGTTCTGACATACGAAAGTTGTTCAGCATCCCCACTACTACATCGTCCAGCCATGTAGATTTCAGGTTTTTCAACCTCTGTTTGGACATCAAAACCCTGGACACCATGAATAGTTGAATACTCTTCTGTGGTTAAGAAAAAGGCAGGATCATATACTGTAGCAACCATAAAAACTATATAGCCATGATTGGCTACAGTTGAGTGGTCATGCCACACCATTAGATTACGCTGTCGTTCAATATTCTTCAGTTTTATTCTCATAACAGTAAGGTTCTCACTTTCATCAAACTCGTTCAGCTCTTTGAGTCTTTGAACCAGTTGCAGCCTGGGCATTTCATCATAATGTTCATCTGTATTCTGCCTAATGAAGCGGCTGTGCTTTTCCAGAAGGTCCTTTATTATATCGTCTAGTGGGATCTTCCTTCCCTCACAAACAAACTCTTTTCGAGAGATGGTGCCATTCTTCTCAAGAATCAGCTTTTTGTATCTTGTTGGTACAACAAGCTCTCCAACATTGTACTCCCCATTTGCAATTTTTGCACGTAGCTGTTGTTTCAGACTGTCGTTGGCTTCTGGCGTTGGTAGTGATATCTCTCCTCCAAGACCACGCATTTTCTTTCGTCTTGTCCTCCTTTCCTCTTGAGAATCTTCATGTTTCCTTTTGAATCTGTGGATGTTTTCTCCACCTTGTACAATATATTCTTGAACTATCTGGCCTCCATTACTTGCAATTTCACCTTTTCTATTTCTTACATTGTATTTCCTTGCCAATGCGCTCCAGTTCACTTTCTCTCCATCCTCATAAGCACTCACTTCTTCCTTTAAACCTTCCTTGTCCCACTCCATCTTGCTAATATTCCCTGTGTGGTTCTTCTTTGTGGCTCTGTTTTCCTTTTCCTCAGATCTTGGTTGGAGGGTCATGGCCAGTCTCTCGCGCTGCCTAGCTCTAAAAGATTGTCGGTTGCCTATGCACCTGATTAAAGAGGTCTCCTTCCATTTTTCCTCAGTCATTTGCTTGACATCCTTTAATATTTGCCTTCTTGCTTTTTTTTCTCATTCTTGCTTTGCTTTAACTGCAGGCTGGCCTGTGCAACTTTGCTGAGAGCTGCATTGAAGGGAGCCCCTCCAGATAGGTTGGAATATGTATCATCCATGGTGTCATACATTTTCTCTTCCACTTCCTGCAATTCTGGTTTCGTATAGGAGACTTGGTTTGTTTTTAAAGTATTTGCAACTCGAAATGGGTTTTTCTTTGCTTTACTTTTGAGTCTAGGGGACTTAACTGGAAATAAGGCTTGTTCTTTCCCAGAACTCACGAAGCATCCCTTGCAGTCATACAGAGTATGTTCTTTCTTTTTGGTAATAGAAAGCTTACTCCAGTTCTCGTAGAAATGCTCCAAGAAAGTGTGCTTTTCTGCTACTTTTCGTCGATTCCACTTGTTCAACGCCACTTGCAGTGATTTAAAATCACTACCAAACTTTCTGAAGTCCACACTGTATTCCTGGGTTCGATCTGTGAAGACCTCGTTGAATATCCGGAATTGTTCTTGGTATCACCTGGCATCAAACTTAGCTTTTCCCTCATTTAAGTCTCTGTGCAAGGTTCGCGACTTTTTAGCTGCATGTATGGCAGTAACTTTGCCAAAACCACATGTTTGTGGACTAAGAAAGGTCCTACACATCTCATAAAAAGGAATTAATCAAATCGGGATTGCAAGGGGATTTCCAACTAGAAGCTATAGTGAACTACTGTATGATATGCGCATGCTCGCGCATGCTCGCTGGCCGTAGACTCTAGGCGTAAAATATTAGACAGCTAGCAAAATATGAGCACATTTGTAATAAAGAATAAAGTTCACACGATAAAATTGTAGGCAGCATTCGATCTTTATTGATACAAATAAGACAAATGTATATACTCGTTTTACAATTAAAGAAGTCAATTGCTCAGAGCAGGTTCTTAGCATGTTGTAATAGTAAAGCAAGGTTAATAAAATACACATTTTCACCAGAAATTTGATGTTTTCTCTCCGAATTGCTGAAATAGTGGGATATTTCGTCCGCCATCTTTTTGATCGAGAATACGGGATTCTGATTGGTTGAAAGGACTTTCAAGGAGGACTGCTGACACTTTGATCGAATACAGTGGGCTCACAATTCAATATGGCGGTCGAGGAAGCCAAAGTCCTTCAGCGATGTTGATATTTGTGTCGCAGGTTGGGTTTTTTCTATATAAGCACTTACTAAGCAACTTCAACACATCCCTCAAAGGTATGGTTGTAATTTACTAATTCCAAAGCATGGAAATTGTCCAATTGTAATGATGTACGGTCTCTTGAAGTCCCAATTTCACGGTATTTAAAAAAAAAATGCCTTAATCCTTTTTCTCGCCAAAATATTTCGAAATCAAGATTGGCTTGATAAAATGTACCACCATTCGTATATATTTTACTAAAATTTAAGGCGAAACGTAGCAAAAAGTGAACATGCCGAATATGTTAACAAATATTAACTACCCTCCCCCCCTAAAAAATCAAGGCCAGGTCAATATGACCGAATTTTTTGTTCGGACATCTGAATTGTCACATATTATAAGGTGTGCAAATTTCGTCATTGTGTGATTTATTGTTAATATTTTATTGCATGGTTTTCATATCTATACCAATTTGAGGTTCGACCCAGGCCTTTTAAGTCCACTGAGTGAGCCTTTTCCGCAATAGAAAACTTTATTTGTTATATATGTCAATTCCTTATTACAAACTCTTGTTCTGTAAAATAATTACAAAAAAAACAAACAACAGAAAGGAACACAGGGTTCAACTAATTGTGAAAAGTGTGTAGTGCGGGACAAACATCCCCGGCCTCGCCCGTGGTTGCAAGAGGGTGATAACTTTAAGATCAACAGAAAAGAGTACTAAGGCACTTTTGGACACTATTATGTATGTATGCATGTGTTATGCACCGTCCTATTCCCAGACGTTCATGCCTTTAACAGGCCGTCACTAGTCATCTATTATCTTTTAACTGCCCAGTTATAGTTGTCAAAGAATTCGGTCACAATCCTAAAAAGTCATAATTTTCAGCTAGTAATGTGTTTTTGAAACCCAAAACGTTTTAAACTGAGGTTAGGGATCATGTAGGGAAATTTCATTTAAAGTCCTAGTGTTTATACCCACTTCTTCTCTTTGTAACTTTACTAACTTTATTGGTAAAAGCATCAAGTCGATTTATCAACATGGAGGTTTCACTACTTGCTTCTCTAACAATCAAGTCGAATTATCAACAATTCAGTTATCAACAGTCGAAGTCGAGTTTATATAAAGCTAGAGTTATGTGATCTGATTTTTTAGACTTAGGGACAAGCCGCGCAGCCGTATTCTGCAGTCTCTGCAGCTTGGCAATCAATTTATCAGGTAAACAGAGCAATATACCGTTACAGGAGTCAAGTCGCGAGGGGACAAAAGCATGTAGCAACCTCTCGCATTCATATTCACTAAGATGTTTTTTGAAGTTTCCGATGTTTCTGATGGCATAAGATGCAGACTTGTAAATACTTTTGACATGTTTGTCCAATTTAAGATGGTTGTCGAGCGTAATGCCAAGGTCTCGCCTTTTAAACTGATTGAATTATTTTACTGTCATATATATTCCAGGGATGGAATCATAGGGTTTAAAACGGGATGAAAGATGTAGAATCTCATTTTTTGTTGGATTGCAGAAAAGAAACTTATTCAGACCAGCTTTTAGAATCAATGTTGAGCTGTCGAGATTTGCTGCCATATCTTCAAAAATATGGGAAGAAATACATCAATTGACTATAAAAAAAAACTTCCCTACAGGTCATTCCTTAGAAAAATAAAGCATTTTTACCTTGGCAGCCAGGGGTAGCTTGTGATGAGTTCATCCGAAAAAACATCAGAAAAAAAAACGGTATATCGGGTGGATCCCGATCGTTGGTGGCGCGTTCTGATTGGTTGTTGGGACTGGCGTGTTGTGATTGGTCAGAATATATCGGGCGGAAGTGACGTCATGGGGTGGAATTTGCCCTTGGGCCTTTGACCTTTGAAGTAGGGAGGGGAGGGTAGTGATAGGTGGGAATTTATCAGACGGAAGTGACGTCATGGTTGAGGGTATTATTATGGGTTACCCTAAAAGAATATACATGATGGAAATTTTGAATCAAAGAACATTGCTGCTTTTTTTGTTGATGATGAAGTGTTTTTGTAACGTAGAGGTAAAAAAAGTAGGGTCTGCCTTAAAGTGCGGTACTCCTGTGGATTTCTCAAAAATAACAGATAGGCTGTGGCTTTCATTTTAAACAAGACGAGGCCAAAGCAGTGAGAGAGGCTGTCAAGGAGGATCACCGATTTTCCAGTGTGTGAACATAACCTCATTTGCCGTGTTGGAGTGAGCCGCGGTCAGTTTTCCAAAGGACGTGTGTATTTTTTTTGCGTGTGACGTGAGACCTCCAAACAAGAAATGCGACCGGTTTGTGTGGGCGGAGCCGCCGAAGAAAGCAAAGAAGACGAAGGCGGTGCCACTATGAACACCATTCTCCAAGAAGAAGGTCAAGGGCAAAGGCAAGAAGCTCCCTACAACCTGCGTAAACGTAAGCGCCCCAGTTCCCCGACCCAAAGAAGAGGATGTAGAAGAGGAGGAGGAGGAGGATGAGGAGGAGATGCCGGATGTAGTGGAAGTGATACCGATGGCGAAGAAGCCGAGAAAGTAGTTGTCGTCGAGAGTGACACTAGCGATGAGGAAGAGGAGGAGGAAGAGTCCATGGAATCTTATAACGAACTTGATAAGCCTCAGGCAACTTACGATGTGATTGATACGTATAACGTCATGCATGTCGTGAGTTTTTATGTGGAATCGTTGATCCTTGACCTGATGGGAGAGTGGGCTCGCTTTGTGCACCGTAACCATGAGCTGTGGATGTTTCGAATAACCAGCCATATAACCACACTAATAATGCCGGAGCAAGTTTTTATTTTGTACTAGTAACTATTTGCTAGTCAACTGTTGAATAAATAAAGTAACATTGATTATTGGTCATTTCGATTATGTTTTAAAGTACATGATATGAATCATATAAATTTTACTTACAATCTTAGTATATTTCGCTCCGGATGCTCTTGATCATTTTTACTGACTACATAACGTCTTTGAACTAACACGCGGTTATGCTAATTCCATCTTTGAATGCTACTTAACCAATCAGGTGGCGACTGTAAAATAACTCAATGCTCTCATGAATACATTTCGTTTTTTGTTGTTTTTTTCCTTTTTCCCCACTATACAATTTAAGGCGTGCGAAACACTCCTCCTGGGTGTGGAGATTCATATCGTAACACGAGATGTATATCTTCTTTCTTATCTTCACATTTAATCGTTATTGTTATTTACTTAACATTACTTGAGAGTTCCTCTTTCGTCGCGATTAAACACAGCTTATGAATTGGTCGCTCGAAACTGCTCGTCTGGGTCTTGATTTTTGCCTTTCTGACTTTCCCGTCTTTTCCTGGAAATACTTCTTCTACCAGGGCCATCTTCCACTTTCTTCTGGGGCAGGAGTCTACCTCGAGTACAAGGTCACCTGATTTCAGATTATCTCTTGGTCTGTACCACTTGTCTCTTCTAAGTAGAGTAGGTGCGAAGTATTTCATCCAAGCTGTCCAGAAATGATGTATTCTTTGCTGTGTCGATTTGTGGAGATGTCTTGGGTTGACTTTGTCTTCTTGTATGGGTACCGGAACCCCGACGTGAGGTCCTATCAGTAGATCATTGGGCGTGATTGGTGGGTTTTCCCATATAGCGTCCGATGACGGGTAGAGTGGTCTACTGTTGACTGTATAGCTAATTTCGGTCAGGATAGTTCTCCATTGCTCTTCAGAGTATATGGGATTTCTGCAAGTTGCGTCTAAGGCTTGTCGAACCGATTTTATGAGACTTTCTGTGACTCCATTCATATGACTGGCCTTGAGTACATTCCATTCCCCTTCGAAATTGCAGCTGAATTCCTCGGCCAACTCTTTCTTGATCTTTTTCTTGTCCCAGTTTTTAGTCACCTCAGATATGTAGGGTTCAGCTCCCTTGAAATTGGTACCGCAATCAGAAAAGCATAAGGCTGGATGACCTCTTGTGCACGCAAATCGTCGAAAGGCCATCAAGAAGGTGTCCGTACTTCGGTCTGTGACCAATTCTAGGTGGACTGCTCTGGTTGTAATGCAAACAAATATGACTGCTTGTGCCTCTTTAAGGGTCTTCCTGTTTAGTCTTATCTGGATAGGTCCAAACATGTCTATTCCAGTGCAGTAGAACGCAGGACTCTGTACTACGACACGAGACATCGGGATCTGTCCTATCAGTTGATCTGCTGGTCTCTTTCTTAACCTTTTGCATGTAACACATGTCCTCGTGATATGTTTGCAGGTGCTCCGTACTCCGATAATCCAATATGTCTTCCTCGACTCATAGATTAGGCTTTTATAGCCACAGTGTCTTCTTCGCGTGTGAAGACTTCGCAAGAGGAGTATTACAAGACCATGATTTCGGGGCAGCACAACCGGAAGGCCTTTTATAAGGCCAGAGATACCCTGACGGTTAGTATGGAATTGACATGGGAGGGACTGCGAAACCTGAGTGATAGACTTGGGCTTGCTCTGCAAGGCCATTGGAAATCTTATATTCAAGATTTGTTGGACTGTCTGTCCCCCGTGGATATGAGAGGAACAAGTTTGGGGTTTGAGCATAGAAATTGCGCGTCAATTTGCAGGGGAAACCCCTTCACCCGTGGTCCCTCTTTCTTAGAGAGAAAAGAGACAATTGTTTGGTTCTCAACGTTTTTATTAATAACAATTTGTATTAAATAACAGGTTTAAATAAAATAAATGTTCTTTCTAAAAAAGTGTCCCTTTATCTTCTTTTTCTCCTTTGGCCCGTGGCAAAGTTAATGGTCCCTGTATCAGGGTTGGGTGGTGCAACCATTCATGATTCTATACTCCATACATCTCGGTAATTTAATTACTTAAGAAGCGCTCCGCTAATCCATTCAAGATGAAATGCAATACTCAAAAAAATGATTTTTCAATAATTTGTCTATAGACTTATATTTGTCTCCTGATTACAAAAATGTGTTTTTTTTTTAAATCGAACAAATATTAAATATTTTATGAATTTTTCCTTATTTTTCTCGGCTTGACCCTGAAAAACACTACAAAATTTGAACCAAGTATCGCTACCTGCACCGCGAAAAATAAACAGCGCAGAAACACAACAACACCACAGGAGGCAACCAGGATATGTGCTCTCAATATTATTTTAATTTCGGCTTAATCCAGTTAAAATAGAATATTTGACAGATTTTCTCAAATATAGCCTCGCATCAATCATTTTGCACGATCGTTAAACCAACAAATTGAGGTTTTAAAAGTCGCATCTGGTACATTGCTCTATCAAAAATGGTCATTTTTCGTGAAAAGATAGTCACTTACTTGCCTAGAATCTGAAATAAAATTTTGGTGATAATAAAATCCGGAGCGCTGAGAGCGCCAAGAAGATACAACACTTCACAGGTGTTTGACCTTTCAACTTGGGCTAACTATGACACCAACTGCTGAATTCGCAGGGAATTTTGGCTTTTGCAGAAGCTCCCTCCTCGATACAACGCTGAAAACAAATTTGAGGACCAATAAATATGTGTGTTATTACTAGCATTCTTCGTTGAGCTAGATGATTTAAAAAAACACGTATTTGAGTGATTATTTGAATGGATTATAACTAGTCTTGCGTAATCTTTGTGTCCAAAGAATTATGGAAGCACCATGAAAAACATTCCGAGATCGCAAGCCGAAGCGAGTTAAAAGGGATTTTACGCGCTTGTAGAGGAACAAGCATTGATAAAAAACGATGCCTATCAAGTACTTTCCCAAGCTGAGGTGAGGAAAATTCGATACCACTTAATTTGTTGTTTTGATCTATGTTACGAATTGTTTGAACACAAACATTACGCAAGACTAGTCTATTCAAATACGCATTCAAATACGTGTTTTGCCTAAATCATCTCGCACAACGAAGATACAAGATACTTATATTATATAAAACTAAAAACATAATTTTGCTTTTTAAATAATAAATCTGTAACGAAAACAGTCTTCTATTAACCTAAAGATAATGGGAAAGGGGATATCTTAGGAAAGTACTGAATATAATTATCACATTATTGTTATTACATTTTCTTTTCAAACATTTAAGGAAGAGTCATATTTCTTCCTTTCCTTGTCCATGTTGACTATTTTTATGCAATTGATGCTCTTTGCTATTTCCCCTCTACACCAAAAATAAATTAATAAACAGATTTGATTTTTAAATTAGAAATTTTCATGTATTACTTTCACTTATATTTTCTTTTTAGGATTTTCTTTCCAAATCTCTTGCCCATTACATTTATTTTAGATGTTTAGATTTATTTCATTGGAATGGTTGGATCCAGGGTTTCTAAAAACACCAAAATATAATGCATTACTGGATGTATATTTGGAGATATTAATTCCCATGGGGATGGAAAATCACCACTTAAAATGGTACATTAAAACTTCAGTATTGCATCTTATCTAAAATTGTGGCTGACACTATATTCTATCTTTAAAATCTTGTTTCATCCATTACTTGTTCTTCGCAAGGACAAAGCTTGTCAGAATGTAGCTTTACAAATGTACATTAATGAAACTTTTTTTAAGGAAAGGGTTTTTTTAGGGCAAGATACTTAAACTTTATAACACTAGCAACAACCTTGTTCCTTTTCAATAATAGAATTCTGTTCACATAGCTTGGATAGCATAGACATGGCCTCTTTAGAGGCCTGTGGTGATGAAAGGGTTAAGATAATGGGAAAGGGGAAATGTCAAGAAATGCTCAATCAAATTATGTTCATTACTGTTATATTTTTTTAAACAAACCTTTTAAGTTGAGTCAATTCCCTTTATATCTCCTCCCCCGTCGACTATTTTTTAGTCAATTGATATTCTTTCCTTCCTCTCTACCCCAAACATAGATCAATGAAAGGGTTTGGTTTGAAATTAGAAGTTAGCATTTTAGCACTGTCAGTGATGCCTTAGATGTTTTTTTTAGGATTTGCTTCCAAAATCAATTTGTTTTTTCTTCATTGCATTCATTTTGGAGTAGGCCACCAAAAACAAGGCCACTATATGGTAAATGGTGGGTGCACCAATATGTAATGCATGAAAGGAGATATATTTTTGGATTTTAATTTTCAGACATTTTTCTGAATATTCGGTCCAATGAAGGAGAGAATCGCCACTAAATCAATACATAAAAATTACAGTATGGCATCTAAACAGTCTAAATATATTATTTGAAATCTGTGGAATGCTGTTACATCCATGACCTATTCTGCACAAGGGCAAAGCTTGTCGGACTATTGTTTTGATTAAAAAAATATATTTATAAACTTCTATGATGGGACATAAGAATTTACCATTAGACTCTTGACAACTTTGACAGCCATATTCACACCAGGAATTGCGTTTGTTAACTTTGATGTACTGCATAATTTAAATTATTGAATAAGGCCTGGATCCATTTGGTTGGTACAATAAATAAATCTCAGTAAAGAGCAGGATCCTAGAGCCCCCCAAAATACATCAATCAGTCAACACAGAAGGTGTTCAATGCTGGCTCCGCTTTTAGGCAGTGCCTAAATCTAAATATTAATGCTCTGTCGTTTTTAAGTCTTGGTCTGACTATAAAGTGGTCCGGGCTCGTCGTCGTCTTTTATAGACCTTCAAGTAGGTCACGTGTGTCGATGAGATCATCGGTAACGCTTCTGATTGGCTAAGGGATGTACTGACCAATCAGAGGCTTGGAGAAAAGGGAAGACGTCATACTGATGATGTCATGGCTTATTTTTATACCTACCCCATGCCCTCTCTTTATGCTTTTTGTTATTAAGGGTTAAAAAGTGTTTTTGAAAGATAAAAAAATGGTTACGGTAACACTGTGTACCAACTGATTGGGTTAAGTATTTGTATTTGTCCAATTAGAGGGTAAAAAAAGGTTTAAAATTAAAAAAGATTGGTTTATTTTTTAAAAAAAAAGTATTTTTAGCTTACTAGAATTAAAGCTTTTTGATTGGATAAGAGTTCTAAAAAAGAGGTTGCATTTTCACTCGCATTTTAGTTTGTTCTTGGCGAACTTCGCCATGGCTTATGATGGTGATGATAATGAGTGGCTTACCGAATTGTTAGAAGTATTACCTGACCCCGAAGAAGAAGGAGAAGAGAGTGAACGACTTCCTCCTGATTTTTTTCACGACGATCTCGCTGAGTCGGACTTACCTCAATTTAGCTCCTTTGACGAATTGTTTGACTATTATTGCACCCCTAGGAGGAGGGTGAGGAGATTTCGTTTTAAGATCCTTTTTTGAACTAACCTGGCCCTTCCGGGTCGCAACAACAAGAAGGTCGTGAAAAGAAACGCTCTGTTGATTGTGATGATGATGAGGAGGAGGAGGAGGAGGAGAAGGACGATGTCTCGTATGATTTACGTCAAGTGACTACTCGACATTCTACCAAAATGAGTACTGACTGTACCTATTCAAAAATTGCTAAGTCTCAATACTGCCAAAAAACTTCCATCTCATACCTGTAAAACGGCATTGGCAGACACATTCATATTTTTTTTATGAACAAGGTACAAGTAATAAGGGAAGGTTTTCCAACAACAGAAACCGATAACAATGAACAAATTCTAAATTTTGTACAAACACAAAGCAACTATGCTATCTCTGAATTTAATGAGTTTTCTCCAACTACAGTGCACGAATTTTCTTACTTGGTAAGCAATATGATATCCAAGTCGTGCAGCTTAGATCCCCTGCATGGTTCCATTTTACGGGATTGCCAAGGAGTTATTCTTCCTCTTATTACAAATATAATCAACCTTTCTTTTTCTGAGGCGGTTGTACCACTATCTTTAAAGGAAGCTGTACTTGATACCATTCTTAAGAAGGACAATTTGGACCATGAGATACAAAATCATTTTCGACCCATCTCCATCCATTTGTGTCGAAGGCAATGGAAAAAGTTGTTGCCATTAGACTAAACCAACATCTTGATTGCGGGGACTTGCATAAGATCTATCAGTCGGCCTACAAAAAAGGGCATAGTACTGAGACAGCCCTTACGCGCATACAAAATGACATTCTGAGAGCCATTGATGATGGGCAAAGTGTCATTCTTGTATTGCTTGACTTATCAGCGGCATTTGATACAGTGGATCATGATTTGCTGATTGGAAGACTTAATCATCGCTTTAAAATTAAAGGATCGGCGCTCTCCTGGTTGAGGCCATATCTGTCTGACAGATCTCAGTTTGTGGAAATCGGAAATGAAAGATCAGAAAGCAAGAAGCTTGTCTGTGGTGTACCTGAGTGATCAGTTTTAGGTCCATTGCTATATTCGATGTACACTGTACCTCTTGCAGACATAATCAGGAAACATGGACTAAACATCCATTTTTATGCTGACGACACGCAAATCTACATGTCGTTCAATCCTCTATCTGATAAAGAACCTGCTCTGTCGCGACACTTAGTTGAATCATGTATCGATGACATTAATAGATGGATGACAGCCAAAACGCTTTTTCTTAATGGTGATAAGAAGGAACTTCTCGTACTTCATGCTCGTCGTCGCCCTAAACCTAATCTGAGTTTCATCAATGTTGGGTCTGATGTTGTTGAGATATCTGATTCCGCAAAAAAATATTGGAACATGGTTTGACAGCGAGATGTCAATGGACAAACAAGTAAAGAACATATGCAAATCAGCTTTTTTTCATCTAAGCAATATTGCAAAAATAAGAAAATACATATCATTTAAACACTGCGAGATACTTCTCCATTCATTTGTCACGTCTAGGCTGGACTATTGTAACTCGCTTCTTACAGGCCTGAAACAAAAACATGTCCGTAAACTCTAATCTGTCCAAAACTCTGCAGCACGCATTCTCACTGGTGTACGTAAATTTGACCATATAACCCCTATCTTACAGGAGCTCCATTGGCGGCCTATTCCCAAAAGAATAAATTTCAAAATACTACTTTTAACTTTCAAATATTTAAATGGCCTAACTCCTTCCTATTTAAATAAATTGCTTACACCTTATGTTCCACGAAGAAGTCTGCGCTCTGAAAAGAAAGCCTTACTGGTAGAGCCTAGGTGCAATCTTAAAACTTATGGCTATAAATCATTTTCACACACTGGGCCTAGGCTCTGGATTTCCTTACCTCTAAACATAAGAAATTGGGACAGTTTAAATGAATTCAAGACAATGGTTAAAACCCATCTTTTCAGAAGTGCTTTTTAACATGTTTTAAAAGACCTATCATTTCTAGCGTTATATATTAGAATATATATATATATATATATATATATATATAAAATGATGGTTGAAGGCTTTCATAGAAAGTGCTCAATACTCGAAAGTAGAGGGGTGTATAGTGTTGGTTTGTGAAAAATACAAACTACATAGGTTTCCCTACAGGTCTGTTTCGTGGTTGCCCACTCATCAGGGGATTTAATGAGAATATCCCTACCATCGTATATATACTATTAACATTGAAATTTACATAATAATAGACTGATAGTTTTAGCTAAGGCGGTAAAAGGAACAATAGCGAGTTACATTAAATATGCGGGGCGAAAACTAACAGTGCGGAACGTGTGAAAAATTGATAGCGCGAAAATTTAACGGTGACGGGATTAACAGTTCTAATTGTTTCGTAGCAGGGCTTTGTTTCTGTGGCGGCACGAGGACACGAGTTCATTGCGTTTATTTAGAGTTGATAGTTTGGGTTGGCAGATGATCGTCAGCTTTTCCTTGAGGCAGAGGTTGCAACGCTTAGTGGTACTGTTGTAGGCGGAGTGGGAAGAAAGAATGCGCCATGAAATAAAGTACTCAATCATGTTGTCCTTGAGAGTCCAGACGTGTTTGCTGAGTTCGGTGGAGTTTCTGTGTTTGGCGTGTCGGAATGATGCGGTGTGGTTTCTGTACCTGGTCTTGAAGCTGTTTTCAGTGAGCCCGACGTATGTTTCCGAGGTGTTGTTGTCTTTTCGAGTTACGGTAGCTTGGTAGATAACAGATGTCTGTAGGCAGTTTCCGTCTAGAGGGCAGGTGTCTTTCTGTCGGCAGTTGCATGTCTTGTTGTTGGTAGTGGTAGGGGCGGAGCTGGCGATCTCGGTAGCCGACGATGCGGTGATGATGCGCTTGTTGTGGTTGTCGATGATCTGTTTGGTGTTGTTCATGCAGCTGTAACTGATTTTGATGGTGTTTCTGTTGAAGATTTTACGGAGGTGGTTGTCTTTCGGGAAGTGCTTGTCTATCAGGGTGAGGAATCTGTGGCCGATGTTGGTGCTGGTGTTCTTGCTGAAGGGCGGGTTGTACCATAGGATGTTGTTGCGTTTGCGGGTTTTACGGTTGGTTACGGTGTTGGGTTCGTAGCGTAGCGTGTAGTTGTATCCGCTATCGTCGAGTGCTTTCTGGTAAGGTGGCGCGGTCTGGTCAAAGGAGGCTTGGTCTGAAGATAGGGCAGATAGGCGTCTGTTGATACCAGCAGGGATGTTCTTGGTGATGGAGGGCGGGTGGTTGCTCTCACGGTGGACATATTGTAGCGAGGAGTTCGGCTTTGTATAAGGCTGGTGTACATTACGTTTTAGGTCGAGGGTGACGTCTAGGAAATTGACAACTTGTTTGTTTGCCTCAATGGTGATTCGGAGTCCGTTGTTGTTGAAGATGCGGCATAGTTCCTTTTTTAGGTTTTCGGTGGCTCTGGATGTGGCGTTGGTGATGGCTAGTTCGTCGTCGCGGTAGAGTCCTACGTTCATATTGAGGTCCTGAAGTTGGGAGAGAAGGAAGTTGCCTACAAGTTCACAGGTTTCTGCGCCATCGAAGCTCCCCATCGTAACATCAAATATCGTGTTGCCTTTCTTCTGCCAGGGTGTTTGGTTGTGGACCAGGAAGGAGCTCTTGGAGTGGGTTATGATCTCTTTTTCATCAGGGGTGATTTCGTCATAGTTGGAGGCGAAATCGAGTGCTCTTGATAGTAGGTCTTGGCTGATAGATGGGTAGAATTCTACAATGTCAAAACAGATGAAGTTGAGTTGGTGTTTGTTTTCGGCAGCCTTGAACCAGCCGCCGCCGGAACGGCAAACGCTGGCACACCTTCGGCACACACACCAGTCTCGGAAAGCAACTCTGCATGGTCGGCCCGCTCGGTTATCGGGGTCGCTGGTCTTCTAGTGTCATTGAATGGCGTCTACACACGTAGGCGGGAGCTAGCTGCCGCGTTCACTCGTACACCAGCTGTTAAACAGCGAGCTACCGATCCACTTGCTACCGAAGGTACCGACGACGTGACCCCGCCCGCAAATGCACAGCAGATCAAGGATCGACCGCTTGCCGTTCCGGCGACAGCGCTTCGCGCTCCCGGACTATGCAAATCTCGACTGTTAGCCATGGAGTTAGCAGACATTTAAACACAAGAACCCATATCCGCACGTCCGTGCATCATATGCGTAAACGCGTATATATGTCGACGACGCAGCAAAGCAAGATTACAAAGACCATCACCGACGCCGCAGTCATAACCGGCCTCTTCGCCGGTATTGGCTGGGTTGGGCGCAAGGTCTTGCGCGAAGACTTCACCAAAGACGCCTCCGCGAACGCCATGAACTACGCAAAAATGACTGCCGCTGTTTCGGGTGCTGTCGCTTTGAAGGACTACCTTGAGGACCAGAAGATCCTGCCCATGTAGCATTGTACTACACGTGTAGGCCACGTATTAGACTCGTGTTTACGTACACACAGCACGTGAAACGTACACACTACTCGATGGCCTCCATCGCAATTTTGGTTGGCGGCGCCGTCCTAAACGCGACTGCATTCGTTGGTGGCAACTACCTCGCAAAGTTCCTGTCGAACGATGAAAGCCCTGCCTTAGCTGAGAAGGAGAGGCACGACAAGGCCCTCGAGAAATACCAACAAGACTATGGACGCTACCAACAGCGGCGACACGAAATCCTCGATTGGCAAGCGCAAAGTCGCGAGAGAAGGGCCCTCGCAAAGCAAAGCTTCACCGACACTGACTACGCGCTCAAACTTTACAACCAGACCCGACCAAAACAACTCCTGGAGTCAATGCGGGCTCCTGAGCTGTCCGACTACTACATCCCCAGCAAAATGCAGAAAAACGCCGAGTTGGCGAACATTGGCGCCGGCGCTCTTGCCATCGGCTACACAGCTAGCCGCTTGCTGTGATGCAGCTGCCGTCCCGGCGCTGCATCTAGGCGGCCTTTTCCCATACTGCGCGTATTCGTATACGTATAAGATGATTGCAGACCATTTGTGGAGTGCTATGCACGAGGTAGCAGCCGCTGCGCTAAGCGAGTGACACCGAAGGTGTCGTCGATGGGTGGATTATGTAGCTTTGGTGACATTACTAACCGAAGCCTCGAGTTGTGGCGCGCAGACAGGGAGTGTGTTAAGAGATTCGCCAATGTAGTTCTCCGAGGGCCTACCGACCTCACAAAGACCGCCTCGGCACTACCAGAGCAGACGGCAACGGCCTGTTTAAGACTGATACACCTGTTGCAGTACATTGCCGACACGTAATGGCGGCGAAGCGCAGGTCCGACGAAGAACTCGATGCATTACTTCGTCCTATATACTACGCCAGAGGTGGCTTACAGGGAGTGACCGCTCTGCATGCCAAACTCCCCAAGGGCTCAGCCTCCATAGATCGAGTGCGCAAGTGGGTAAGCTCGCAGCCCGTCGGGGGCTACACACAGACACCCCCTCCTCCGACTACCTTCGCCCACTTCTCGGAACAGATACCAAACCGTATCCACCAGTCGGACCTGCTATTCTCGCCAATCGACCGCGGGTACAAGTATGCCCTGACTGTCGTTGACGTTGCTTCACGATATAAAACCGCCCGCCCACTGAGGACTAAGAGCGCGGCCGTCGTCTCCCGCGAACTCGCTGACATCTATGCAGAGGGACCTTTCACATGGCCTAGAATCCTCATGGTTGATGACGGCACGGAGTTCAAGGGTGCCACCACGAAGCTCCTAACAGACCACGGGGTGGAGGTCCAACGGGCTGAGCCAGGGAACCACAGGAGCCAAGCTTTCGCCAAGTCTTTCCATCGCTGGCTGGCACAGCGCCTATTTCGTGCGCAGTACTCGAAGGAGCTTGCATCCGGCGAAACAAACCGCGAGTGGGTTACTGCTTTTCCAATCGTCATCTCGGACATAAACGCAACGAAGACTCGCATGACTGGCTATGCGCCTAAAGACGCAATAAAGCTGAGGCGCGTGCCTCTCAAAGCCGAAAAGCCCCCCTTAAAGGTCCCCTTAGAGGTAGGAACGGAGGTGTACATCGCCGTAAACGAGGAAGACCTCCAGGACAAGGGCCGACGGCGAGCCTTTGTATGCGTCGACCTTCTCACCCCTTTTGCCTGGTACGGGCACTGGCTAAATAGATGCTTATAAAAAGGATTCTAATTTGTTAATTTTAGGTTAACAGGTTCATTCTAGGTTCTTATATGTGGTTCTTAACTGTATAATAAAATAATGTACTCAGACTTTAATACTTACACAAGAGAAAGAAAATGCCCTATCTTTGCAAGTTAAGTTTTAACTAAAGACTAAAAGTAACTTAAAGAAGTAAAAGGAATTGGGACAGTACAGGCAGGGAATGAGTACTTTTACGTCAAACCCACTATGATAGTGTGATTTGCTGATATACTTATTAATTTATAGGAATTTGATATGCATTTCTTTATTGTTTTTAATTTAAAAGAGAATAAAATAGCACCCAGCTTTTTGTGAGGAACTTTAATTGATCCTCATATCATTTTAGAATAAATATGACCTCCCTTCACACCTGAAAGCCTTCCCTGTTAATCAAAGCATAAATTTATTTTGATAGTTTTGCTGTATCAGTTGTCTATCAAATATAGTTTAGTTAATGATATCCTTAGTAATGTCAAAAAATACTTTTTTTACCTAGAACAAAAAAACATATTTGTTCTAGGTATTCCCTAGGAGGATTGAGAGGAAACCTTTTAATAATATTTGCAGTATTTATAGAACATGTAATATTTATATGTTTAACACATTGTGCCGTTTTTGTGGGTGTTGGAACATGATGCATAATGAAAGTGCAGGGAAGGGGGTTCTACACAAGTTTATGCTGAAAATGTCATGCTGGCTCCGCTTTTAGGCAGTGCTTAAATCTATATATTATAGTATGTGTGAGTAGGGAACACACTTATATGTGTGAGCAGGGAACACTTATCATATGTGTGTGCAGGGAAAGCTTGTTGTATGTGTGAGCAGGGAACATTTATCTTATAGTACGTGTGTGCAGGGAAACATTGTAGTATTTGTGAGCAGGGAACACTTATACAGGAGTTTCAGGTTAACAGGAGTCCATAAGTAGGGATTGAAGTTGTTTTATTTTATCAGTTCAAATAAAACTTTAATTGATTTTTTGTTTAAAAAGTAGCTGGTGCTTGGAAAATTCTAGCTGGCTGTTCTGCAGGCCTCAGTGCCTTAATGAAACCCCTGCTTATAGTATGTGTGACTTTTTTGAAGCCCCACCCCCCTCCTGAATTAATGCTGTCTAAACTGTGATTTCACTATTCGTATCTTATGTTTTAGTAACATTTATGACAGCAAATCTTTAGTGGTTGAAAACTGGAGTAGGAGATAGGGATGGTGTATTAAAATGTTTGTATTCATAAAGATATGCAGTTGCATTTTCTATTAATTTAGTACTTAAACTTAGTAAAAGTGTTAAAAGAGGGACTGGAAATTTACATCAAGGGATTTTTGGGCATGAAATGTTGGGCTCCCTTGCAGCAAACATCTCCTGAAGTCTCTTGGTGTCCAAAGCTATACTCAACAAAAGGACTATGTAAAATGCCATGCACATTTATGTTAGTCCTGATTATTTTATTGTAGAAATGTAGTAAATAAAGAAATATCTGTTCAGTATCAGTTGTTTATCAAATGCAGCTAACACACTTAAAACTCGTAACCTCCTCTTTGCTATTGGTGGATAATATCATATTAAGCATTATAAATAATACTAATATCTCCAATATTTTGGGGGTTAGCTGCAAAAGAAGTGGATTGGGAGTGGGAGGTCTAGCATTTCATTACACTGGGGGAAATAAATAAGATCAAATAAAAGGTCAAGCATTTCATTACGGTGGGGAAATAAATAAGATCAAATAAAATATATCCCGGACTATGCATTTTTAACAGGTTGTATGTATGCAAGGCGGGGGGGGGGGGGGGGGGGGGGGAAAGGATATATAAAGCATACAAAGGTTAGGTTTAATATTATGCATCTTTTTTTATTCTAAGAAAAATGGAAAACTCTAATCTTCAGGGGTGTCATACCCTTATCTGCCCAAGAATACTCATATGAAAATATTTTGATAAAGCTGGCTCCGCTTTTAGGCTGTGCCTAAATCTATATATTTACTTAAACTCATAACAAACACCGAACGTGTAACGTACACGGGGAGTAGGTCCCTGAAGTACAAAAGGCTAAGGATATCGTAGTTATTCCAAGTGATTAAAGCAAAGCGGCTTACATTAGTGATTTCTTTGACGGCATATATATTCGTTTGTTGTTTATAACAAGTTAAGGGAAAACAAAGAAAACAAAAGTCGAAAAAAAACTAATGAAATACTCATGACGAGACGCAAACGACTTTAACTGTAAGTACCTCCAAAGGAATGTATGTATAGTATATCCATAAAACAAAAAAAGAAAAGAATCGGTACATATCATAACTTTTAGAACATATTAGAACCCCTTTAGTACCGAATTGCGGTGGTTTCGCCCACGTTGTTGTATCGCCCACGCATCAAGAGTTGCTTCGCCCACGCATCAAGAGTTGCTTCGCCCACGCATCAAGATAATGTTCACAGTTTTTACATTACATTAGAGTATCATAATGCCGTGAAATACACCTTAGCGTATTTATCACTTGTACACTCATGTCATTTTTCTCTTTTGGTCTGGCTAGACTACTACACTAGACTAACACCTCGTGTTGCACCGAATCTTTGAGGATACAGACCCAGTGGTATTGATACAAGTACTTTCTAAAATATCTCTGTTTATCACACTTTACGCGATCTTTACTCAGAACGTTAAGAAGCGTAAATGTTTATCACCCTTCAAGCGATCTTTACGCAGAACGTAAAGATGCGTAAATTGTTATCACCCTTTACGCGATTTTTATGCAGAACGTAAATAAACGTGAAAGTTTATCACCCTTTACGCAGAACGTGCGTAAATATGGATTTTTGTGCTGTGTTATCCCTTTTGCACCTGTTACCGTCATTTGTACAAATAACGGCCCCAGACGGACCTAGTCCTTTGTGGGAGCGTCTCCTCTGTCACTCTCCAAGTTAAGTCAGTCATTCTTCGAATTATCAACTTCTCTGTCATTATGTAACCTATCATCTCTGTCACTCTCCGACTTATCGTCTTCCCCATCAGCCTCCGACTAATCGTCTATGCATTTGATCAACTCCCCTCATCATCACTTCCAATATTATTCATTACAAGAAGGGGCGGAAACAGAGGGGTCGGATTGGATGGATATCCACCCCCTCTTTTTAAGTTAAAAAGAAAGTCGAAAGAAAATAAATGTCTGTGAGACGGAAGGTACTCTATATGTGCCTTCGCCTGCTTTGCTGACGCGACAAATCCAATTCAGCGTGAAGTATTGTTAGATCGATGTGACCTACCAAAAACCACCGGATCATTTATAAGCCGTCTATCCGGCCATTATCCACCCCTTATTTTAAAATCCTGGATCCGCCCCTGACGCTTCATCCTCCTACTTTACCTCCTCTGAAAGGCCACTTTCACTTTCTGGCCCTTCGCTCCTAGCGTTCGCTACAGTCCTCCGTGCAAAGGAAATGGCATCGACTTGATCTCCCTTTAATATCCTCTTCTAGCAGTTGAGCTTCTCGTTCTCTATGTATAGATCAAGGACCGACACCTTTAGCTTCTTGTGCTTGCCCTCTCTATTGGGTTGTGCCCAGTCATAGTTGTCATACTTTTTCAACCTTTATTCGTCTCTCAGCCTCCTCCTCGACTCTTTACTCTTTCTTTTCTTGAACACATGCAGGCGCGTACCCAGGATTTGCTGAAGGGGGGCTGCGTAGTCATTGGTCTCATATGGAAAAAGCATACTATTTGAAGAATGGCTGAAGAGGGCCGCGCAGTCATGGTCTAGTATGAAAAAAGCATAGTATTTTAAGATTCCTTAATAAGAAATAACCCACTTTTCTCCCCTAAAGGGAGGGGGATGCGCGCACCCCGTGTACGCGCCTATCATGGGCCTTTAAATGACGATGGTGATGAAGAAAAAAGTCACCTAACCCTCGGCGATTGTGACTCATCAGAGTCACCGGAGAAAATTGGACCATATTGTAATAATCCCTACTCCATGCCCATTTATCTTACGATGGGCTTATTATGTTTTATATTATAGCGGAGCCGGCGAGGCCGCAGGCCGCATTCGGAGCTCCATAGGTATAGAAATATGGTATAGCTATGTGACTTGGTTTTGTGGTCATCGCGCGGGTATCCGGTGGTGTCACAATCCATCTATCCAGTCAATCGCGCAACTCCCAGGCCCCCTCGGTCTAACGTTTTTACTTTTTTTTTTTTTTACCGCCATCAGAGTTCGTATGTTCACAGCAAAAAAGTCAGATGAAAAATAGTATTTAATGAGAAAATATGCGGAGTCAAATGGGCTGAAATCTTTGAGGAACCGTTTGTCTGAAGTACGAGCCGATAGTAAAATCTACCCGAGTGTTTGTGAATCCCGTCCGTTGCAGTAGCAAAAAGAGGACTACTTAGAGGCTCTACACTACCATTCTAATAATATTCCTTCACGTCTATATCTATGGAGATCTATAAGGAGATCCTGAGAAGAAAGGGCCTTGGATTGATGTATGTTTTCAGCTATAAAAATAATTCACTTGTGTCGACGAGTATCTTGCTAGCTGAAAGTCGACAAGTTCACAGTTTACAACAAAAAGCGAATACAACCACGCAAGCGACAAACAGAAAGCGACAAAAAACACTGCCAAGGTGAGTTTTGAACGACGGTTTGTATTGAGAATATCACAGTTATTTTTCTTTTATTGTTGTGCTTTTATAATGCTCGTTTCTTCGTGTTTTTCCCCCAAAACCAATCGCTCAAGCTAGTCACTGTTTCAATGTCACTTAGCTTGTTCGGTTTATACATTTGTTTATAGAGTTTGCTTTGAGAATTCGTGGTTTAAATCAAACAATTTGATCATACCAACATCCTTTGATATTCTTCGTTCTCTCTATGATTTATTGACTGCGTTGAGATATTTAATATAAGCTGACAAATATCATCCTATCATTTATTGCTAAAGAAGACCTTTCTTGTCTTTACATTCTGTGTATTTAGTCTTCTCGAAGATACAGCAACTTTTTCAATATTATCAAAACTACAAATAACTTATATATACTATATATACTTACTATATATTAACTTTACAGTCACAAGAGTATTTTCTCATCGAAAATAAAAACACAAAATGCATACTCTATTTAACCTATATTCTTTTTGCTTAGCTTATATTGTCTGCATCTTGCATAACTATCTATTGTGTTTATTTATTTAAATGTTGTTTTGAAAGAAAAAAATACTTATAATTGTTTTCACTTTTATTAAGGTTAAACCAACCAAGGACTACCCGAGGGCCATGATTGATGCTGAAGGCTTGGAGGCATGATAATAGGCAAATATCTTAAAGATAATAAAGTAGGGGTTTTTTTACTTTGATACAGCAGTAAATGTGAAATAGGCTTTTTTAAAGCACTTTCCCTCAATGATAAATCTGAAAACATTATTTCTATCAACCTAAAGATTAATGTGGAAAGGGGAAATGTTAGGAGAGTGCTCAACCAAGTTGTTGCGTTACTGATGAGTTTTTTTTTTTATCAAAGCTATAGTCCCTCCCTCCCTTGTGCTTTTTTTTTTACTTGTGCTTTTTCAATAATAAATCTGTAAAGAAAACAATTTTATATCAAACCTATAGGTGAATAGAAAAGCGAAAATGTTAGGAATATGCTAATTTAAGGTATTATTGCATTATTGTTATATATTTTTTAAAGCAGAGTCACATTTTTTCAAATAGAGTCATTAATTTCTCCCTTTTTCTTCTCCCCATTGACTTTTTGTTATATTTATTTCTCTCTAACCCTAACATAGGTCAATGAAAATGGTTTGGTTTGAAATTAGAAATTGGAATTAAGCACTTTCAGTAATAATTTAGGATTTGCCTCCATTGCATCCACTTTTGAGTAGCCAGTATGGGTGGATCCAGGGTTTCTATAACCAACAGGGGCCGGTTCCTGTAGATTAGCGCCTAACCCTGGGTTAAAATTCGCTAATCCTAGGTTAGCTAACCTAAGGATAACTCACCATTCCCGAAAGCCGAGTTAACCCCCGATTAACTAACCCTGGGTTAGAAATGGCTTCCAAGCTAGAAACCGGCCATAAACCGGTTTGGCGGGATTTTCCGAGCAACCACAGGACTCCCAAGACGTAAACAAAACTGCCAAACGCGCGCTTTTCGCGCCCTTTTCGACTTTCGGCTTTTTGATTATTTTTTTTTCCGATCGTAAACATGGACTCCAAGAAGTCAAAGCGCAAGCCGAATTTTTCCATTGAGGAAATAACTATTATCACGGAGTCGGTGGCAGAGAAAAAAGAGATACTAAATTCAAAGTTGACAAATTCTGTCACAAACAAATTAAAGAATAGTGTGTGGGAGGAAATAAAGGATAAAGTGAACGCAGTTGGAGTTGCTCCACGAAGTCTTGTAGAGGTAAAAGACAAATGGAAAAACCTCCTCTCCCAAGCAAAGAGGGAGAACTCAGAGTTCAAGCGGGAGAGGGGCAAAACCGGAGGGGGTCCAGCACCCAAGCCTCCATCCGCCGCCACGGCAAAAATAATAGAGGAGTACCAAGACACTCCCAGTTTTTCCGGGCTGATTGGTTTTGAGACCGGTAAGACTAAAATTTGTTTTTATAATCATTTAGAACATACAAGGATAATGACACCGCGATAAGTTCTCTTTTTTATATTTATTTATTTTTTGTTTATTTAGTAAATTTATTTTTCAATCTTGTTTCCCTCTAGAAATAATTTCTTCCGTGCCGGCAATCCTACCCCCTCCCTACTCCAAATAAAAAATACTTAATTGTTCCCAGTCTCACACGCCACAACTGTAAAACTTTTCCTACTCGCGTATCAGCCATGTCTGTTCTGATGTGTTCCAATTCGAAGCTTCTGAATCTCAATCGTGTGAATTCTTATATCATCTTCACTCATTTAACTAAGTTTTTGTAAACACAGGGACGTCCGATCGACTAGATGAAAAATACCTCATTTCAATTTGTAGTTTTCAGGCGATTCGTTGACTGATGACTTAGAAGAACCATCGGTTTTAGATCAGGTTGAAGAATCAGAGGTTCATCTTCCTACTTTACATGGTAAGAAAGTGCAGTGAAGGATAGATTCTTTGTGTTTATTATTCAAATCTTAAAACTTAAAATGTAAGTATATACTTAAGTTCTCATCAAAATCAACCGTTCTCTTTTTGGTGGTTCTCTGTGTATTTCCCGACTCTAGAATTCCCAGGGGCTCCAGGGGGTACAAACTGAGGGTATTCACCATAAAACTCTAATTAATTAGTCATATCCTTTTCAGCTACCCCTCCTCCAAAGAAAAAAAAAATTAATGCAGATGACGTACTACAAGTGCAGTATGAGGCCTTACAGCTTCAAAAGGAGAATCTCCTCCTGAAAAATCAAAAACTACAATTGGAGGTCTTTCTTTTGAGGAAAAGTATAACAGAGGAATGAGGTGAGCACCCAAAAGTCTCAATGATTGTCAAAATAACCCACAATGTGTTTTTCTAACAATATCTCTTATGATCCAGTGTTATCCCCAGTATTTTTTGCCATAGTGGCAGCACATTAATAATGTTTAAAAAAATGACTTAGGATTGATTTGATGATTGGAAGGAATGTTGCAAAAAAATTTTTGTGTGAAAATTTTCTGTTTAACTCAACTGCAACACTTGAAAACTACAGCGTGGCTGAGCGCCACAGCTGCCACTGTCTGGAGAGCACACTGTGATGAAATCTTGATATCTGAAATGTACTATATGGCCATTCCTTTTTATTTTTTTTGCCGCCTTCAATGCAGCAAATAGAGATGGAAATTTTTGAAGCTTTGAAATTCAGCATCTACCACTATTAATTATTTCCCCATTCTTCTATGTCTATAATAGAAATCCTCTGAGACACATGCAACATGCATGTAGTAATACAAATTATTAAGACTTACTAGACTTCTAGTCAAGTTTAAGCTTCTCTGAGCCATTATCTTTACTTTGTACAAAGCTGCATCATACATATTCTCATGAATTACAATAGATAATTGCATTTCTTTTTTATGATAGGAAATATGTCCTCATTATTATCTAAGCAATTAACAATTAAAAAAAAACAACAGTTACATTCTCTCAAAAATACTTACAGCACTGAAACCAAAAGTATGGATAGTTCTAATGTATTCCCAAACTTCTTTTAAAAAGCCCTCAACCAATCAACAACGCAATGAAGACAGCAGAAAACAATTAATAGCAGCATGTGAGAATACCTTTGTTGGATTTCACTGTCCATTGACTGCCTGAAAGTTTTTTATTGTAGCTTTTGGGTCCAGTGTTGTGATGATACTGGGGTAGGACAAATACAAAAGCAATATATATTAAAAATAGGAGTTTGAAATAAAGTCTCTAATGATCTTTCCATCCTCAGGGCCCTGATACACATTCAGATCTGGCTCATCATCAGGTCCAGCTGCTGGGCCATCATATATGTCATTTCTCAAGATTGCAATATTATGCAATACAGCACAAGCCCCTATTAACTGGCTGACTTTCTCGGGCTTCATTATGACCTCACCGTGCATAAGGTGGAACCGCCTCTTGAATAGGCCAAAGCATTGTTCAATTTTAACCCTTGTTTTTGAATGGGCTTCATTGAAGTCTTCCTAATAACATAGTAAAAAATATATATTTTGAAATAAATGGATTGAAATAAATTTTGTGCATCTGTCTATGGTATGTATAGATAACTGTATACCAAGGTATTAGAGTGAAATGCACTTTAGATTGTTTAACTCGTATACACTCTAATATCCTTGTTCTCTTGTATGCTGGCTTGACTACGACAGTGTTGCATAGGTTTCATAAAAAAAGCACTACGAATTGTGGGTTATTTCCTGGATAATTTCCTATTATTTAAATCATACATAAAAAAGTTTCAATGTATTATTCAGGTGTTGTAACATGTAGACTTTTTTAATTGAGTGCCATGATATCCACTCAGTGCAGTACCTTTTTAGTGCACATTTTCACTTTTCAGGTTTATTGAATTTATTGGGTATTACTATCAGTGGTAATGGAGAAGTTATGAAAATATACAACAATTTAGTTGTCTCATTATTTAAAAAAAATTCTTAGGGAGTGTTCATTAATTACACTGAGGGGGGAGGGAAGATTTTTACCCAAGACACCTTAAAATTTCAGAGCCCCCCTTTCATTGTAAACAATTTTTTTTCGGTGCCCCCCTTATAGAACCCTAAAATTTTCTTTCTCTTTCCCTTAGAGACCTTTTTATTCAGAGCCCCCCCTTTTGGTGGTAAAAAAATTGCGGAGTCCCCCACAATCTTCCCTCCCCCCCCCCCCTCGGTGTATTTAATGAACACTCCCTTACCTGATGCTGGTTGGCTGGGTTAGGATAGGGTGTCATGAGGAAGGGGCGGCATGGATACCCACTGTCCCCTTACACTGTTAGTTTCAGGGAGTTATTTTTACTCCACTCAGAGAGTAAAAACTACTCTTTGCGATAGAGTACTTTTAAAGGAGTAGTTTGAACTCCTTTATTGGAGTAAAAACTACTCCACTGAGGAGTAATTTTTTTGTTTACTCCCTTAACGGAGTAATTTTTACTCTGCTGAGAATTAGTATCGAATGTTTATTAGAAAAAGAGTAATTTTCACTCTTGTTGGTCAAATAATGGAGTAAAAAGTACTCTTTTCTGGGAGTAATTTTAGCAGAGTAAAAGCTACTCCAACTATCTGAAGTGAAAAGAGTTATTTTTACTCCAGATAGTCAAGAAATGGAGTAAAAAAGTACTCCTTTTAGGGGGTAGGTTTTGAAGAGTAAAAACTACTCCAGCCATCTCGTGTTGAAAGAGTAGTTTTTACTCCAGCTGTATCTTTTTAGAGCAGTAACAAACCACTCCAAATATATAAAATAAAGAGAGTTGTTTTTTTTTACTCTGAATTAGCTGAATTTAAGAAGGAAAACGATAGTCTTTATTATATAAGACAAAAGATAAAAATAATAATTTATCGTATTTATTGGTATTGAGACAAAAAACTCTACCCTGTGCCTAGGAGTTTCCTAAGATTTCCTAAGTTCGATCAAAACAACAAAATATAATTAAACTTCCTAAAATTTCCTAGTATAAGCAGTAGACCAGAAAATTGAAATAATTTGGATAAGAAAATCTTAGGAAGAAGATTTGAAGTTCTACAATTTAGGAACTCTTAGGAAATTCTTAGGAAATCCTAAAATAACATTTTCAATACAAGAACAGGCCTCGCCATACTTGCATATATTGTCAGCTATACTACAACAATAAGAAATGTAATCAAAGACAGGCTTGGACTCGAACATGAGTTTTATGTGGTGTACTTTCAAAATTCGCTCAGAATAATTAGTACTGCATTTAAAAGAAAGATAGGTAGGGTGATAATTGTATAAAATTCTTAGATCCGATTTGAACATTATAAAATAATATATATTGTTTCTAATAGAAATGCTACTTGAGATTATAAAAAAAAAGAAGTCCCGCTTTGCAGATAGAAGACGGCTCACCAGGGCCCGTAAAACCAAAATGTACCGGGCGTCCCTCGCTTTAGTGGCCGAGAGGGGCTTGGGCCCAAGGCGCAAAATCATAACGGTCGAACGAAACCATCATTATCATAACCTCCAAACAGATAGCCGTTTATTCCCGTCTTTTCTACGCGTAATCCACCTTTTTTGAGGATTTGATGGCAGAACATGGATTGAAGTTAAAGGTTAGTGTGTAATGGGCTTTATAATGTGATAGGTTCAATACTAAATGTGATTTTTGCGACCAACTTCAGCATCAAATCATCGTTCGTGAGCGGATTTCTCGAACTAGACTGATATGTTTTGTGATTCTTTGTTATCTTCCAAAGCAATACTACCTTTTTATGTGTTTCTTTTATTATCTTCGCAGGACATTATGATAGAGATAGTAAAATGTGCTCGAGTTGAAAGCCAGAAAAGAAAGAAGTTTGAGGTAAAAGGAATGTATCAATGCGTAAATCGCAAGAAACGAATAAAAACTGTGTAAACTTAAGTTATTCACTAATCACTGTACTTACATCTAAAGCGCCTATGCTTTATAAACTGTTACTTGAAGCACAAAATTGAATAACTTAGCTTAGTAAAAACCTAGTAATCAGTCTTGCACCTAAAATTTGTCCAGATATTTATTTTGAATATCTAATGTTACTGTAGTTGGTTTTTGTCCGTATATTCTGATCACAGTAAACCCTGCATATGAAGAACCTAGTTATCTTTTCAAGCTAGCCTACCAGGTTCAAATTTTTAAATTTGTTAAAAATGGTGCATATAGAGGCATTAGGCTTCTAGCTTCTTATCTGAATATACAAAGATGGAGGAGGAGGCAGTTCTTTTGGAAAACCGTAATGACGCCAAAAAGGGTAATGTTCAAAAGCTGTTAAAGTTGTTATAGAAAAATAATATTGTGTTATGTTTGTTTCAGCTTTGTTATGTTGGGACACTTGTTAGTAATTTTGTCCTGGATACCTTATGTCAAATGACTATTATTTTTCAAACATTTTTTTCAACTTATATTTTTGTTATTTTTTAAACTGAATTGTTTAATTAAATGATTTGTCAAATTCATAAAAACGTCTTTTCCTTGGTGTTTCTAAATTACTCTACTTTCTCCAGTATTAACCCCTGAAGTAGGTGGAGTTTAAACAGCCATTTTGTAAAAACAGGGGGGAGGGTGTTGAAATCATCCCTTTAGTTACACAATTAGTAGGGGGAAATAACAAAATAGGGAGTAAAAATTGACTCCCATTTTGAGGGTGAATTGTACTCTTTTAATGGAGTAACTCTAAGCAACCTAGTAAATTACTCCACTTAGCTACCCCCTAAAGTGGGTAAAATCTACTCCCTGAGAGAGTAGGAAAAAAAGGAGTAAAAAATAACTCCATTTTGAGGGTAAATTGTACTCCTTTAATAGCAAGCAACCTAATAAATCACTCCCTTTAGTTACTCCCCTACAGGGGTAAAATCTACTCCCTTGAGGGAGTAGAAAAAAAGGGAGTAAAAAAATTACTCCAAAAAGGGAGTCATTTTGTACCTCGTTTTTTTACTCCCTTTTTGGAGTTAAAACTACTCTCTGAAACTAACAGTGTACAAGTACCCCCTCATCTATCCTTGTGTGCTCCCTTTCCAGCGTATTTTGAATAGATGAATTCCGAAATATGAAAGCATCATGAGTGCTACCAGGCCAACGGGCAACAATGTTGGTGAAGAGACCTGCAAAAAATAAAGTTGAAACAAGTTCATCTTAATAAAAACAATAAATAAAAAAGTAAAAGCAAAGCTGGATAAGGACGATAGAGGATCAATGTATGTATTAGTAAATTTTTGGGTCAAACCCTTCCCTTCACCCCCATAGCAAATAGATAGATCTAAAGGATGCAAACAAGCAGTGTGCTTGTATTGTGAGGGGGACCCATTCTTAAAGTAAGAGAAATATTGTTTGGCTGATTGAGAGCTGATTGATTGATATTCTTCTTGTTGTTGTTATTATTATTAAGGGGGTGCATCTATCCCAACCATCCTCTGGTAAGAACCTGCAAGGTTTTCAAAAGATATATAAAAAAAACTGCTTTCAGCCTTAGAGTTTTGCATGAGTTCCTTGGCTGCCTCTGCAATTACTTGGCATGCAGTGAAGTTGTTGTTTTATACCCCCCCCCCCCCCCCCCATCTTCACACCTTATAATATTTTACCTTTGTTGTCACACACGGCTTGCACGTTAATGCTGTGCTGCCCTTTCCGATTGACATAATCGTTCTCATGATTTGTCGGGGCCTGGAGCTTTACACGAGTCCCGTCAATACAGCCGATAACTCCAGGGAAGCCGTGCTTGTCGTAAAATGCCTGCTTTATCTCCCTTTGCCTCTCTCGCGAAGGCCATTTGATGAAGCGGTCAGCTTTGCTAACAAGCGCTCTTGTCATATCTGAGACAATGTATCGCCTATGATTTGCAAAAAACTCCCCGAAGCGTAAAAGCGTAGTGCGACAAGAACTTGGACTATTGGGGCAAGTGCGTGATTTCGTCGCGTATCCCGGCTTAATTCCTCCCTCAAAAACTGTGTTATATACTCAATTGTGTCTTTCCGAAAGCGGAACCTCGATTTGACCTCTTGGTCGTTGAGGAAGTCATCAAGGCTTCCGTTAAACAAGCGAAAGCGGCGTTCGCGAGCTTGCGGGTAAGCTTCCCCGACGCGGCAAAGCAACAAATCCGCCATTTTGCTTTTTGCCAGCTTGCGCTAATCCATGGATTAGCGAGTTAACCCACCTCGCGAGCAGGGTTAGATTTATTCCCCAAACTAACCCTGGGTTAGCGCTAACCGGCGTTTCGGGAACAGAACGAATTCGGGGGTAAAAATTTAATCATGGGTTAGGGTCAATTTAACCCTGGGTTAGCGCTAATCGGCTTTTCAGGAACCGGCCCCAGGCCAATGGGTGGGTCACCAATACGTAATGCATGACAGGAGGTATGTTTGTGTAGTTTAGTTTCAACACATTCTTCTGAATAATCAGTTGTGGTACATGAAAACTACAATAGTGGGTCTATGGGGTGGGGGGGGGGGGGGGGGGGCTAGGGGGTTTAAACCTCCCCTTGGGCTTTCTTTTTTTATTGTTTTCAGTGTATTTTTTCATTCCAAATCGTTACGAAGGTAAAATAATGACGAAAATTTTTGGGCCAAATCCCCCCTTGGCAAAAAGCTAGATCCGCCTATGAACTACAGTATGGCATCTAAATCTTTGGAATGCTGTTACATCCTTGATACATTCTTCACAAGGTCAAGCTTGTTAGAATGGTGTTTTGATAAAGATATACATAGTGGAACTTCTATAAAGGGAAATAAGAACTGACCATTAGACTCTTGAAAAAACATTCTCGTCAACTAAGACACCTTGAACTTTGACAGCCTTTTTCACACCAAGTTTAAGTATTTTGTTAACTTTCACAATGCATATTTAATAATATTGAATTTATTCTTGCTTGATCCATTTGGAGGGGCCAATACAATTCATAATAACATGGCAGTAAAATTTGACATATTTTTAATCTCATTAAAAAAAAACATTCTAGAAACACCAAGATCCCCCTAAAACTACCCCTATCAGTCAACACAAAAAGGTGTTAAATGCTGGCTCCGCTTTTAGGCAGTGCCTAAATCTATATATTACATTTTTTGCTGTTCAATAACGGGAAAGGGACATTCATTTGTGCCAAACGTTGTATCGTTAACGTGCATTGTACGTTCATCAACATCGCACGAAACATCCTTAGCGTGTCTCGACTTTCAATAACAATGATTGAATATGCGCGACTATTCAATAGCATCAACGGACAATCAATAACGCAATTGGGCATTCATTCGGGATTGAATGAACATTCTTTTGCATGCAATCGAAAATTCAATTACACGTTTGGACAATCAGTAGCGTTTATTGACAATCAGTTATAAAAAATAGAAAATTCATTAGTGCTATTAACATAAACCAAGACAATCAATAAGCCTTCTCAGACAATTATGTTCATCAATGTGACATTCATCAATGTGGTTTGACAACCATTTATCCGATTTAAACCAAACAACAAGGAAAAATAAAATTTCATTAGAGTTACTATTTTTTCTTTTTTCTTTGAGCAGTTGGCTCCTAAAATTAAGAGAAATATAGAACTATAAATACTCGTTCACTATAGAAAAACAGAAAACGTTTGTATGAGAAATGCCGCCGAGAAACCCCTCGAACACAGGGAAGAGCTAGAAGAGGGTAGAGAGAGCGTACCGCCAAGTATATGGCCAAATTGGAAGAAATATCACAGTCACTTTGGCTATTTCGCCCACTAACGGTCTTATCTTCCACTTTTCTATCATCGGGGGAATGAATGCACAAAGATTCAACGACTTCACAAACACGACTGAATCTTTACCCCAACGAAAACGTCATTTTTATTTACGACGGTGCACCAGCGCACCATAACCCACTAGATACCGGCCCAAACACTGAGCTAAAAAGTTCGCCCTTCTCAACATCGGAGGCTACAACATAGGAACAGTCACGGGGGCGAAATGTGGGCAATTGTTTCGTTTTATGCATACCTCGCTGTGTTAATAGAGATCAATTTCAGGTATAAATGTCACTTCAAAAATCGAAATAAAACTATTGATATGTTCTTTTCTTATAATGTTTGTTTGAATCGAACAAATGATTGTCAAACCACATTCACGAATGTCACCTTGATGAACATGATTGTCTGAAATGGGTCAGTACGCAGCTCTTACAAGCTGCAATTTGATTGGGCAAATGAACAATATCCGCACTCCTACGAACGAACTCCTTTGTAGAGCAAAGATAATAGGAGACAAAGCTGCTGCGTACTTAATCTCTGAAATGGCTTGTTGATTGTCCTTGTTTATGTTAATAGCACTAATGAATTTTCTATTTCGTATAACTGATTGTCATTAAACGCTACTGATTGTCCAAACGTGCAATTGAATTTTCATTGCGCGCAAAAGAATGTTCGTTCCAATCGAATTGAATATCCAATTGCGTTCTCCGTTGATGCTAATGAATGTTCACGAATATTCAATTATTGTTATTGAAAGTCGAGCCACGCAAAATGATGTTTCGTGCGATGTTGATGAACGTACAATACACGCTATCGATGTAACTTTTGGCACAAATGAATGTCCCTTTCCCGTTAATGAACAGCAAAAGGTGTATTAAAGACTTCGTGACCTAATCAATATTCACAAAGGAAGTTAACAGCACATGCTTGATTAACAATGCGCTAAGTTTAGTGGGCTCCCTCTGTTCACCGGAGACTTGAACTTGAATCTATTAATTACATCCGAACTGATTCGGGGCAAACGTTGTTCCTTCCATGTACCTATTTCTAAAACAATAGGTTCGACTGAATAATGTTTTAGTTTGGTCCGACGTATGCTGCAAGCCTTAGACAGAGATGGACAAGTCAGCTCCAACTTGTCCTCAAGGTTAGATGAGTTTTGTTTTTTTCGGTGAACACAATGATCGATATGCTGTGAAGTAAAAAAAATCAAGAACAAAACAATAATTTAACATGACAAATACATGTCTTAATAGAAAATCATAGATGGAATCAATATGGAATTCAAAAGCTACTCCATAACCATTTTTTGTACACATTTTAAAGCTTGATGCAAGCGCCCCTCTGAACTGACTGCGGGTTGTTTTATGTTTTCACCATCTGAAAATCGCTTGTTTCATTGCTTGTGGTCAAATGTTTAATTTTCATCTATGACATTATATAAAAACTCTAAACCTATTCTTTATCTCAGGTTAAGTAAATATTAAAAACAGACTTTTTATGCTAGGAATTTTATGCTAGCGGCTATAAAACACCATTGGGCAAAAGAAGGCGGCATAAATTGACCCGTCACATCACCAGGGGGTACTATCACCCATATTTTGTTGGTAGCTATAGCTTCGCTTTTATAGCACGATAGAGCAAGCAGGCGGAGTGACAAGACTTTACGATGGAGCGAAAAAACTTTAAAAAAACGCTAGAAAATTATCTTTCTCGGTGCAACAGCTATTCTCATTCTGTTTATAATTGTGTTTTTACCTACCTTTCTTTACACAAACACTAAGGTATAACGAAAGCATTAATGACACTTCGACAACTACCTTCTCTTAACAACCATTTTCTAAATTATTGCTTTGTATATTATCTGGTTTCATATTCAGAATAGACAAAAGCACCAAGAGAAATGGATTTTTCTTTCGCGAGATCTTGTCGTCGCGAACAACACAGTAAGTCTCATTGTTGACAATATAATTGTTTGCGTTTTTTTAGGCTTAAGGCATACGTCGTACCTAACATGAACCTAATTCAGTCAAACCTATTGTTTTGGAAATAGGTACATGGACGGTGCGACGTTTGCCGCGAATTGGTTCGAGTGTGATAATAGGTTAAAGTTCGAGTCGCCGAGTCGAATTGGACCAAAGCCTGCCGCTTTGCATAAAGGCGCGATATCGAACTTTTCTGGCACTTTGATATTTATACGATATTTATCACTCATCTAAAATCGGATATAAATCAGATACTTTTTCTGATATATAACAGATCTTATACCCTTAGAACTGCCATGTTGAACCTAGATTATTGCATCTCATGACTTGATAATATCATCAAGTAAGATAATATCCGATAAGATAATCTCCGATAATATCACAATATTGAGGGGTAAAGCAGATGGAAGGAGAGGATCTCAATAGACATCTAGTAGATTCTAATAAGATAATCTCAGATAATATCACAATATCGAGGGGTAGAGCAGATGGAAGGAGAGGATCTAAATAGAAATCTAGTAGATTCTAATAAGATTTCTTCAGTCTGCCCTGAAGAAGTCTTATTAAAGACGAAAATTTGGCAGAGTCGAATTTCAGTGTTTGGTGTATTGTATTCATTGTTCTGGTACGAGATCACGACAGTTTGGGCTTTTTGATTCTATTCTTTTTTCGCATACAATTCAAAGATGCGACGCGCACACGAATATCCAATCAGAAAGCAGCAAATAGAAGCTAATGAAGTGCAACCCAAATGTCCCCTAAAAGTCCCACAAATTGTACAACGTGTCGGATGAGGAGTGTGAATCCTGAACTCGGGTTTATCTATAATATAGACGTTTATAGGGGTTTTCCTGCGACTTGGGAAATAAAAGACGGTCACCTGACATTTGTAAATTCTATTTCCATTTAATTCAAAAATTTATACTTGTTATTTATGATCTGTTATGAATACTTTGTTCAAATTTAACTATCCAAAAAATTGAGAGGATGTGTATTATAGTGACTATCAACTGAAGTCGTTTCTAATGTGACCTCTTGGCTGACCAGGAAACTATAATACGTTTTATAATCATTACAAAAAGGCAAGGAAGGTTTAAAAGCATGCATATAATGTAAGACTTGCCACCATTATAGTAATTCACTTTTAGTCCTTGTTAACACATTGACCCCTCAACCGGCCTGTACCGGCTTTGGGAAGTACCCACAACCCAAAAAATTCATAAATGCAAAATAAACACAACAAGATGAAGATACTCAGGCATCAGTCTAAGGGATAAATGGTCTTGCAGATATACATCCAACCAAGGTGTTGGCATCTGCTCTTAAGCCAAATAATAGCACAGGTTCTTTGACAAATCTCAAATCGAACAAGGAGAGAAAAGCCGAATCACCCCTCTCAATAAAACGCTCAAAATACCACACAAGGAAGAGAGATCAGCAAACACAGCTCAAGACACAAATAGATACCTTTATTCTGATCCTCCAGGTACATTTCCATGGCCTCAAAACACAATGTCCACTCCTTGAAGGATTGTTCAACCACGAAGATGTCTTTACGTATTGCAAAGCATTCTGGGAGATCCAGGGGAAAATTCACGAGGGGAGGGCCAGTCAACACTCCTCTCCCCAAAGTCAGATGGTTTTTTGTTAGTCTTTTCACCCCGAAGCCAAACAAATCAATTCCAGGTCATACAGACCTAGAATACAAGTGTAAACAATTTTGCAATCAATTTGGTTTCAGAAAAGACAGCATTTAGGAGAACTGTGGTGATTCATTAGAAAATTATTTTCTCATCCAGGCAAAGCCAAACAAGAAAAAATAATCACGAATCCACCTTTGCTTGCAAATATCCATAAGCAAAGCACTCAATTATGCCCCAAAAACTTCATGATGTCCTTAGACACTCTGCTAATATGCTCATAGCTGTATTTTTGATGAAAAATACAAGCAACCATCAACTTGTGCTGGCTTCAGCACAACGACGAGGGATTAAAAGTGGGGACCGCAAAGCACTGTTGGAAAGCTTGGATACCGCTGACTAGGTGCAGCTGTGTTTGACTTTGACGGGTTGTATAAAACTCAGAATAGGGGGGGAGGTATCTGTTTTCAGTCTGTTTTTTTGTAAATTCAGGTAAAAAAAAGCCAGGAGTCAATGGGTTAAATCTTTCAGAAAAGCTCTTGTGGTTAAGATTATGCTGCCACTCAAACAGTCTATTATTTTCCTGTAATAATAACAGTCTGTTATTTCGCTGCAATAGATATAATTATATGAAATGAAAAGGAAAATATCCTGAAGTTTTTTTTTTATCTGCTACATTTTTAAATGTGTTTTGCTACTCAAAAAGCTTGATTGTTAACTTTTGTTTACTGTAAAATATCTTAGTTTACACAACTCCCTATTATAATTATCATTTTTTCACTTAATTATTATTGAAGTTTATTAACTGCACACATGCTACTCTTACTATTAAATATTAACTGCAGGTATTGGCCTGCCAAAATATAGTGTATTAGAAGCACCTCTGAATGGTGTCAACATTTTTCTTTTAACGTCTGTATTTGTTCCTAACTGTTGAAACAGTCCACAAGATCCAGCAGGATAGAAGTTGTCAAGTGGTTTTCTTCCTGAACTTATTTGGCCTATTTTGTGTACATTCATTTTTGCATGGTGTTAACACAACATTTTTTTGGTGCAAGGCCAGATTTTTCTCTTCACGGACTGAAGCAGGACACCAACAAATCAAAGCTTTTAAATCCTGGTTATGAAAGTCATAGTATGAAAGCTATTGACTTTTGCCTAGATTCTCAACGTCTTATCAAACCAGGAAAATAGACACAAACTGGGTATTTTGAAGCTAAGGCAAGGGAGTTTGTAGCTATATAGGGTGAATCATAATCATCTCACAATTGGCACAATGATAAAGAACCATTCAGCAACTAAAGGAAACGGATCACAATCCATAGATCCCATGTCTATATACAAAAAAAGGTTAGGTCAGTCTGAAAAAAAATCTTTTAATATTTGATAAGGGGCCCAAGCACCAGGAGTCCATTTCCCCAATTGATCCACAATATTTCAAGAGCCTGAAACTGTTTGAGTGACACCATCATCTTTCCTTTAATAACTCTTTTGAAATATTTTACAAGGGCCATTACTATAATGATGGCAAGTCTTATTATAGGCCAGGATGACAGATATGCATGCTTTTATGCACTCCTGGCGTTTTTTGCAATGATTTGAAATGTTATTATGATTTCTGGACAGCCAAGAGGTCAGTCCAAAGAAAGTCAAATTTGAACAAATTTAGATACCGCAAGTATGTAATACTTTAAGTATTCATAACAGATTATAAGTTAAATGAGTAAGTAGCAAGTATCAATTTTTTAATTAAGCTTAAAAATGGAAACAAAATTTACAAAAAAAGACACAAAAGTAATGCCTTTTATGTTAGTATACTTTTGCATGTTTTTACAATTTCTTACCAGATCAGGGAAAGTTGAGTCCGTGGCAGGTCATGAGTGTTGGTATTTATGCGCATCATGACTAAATTCTTTCTTATACAAACACAATTACTTACAGTTTTGAAGAGCTGGTTTAAAATAAATGTAAAACAAAAAACAAGACATAAACTTCCGTATGTTACTTCTTACACTATTGTTAGTTAACTAGCAGTATCCAACACCTTATGAATGATAATATGGCCTCTCAGCGAGAGAATTTCGAGATCGAAACAAATGATCACTTATTTCCGAATTTATTGCTTTGCAAGAGCAAGAAAAAATGTCCTCGTAACAAAGTTTGAGTCCACTTATTGATAAATAATTAGTCCAAGGCTAGTGAGAAAATGTTTTTCTATCTGTGGCTAAAAGGGTTCAGAAATTAGGAGGCATATGACGATGTAGGAAGACTTTGAAAAGCAAGCGTCGTTTCCCCCTTCTCGACCGCCATTTTTCCTTGAGACAAAGTCAAATTTTTTCGCCTGTTATCTGATTGGCTAATCTATGAAACGCCGTGACACTTATATAATACAGATGATTACCCTTACTTATGAGCCCCTGAATAGATACATTAATGTCTATTCAGAGCCTAAAAAAATAGTTCTTATTTAGTTACATTTTTGTGTCTACACAATATCTGCTAAAATTCATTTTATTTCTTTTATTTAATGCTCTCTACTCTAGTAGCATAGGCCTTGTGCATATCTTTATTTACAAAGACCAGGGAACACTAGTGTGAGTGAGAGTAGGGAAAACCTACAGTTTGTGTGAGTAGAGAAAACTTAGAGTATGCGTGAGCAGGAAACACTTTCAATACGTATGAGCACGAAACACCTATAGTATGTGTGAGCAAGTAACACTTATAGTATGTGTGAGTGGGGAACACACTTATATGTGTGAGCAGGAAACACTTATAGTATGTGTGTGCAGGGACAGCTTATTGTAAGTGTGAGCAGGGAACACTTATCTTATAGTATGTGTGTGCAGGAAAAAAAATTGTAATATTTGTGAGCAGGGAACACTTATACAAGGGTTTCAGGTTAACAGTGGTCCATAAGTAGGGATGGAAGTTGTTTTATTTTATTAGTTCAAATAAAACTTGAATTAACTTTTTGTTTAAAAAGTAGCTAGTGCTTGGAAAATTCTAGCTGGCTGTTCTGCAGGCCTCAGTGCCTTAATGAAACCCCTGCTTATAGTATGTGTGACTTTTTTGAAGCCCCACCCCCCTCCTGAATGAATGCTGCTGTCTAAACTGTGATTTCTCTATTCTTATCTTATGTTTTAGTAACATTTATGACAGCAAATCTTTAGTGGTTAAAAACTTTGTCTTGGATTTTTTTAAAGGTAAAAATTTTCTATACTATATGCTGCAAGACTGGAGTAGGATATAAGGATGGTGTATTAAAATGTTCATCATGGGTATTTTTGGGCATGAAATGTTGGGCTCCCTTGCAGCAAAGATCTCCTGAAATCTCTTGGTCTTCAAAGCTACACTCAATAAAAGGACTATGTAAAATGCCAGGTACATTTATGAGTCCCGATTATTTTATGTAGAAATGTAGTAAATAAGGAAATATCTGTTCAGTATCAGTTGTTTATCAAATGCAGCTAACACACTTAAAGCTTGTAACCTCCTCTTTGCTATTGGTAGATAATATCATATTTATCATTATATAAATAATACTAATATCACCAATATTTTTGGGGTTAGCTGCAAAAGAAGTGGATTGGGAGAGGGAGGTCTAGCATTTCATTACACTGGGGAAAAAAAAAATAAGATCAAATATAAGATCAAGCATTTCATTACGGTGGGGAAATAAATAAGATCAAATAAAATATAGCCCGGACTATGCATTTTTAACAAGTTGTATGTATGCAAGGCGGGTGGGAAGGATATATAAAGCATACAAAGGTTAAGTTTAATATTATGCATCTTTTTATTCTAAAACAATGGAAAACTCTAATCTTCAGGGGGGTCATACCCTTATCTGCCCAAGAATACTCATATGAAAATATTGTGATAAAGCTGGCTCCGCTTTTAGGCAGTGCCTAAATCTATATATTTAGTAAAACTCATAACAAACACCGAACGTGTAACGCACACGGGAAGTAGGTCCCTGAAGTACATTAGACTAAGGATATCGTAGATATTCCAAGTGATTAAAGCAAAGCGGCTTACATTAGTGATTTCTTTGACGTCCACGATGGGCTCGCGGGCGCACGAAATCGGCGCTTTCAAATGCCGGCAGATTTCCCCACTTTCGAATGCATTTCGCTTCCACGGTAACCAAAGGCGCGTTCTGTAAACAATGCACTGCCGATTGGCGCGAGCGCTGAAATCAGACCACCAAAGCAGCACAAATATTGTATCTGATGTTAATAAAAATCCAGGATTCAAAAGAAAATTTCATTGTCTTTCTCATGAGAACCTCTTTTTTTCCCCGTAAGTCCTCTGTTTTTCAGAAACTGACAAAACTCTCGAGCGTATGATTGTCAATCGATCAGAATTTTCTGGCGAGTGGGATATCTACTCGAGCGTCCTCTGTAAAAACACGAGAAAATAACCTATCAAATCAGACGAACAAACAAAACTTTCATGAACATTTTCTTTGTTATGCTTTTCTGTGTATATGTCTTTAAAATCAGCTCGTCTAACCTAAAGCTTTTCAAGTTATTAAAGTTTTTGTGAGGTTCTCTATTTCGCATCTAGTCGGAAAATGAGATGGTTCGAGCGTATAACGGGGATCGAGCGAATGAGTATCGATTTGATATCTAAATGAGATTTTTGGCCGATAGTATTTCGGCAGAGGATCGAGTAACTATTGATCTGTCTTTCCGGAAATTTCTCAGCCAAAGGACAAAATGGCGACTGTTAATCTCTGCTTTGAAGGGAGAAATTTTCGCGCGCGTCCAGCGTTTCTCGAAGATGTGATGTTAGGACGAATCAGCAAGGATTGAATGAGTAATATTTTCTTTTTTGATTTTCATTGATTTAAAAATCCTGAAAGAACAAAATGTTTAATATAGATTCAAGTAAACGTTCTATAAAATCCATCGACTTTAGTTTGGTTTTTGTGAAGTTATTAGCTTTCAAAGTCAGAGCAAGCGTAATTCTCAGTCCACTTTGCCGTGGTTCCCAATTGTTCAACCGTAGGCCCACTCTATTTCATATATTCATAAATTCTTATTTTGTTATTTGAGAGTGTTTTTTGTACTTCACCCGCTAAAACCTGAACAGAGGGAAATTTGTTTACTTAAGCTATGTTCTTGTTAACTCTTCCATCCTAAATCAGCACAACTAATTCAAAACAAACGATATTCCTGGATTGAGTTTGCTCTTAGGGCTGGACCCTTCACAGAATGTAGTTGTAGAATATCATCTGAAGGCTGGATGACACTTGCTTGTAGGTTTTTCCTTAGGTTTTAATTTAACTTTTGGAATGTGACAGGTCCAACATCTATTTTATTTGTATTAGTGCCTTCACATATGGAAAAAGGGTGCCCTTTACTTTGCTCCTATTTCTTGAGTGACCTATTGTATGGAGAACTTGGCAGGTAGGCATGCTTGACCTCCCCCTCTTTAGCTAAAAAGATTCCTTTGCATAAAAATATATGAGTACTTGGTAGCAGCCACTGCACAGCTGCTCTAGAAGCTAGACTAGGAATTTGTCAAATCAGTTGAGTAGACTAATGTGTAGACAAAAACAAAAAGGACAGGCATCACTTACGTTATCATGAACATCCTAAATAATTGTCATCAGTTTCTTGAAGCACTTTAACACCTCCTCAGTCTCAAAGATTCTGTTTCTATTTCCACTAGACTATGGTCTCTACCACAGCGGTCCTTAGTCGTAGCCTAGTCTGACAGTAAGGACAGCTGCACAAAATACTTTGACATTGCATCAATGGTTATGTAAATGATTTGTCTGTTCATAACAAATCAAAAATGATTTTAGGACATGTAAGGAAAACTATGTTCACCTGTGGCTATGCCATCCTCTATCACTTTTTGGTAATTTGTGGTTCCTTCTTATGATTTTGAGAGTCGGGTAAACAAAAACCCCCAGGATTCAAAAGAGGATTAGTTTACACTAAGTTTGTTTTTGTCTTGCTTTCTATTGCTCTTAGTGATTTATATAGTAGGAGATAGAAGTTTCGTTTCTAACTCTTCTTTTATTGATTAATAACTCAATAATAAAGTTTTGCTGCTGTAAAATTAAAGCAAGCTCTCCTGTACTCACTGTATAGGGCACCAATAACTATCAATCAAGTCTCACAACTCTTAATTAATAAATACTCGGAAAATCTAGGGGCATATAATTTTTTAATTGATATAGTTGAATATATTTTGGTTGATATAGTTCTTTGGGTATCATGAACTAGAGTTATCACCTTTTATGGGATTCACAAGATAAGGCATAGAAGAGGAAGATGGCTAACAAGGACTTGCAATAGCAAGTAAAAATAGAGCTTTTTTTAAGTAAAAGCAATCCAGAATAATAAAAATAGAGAAATCATAGATTCCACTCAGACAATAACAGGTATTCTAAACCCTTGTACAGTTGTTAATGAAATACACCAGTACAAGCCAAGTAGCTTGGAAGGATTTCATGAAAAAGGTGGAGTCATGTATCAAGGATTTTTATGACTGCTTCAAGCTGCAAAAGAGTAAGTGGATTTAAAAGACAATTCTAATACTACTATTTTTGCTTAGGAATATATTTTTTAGAGAAAAGATAAAGGCAAGATAAAAACTACTTTCTTGCCCAGTCATAATGAGATGCTTGAGATAGGACTTTATCCTTCTAAGGAAATCTTCCAGAGACTTCTTCCTCGGGGATCTGTCCCATTGGGCCTCAATTTTCGTTCCTAGAGAAACAATCACATTGCAACTTCTCTTGTGCAGCCTTGACAACTGATTGGTAAGAAAATATGCGTCGCTCTTCTCGAACCCTGACAAAATTATTTCTTCAGAGAGACTCAAGCTTGTCATAGAAGCTCAAGTTTTTGCTGCTTTGGTTTTTATCTTCCACTATTAGTTGTTTTCCTTTCTAAATCCAATAATTTTGACAAGACTCCTTCGAACAGCCTTTGCCGCCATTTTTAATTCCGAGTGTTTTTGGATGGATAACCGCCGGTTTTTGCGGGCTCGCGAGAATACGAAAGCGCCGATTTTGACCACTTATTAGCCCACCGTGTCATATATATTCGTTTGTTGTTTATAACAAGTTAAGGGAAAACAAACGAAACAAAAGTCGACAGATTCCAACGTTTCGGAGTTTACTTGCATTCCTTCATCGAGCGGGTACTAAAGGTAACAGGTAATTTCGCCCACGTTGTTGTATCGCTCACGTATATCGCGCTGCTTTAGAAAAATCAAAACTAATGAAATACTCATGACGAGACGCAAACGACTTTAACTGTAAGTACCCCCAAAGGAATGTGTGTATGGTATATCCATAAAACAAAAAAGGAAAGAATCGGTACATATCATAACTTTTAGAACATATTAGAACCCCTTTAGTACCGAATTGCGGTGGTTTCACCCACGTTGTTGTATCGCCCACGTCTTTAAGAGTAGTTTCGCCCACGCATCAAGAGTTGCTTCGCCCACGCATCAAGATAATGTTCACAGTTTTTACATTACATTAGAGTATCATAAACCCGTGAAATACACCTTAGCGTATTTATCACTTGTACACTCGTATCATTGTTTTCTTTTGGCCTGGCTAGACTACTACACTAGACTAACACCTCGTGTTGCACCGAATCTTTGAGGATACAGACCCAGTGGTATTGATACAATTATTTTCTAAAATGTCTCTGTTTATCACACTTTACGCGATCTTTACGCAGAACGTAAAGATGCGTAAATTGTTATCACCCTTAACGCCATTTTTACGCAGAACGTAAATATACGTGAATGTTTATCACCCTTTACGCGGAACGTAAAGAAGCGTAAATGTCGGTCAGCCTACACGCACATTTACACACATGCATAAAGGTGCGTAAATATGGATTTTCGTGCTGTGTTATTCCTTTTGCACCGGTTACCGTCATTTGTACTCTCCGACTTATCGTCTTCCCCATCAGCCTCCGACTCATCGTCTATGCATTTGATGAACTTCCCTTATCCACTTCCAATATCATTCATCCAATATCATCATTCCAAGCAGGGCCGGAAACAGGGGGGTCGGATTGGGTGGATATCCACCCCCTCTTTTTAAGTTAAAAAGAAAGTCGAAAGAAAATAAATGTCTGTGAGACGGAAGGTACTCTCCATGTGCCTTCGCCTGCTTTGCTGACGCGACAAATCCAATTAAGCGTGAAGTATTGTTAGATCTATGTGACCTACCAAGAACCACTGGATCAGTTATAAGCCGTGTATCCGGCCATTATCCACCCCTTATTTTAAAATCCTGGATCCGCCCCTGACGCTTCATCCTCCTACTTTACCTCCTTTGAAAGGCCACTTTCACTTTCTGGCCCTTCGCTCCTAGCGTTCGCTACAGTCCTCCGTGCAAAGGAAATGGCATCGACTTGATCTCCCTTTAATATCCTCTTCTAGCAGTTGAGCTTCTCGTTCTCTATGTATAGATCAAGGACCGACACCTTTAGCTTCTTGTGCTTGCCCTCTCTATTGGGTTGTACCCAGTTATAGTTATCATACTTTTTCAACTTTTTCAACTTTTTATTCGTCTCTCAGCCTTCTCCTTGACTCTTTACTCTTTCTTTTCTTGAACACATACAGGCGCGTACCCAAGATTTGCTGAAGGGGGGCTGCGTATTCATATGGAAAAAGCATAGTATTTGAAGAATGGCTGGAGAGGGCCGCGCAGTCATGGTCTAGTATGAAAAAAGCATAGTATTTGAAGATTTCTTAATAAGAAATAACCCACTTTTCTCCCCTAAAGGGAGGGGGATGCGCGCACCCCGTGTACGCGCCTATCATGGGCCTTTAAATGACGATGGTGATGAAGAAAAAAGTCACCTAACCCTCGGCCATTGTGACTCATCAGAGTCACCGGAGAAAATTGGACCATATTGTAATAAATCCTACTCCATGCCCATTTATCTGATTATGAGTTTTAGAATATGATGTAATTATATTATGTATTATATATGAAGTAATTAAAGATGTTAATTGCACAACGGCCAGTCAATGGTTGACTCGCAACGTAACACAACTATGCAGATTAATGAGTTCCATGTTGGGGTTTATGTGATGGAGCAAAGAAATATTCAACAAAAAATATTTGTTCAAAAAAATTTGGACCCTCCCCTAAGACCCACCCCTCCCGCAAAAAAATCAGAGCTCCCCCCTTCCATCCCGCTAAATAATGACACGTCCCTTATGGATGCGTTTGTATAAGTCTGCTATGCACGATTCACCTGTTCACAAAACACACACAAGAGAATAAAAGCCCACTGGAAATTACCTCTATTCCTTTGTCTTTTTTTGTATCTAAGTCCGTGTAATCCTTATCATTGTAGGAATACGACAGAGGCGTTTTTATTGCATACTGTTTAAATTTCATAGTGACTAAGTCGGCAACGGCTTTTTTCCTTTGTATCGCCAGCCAAGCGGAATAAAAAAAAGAGGCCTCTGCTAGCAGGGAAATGATGAATGTGTGATCAAGCTGAACATAAATAGAGTAATTGGATGGAATCATTGGGGTTGGATTGCAGTGTTCTAACCATCACGTATAATTATGAAACCCTGGTTCCAGGATCTCCTTCCTTCTCTTCCTTCATAGCATGAAACTCGCCAGTGCGCCAGGAACAATACGATTATTGTATAGAGTTTTTTTTCCTGCAGTTGCCGTCGAGGATGTTTAAATTCCCTGGCAGTTATGGATGCGTTTGTATAAGTCTGCTATGCACGATTCACTGATTTACAAAACAAACACAAGATAATAAAAACCCACTGGAAATAACTTCCATTCCTTTTTCTGTTTTTTTTTGTATCTTAGTTTGTTAGTGCAAGTTGCATGGCAATGTAATCCTCATCATTGCGGGAAGAAGACAGAGGCGTGTTTAAATTTCATAGTGACTAAGTCGGCATCATGCCAGCATAGCCAGCATGTTTTTTCCAGCATGCACTTGTGTAGAACCCCCCTCCCCTCGACCTTTATTATGCATCATGTTCCATCACCCACAAAAAGGCACCCTATGTGAAACATAAAGCTCATGTTCAAAATAAATTGATGCTTTGATTATCAGGGAAGGCTTTTATGTGTCAAGGAGGTAATATTTATTTTTAAAAAGAGGATCAATTAAAGTTCCTCCCAGAAAAATGGGTGCTATTTTATTCTCTTCAATATTAAAATAATAAACAAATAAATACATATCACATTCCTATACATTAATAAGTATATCAGCAAATCACACTATCGTAGTGGATTTGACGTAAAAGTACCCAGTGCCTGCCTGTACTGTCCCGATTCCTTTTATTTATTTATTTTTTAAATTACCTTACCTCGTCTGCACATAATGAGATGACAAAAGATTTCCAAAGATCCTCAGCCACTTGTTGGAAAGTGGGGGATTTTACTGAGAGACTTGGGACTGCCTACTGGTAATAGTATGCTTTGTCAGTTTATCAGTGATGGCTTGCTCAAGGAACTGTTAGTCAGACGTGAGGCATCGATCTCGGATAGAGCTGTTAGACTGAAAAGAGAGATGACATGGTCACCAAATGGACAAGCTAGAAGGAAATGCTCTTCGGTATGTTTGTGGCTACATTCCCCTATTAATCAGACGGAAAGCCCAAAGATACAAGTCTGCCAAGCATGCATCAATTGTGACAAGTGGGTTCAGTCTGCAGACAAGTGCAACACTACAACTTCATTTCTCGAGTACACATCTAAGTGGACAAAAAGTGTTGACAGAGGAAGACTGGTCCATGTGAACGGCGAATTCTATGCGTCGTATTGAGGAGTTTGTTCGGAACTATTTCAATAATAGTTTTCTGATTAACTACGCTGGTGGGAACTTGAAGCAAGCTATAATGGCTGAACTATTATGCTCCAAAGGTGTTGTTGTAATAGCTCGGTCAGGATAGGGTTTGGTGGCCCAGAGACAAAGAATTACAATGAAGTTGGGACGTTTAACAATATAATTCACTCGCTCTCGACATCGGGTTTAAGTCTGAATCTGATACACCCAGCATCGTATTACTAGCGACCTAACTGTCATACAATCATCAACTTAATCTCTTAATCTGTTCCGCTACATCACGCACACATCACTACATTGTAATGGCATGTGACAGGATAACACGCGACATTAATCGTGAGAAGATCAGTTTTAAAGTGTTCAAGATGGTTCTCGGACAATACACAGAATTACGTGCCAAGTCATTTGTAAGGACATGGGTGAGAAAAGCCTGCACAAAGGACTGGCACAGCATACCCAATAGTCAGACCAGTCAAAAAATAGTGTACAAGTAGTTTGATTTTTTTAGTACAACCCAACTCAAATTGAGATTAAGGTTTCTTAGTTTTGCTTCTTCCTGCTTGAACAGATAGCCAGTGTCAATAGCAAATCAAATTGGTCCACAACAAAGTATGTGAGTAGTTTATATTAATACACTTAGCTACCTGTAAGGTCCTTCTGCCATAAAATTCCATATGACAGGGCTCTCATTGAATTATGAATTTAAGGAAGTTAATACAATAATGTAATGAGACAATTTTTTGGGAAATGATTATTTATTCTCTTTTTTCAGATATTGTTGTAAGTTAGTGATATGGCAAATGAATTCCAGATGGCAGTTGAAAGTATGTCAGAATTGCAAAATGATTAAAAATCAGATCTTAGAAAACACTTTGTGCTCATTGTCTACTCAAAGGGGAGTCGACGCCTCCTTGGCAAAGGGTTGCTGTCTGAAGGCTGTAGTCTCTTCCTTCCTCTGTTTCCTCTGCAGTTTCCTTTGGCAGAAGCCATAGCAGCAGAATTTGTAACATGCAAGGCTAGGTAGTTCTGAACTGAGCATATGTTGGATTGTCGCTCGCACCACCACACCTCCTTTGCTTTGCAAAATATTCCTCTAGTGGGTCCTGGCAGAACTTTTCACTGAGTAGGAATTTAACTCCTGGTTCGTGAAGAAGGATCTTCCCAAGCTCCACAAATGCTTTAACTAAAACAAACAAGGAATATCTAAGTCCGATATAAACTCCCAAACATGCTCCCTAGCTCATCTAACATGAAAGCCTGTGGTGATTTTACTTAAAAAATAAAATATTATTTGCGTGTCTTCATTGAGTTCTGAAAACCAAAGTCTTTTTGTTTGAGAGGGTTGTTTACTGATGATGCAGAAATTCCCCTAAAATGACCTTATGCTGAGTCATCGCACGACCTTCATGATCTGTACTATCTCAATCATTGTATAAATTATTATCAAGAAGAACACCATAAACTGATTAAATTTTACAGAATGTCTACACTTCTTACGAGTTATTCTGAGACCTTCCAAGGTTTCACGACTAAGGCACATTCTGTTGGTTTGCTCCTTGGGTAGGTGTCCATAATCTCTTGCAACAGACTGCTGCCTGTGAAGATACCCAAGAAAGGTATCTGTCAACGACTACAATGAAAATCACATCAAACAGATAGGAACCATATATCAGAATTTACAGGCTGGTTTCTGATGCTGGGATCTTTTACAAAAGTTTCAGATTGCCAATTTGTGCAAGGTACATAAAAATAGGGCATAAGAGATTTAAGTCGTATTGGGGTTGAATATGGTATTTTATTGCATTCCTATAAAAACCTCACTGTAGATTCAGGGAACATTTAAAAATCATTGAGACTAGCTAAGGGTGAGTTTATTTGTACTCTGTGTTTGAGACATCATTACGATTTTTATAAAGGTTAACCTTCTATTTTATTTGCTTACCTTTTTCGTATGGCAACTTGAACAGCTTTCTTGACCTGACACCTTCAACTGCATTCTTAAGCTGTCCATCATTGAGACAAATTTCCCAGTAGCTTTGGTGTTCTCCTCCCAATGAACTTAAAGGCATTGACGAGAGAAGATGACAAAACCTGAAAATAAACACATTTTCTGAATTTAATTTTGTCCAAAAAAAGGTTCCTGAAAAATTACCTGAGCAGCTAGGTTGACCCTCATACGTAAAAAGCTGTTGAGATACACATGCTCATGCGTCAACTTAGGAATCAGCCTCAGTCCTGGGGCATTACGGTTGATGCAAACATCCCGTTCGTAGAGTGTTACTAGGTGCTGCCAGCTGATATCCATCCCATCGTTCTAGACAGGTGAACAATAAAAAAACATGTCAGTAAAGCAAAACAAAATTACTACAGTAATTATGTAATTAAAATTTACCTTCATTTTTCTCTTGCTCTGTCCATTATGTTACTTCTCCCAGCAATTCCGAGTTGTCTTTATCAAATGTGGAGGGTCACAGATGAAGTAGAGGTCACGTGACTCCTCGGAGTATATGTTTGGTGTCTTTTAAACAACCTCGCCATCTAGAAATTAGGAGCCCTATGCAGCTTGAACAGCTTTCAATTTGGAGTGGCCCAATCCGCAGTGACAGAGCGCACCTTCAGCCCTAATAATCATGCTCCGCTAGTTACAAGTACTGTAACAGTAAGACCTGCTGCTCCCTGGTATTCCGATGAGGTTAAGGAAGCAAAGAAACAGCGGAGAAAACTTAAGCGACTATGGCGAAAAACCCATCGTGAGATGTATGTTGAACAATGTGTTCGAGTAAACCAGGGTATTTATGATTTCAAAATGAACTTTTATGCTGAAACTATAAAACTATAAATTCTAAATCTAGTAATAAATTACTGTCTCGTGACTGTCCTAAAGATCTCGCGGAAAGTTTTTCAAACTTTTTTACAAAGAAAGTTGAAACTATTCGTAACACTTTCCCTTCAACACAAACATATTTGTTTCCAGAAAAGAAATGCTCCTCTGACTGGCTTGATAATCTCTCTATTACATCAAATAAAGAACTCAGCTCTCTTCTCAAGCCCATGTGGAAAAAATCATGTGTGGTGGATTCAGTTCCAGGGTATTTAATGAAAGATTGCCATGAAACATTAATTGCGATACTGACAAAATGTGTTAACTTGTCTTTTGAAACAGGTATTATCCCTGACAGCCACAAAAAAAATTGTGTTAAATCCCGCACTTAAAAAAGACTCACTCGATCATGAGGTTCATAAACATTATAGACACTTTCTCTAATTTGAGATGTATCTCGAAGGCACTGGAAAGAGTTGCAGCTGTTCGCTTGCGCGAGCACTGTGATAACAATAATCTCCTTGAACGTTCCCAGTCGGCATACCGAGAGGGCCACGGTACAGAAACGGCACTTACGCGCATACATAATGACATCCTTTGTGAAATAGACAGTGGTAAATGTGTCATACTAGTTCTACTAGACCTCTCTGCCGCATACGGTGAATCATGAAATCTTCCTCAAACTACTAGAACATCGATATGGTATAACAAGTAAATGGTATAACAAACCGCACCCAATATGTAAAAATAGGTGACGAAGTCAGAAGATGCTTTGTGGCGTTCCTCATCGGTCGGTGCTAGGTCCTATATTATATTCACTATATACTGCACCGCTTGCTAACGTTATCAAACAACACAGTGTAAACTTCCATTTTTATGCGGACGATACGCAACTATACATATCATTCGATCCAAAACACGATAGTGAACTGAAGCAAGCAAAGTGCTGTATAGAATCTGGCCTTCGTTAAATAAACTAGCTGGATGACGACTAATAAACTGCAGCTAAATAGTGACAAAACAGAACTGTTCTATGTACATAGGTGTATGGTTCGATAACACTTTGATCATGGACAAACAAGTAACTTCAATATGCTAATCCTCCTTTTTCCAACTACGTAATATTGCCAAAATCACTGCGAGATTCTTATACACACTTCTATTTCTTCTAAACTAGACAATTGTAACTCTCTTCCCACTGGCCTTGATCGAAAGCAAATCTTTAAACTACAATATGTTCAGAATTCTGCGGCGCGACTTCTTACACGAGCACGCAATTCAATCACGTCACTACTGTTCTGCGTACCTTACACTGGCTACCCATCAGAGAAAGAATACATTTTAAACTCCTTCTTTTAACTTTTAAATCCCTAAATTAAATCGCTCCAGACTAAATGAAAGACATTTTAACTTCTTATAAACCAAAGCGCAGTCTTCGTTCTTCAACTAAGTCTCTTTTAGTACAGCCCTTTTTTAAACTTTATACCTACGGCTCTAGAGGCTGTTCCGTGAGTGCACCAGCTATATGAAACTCCCGCTCACTAGAACTTCGGAATTGTAAAGAATTGAGTATGTTTAAATCCAAGATCAAGAGCTTCCTTTTTAATAGCGTCTTCGACAATTGACTCTTAATGATTGATTCTCATGATCTTAGTTATGTATCATAAATATTTTTTTATTACTTTTTTACTTTTTATTTTGTCTTTTTATTATTTATTCGATATATATTGTAATGAATTTGTAATTATTATTTTAACATAATATTAAAACGGTAAAGCTCCTTGGATCTATAGGAGAAAGGCGCTATATAAATCTATATTATTATTATTATTATTATTATTATTATTATTATTATTATTATTATTATTATTATTATTATTATTATTATTATTATTATTATTATTATTATTATTATTATTATTATTATTATTATTATTATTATTATTATTATTATTATTATTATTATTATTATTATTATTATTATTATTATTATTAGAGAGACTCCAAAATCATCACTTCTTCCCATACAAAAGGGTTAAGTTGGGCACTTGTTAACCCTACTGAACTATAGTATGCAAAATGAAACTTCAGGCTTGCAAACAGCCCTCTAACCATCAATACCAGCACATGGGTAGCTAGCTGAGGCTCGTCTAAACTTTCATCTTTGCACTGTTTGTCAAAATGTTCCATGGAGTTGTTGAGTGTTCCCATGTTGGCAAACCCCACAATCTGGCCAATGGACTTTGAGTACACAAGGTCGCTTTTAATTTTAATTTCATCTACTATAATGCCGACATTTGCTTCCCAGTCTTTCATCTCTCCCAATTCATCAAGCAGCTTTTCCAATATGCTGATACTAATTCCAGTCTCTGCATCAGTCCAATGGCTAAAGTCATATAGTGTGCATTCACTCGATAGCTCAACCATCCCACTCGATTTAAATAATGAGTAAGCGGATGGGGATATCTGTCGTAGGGAATTGCATCACTTGATCATCAGAAGGTGCCATCGCTTCCCTCTCGCATCCTGCAGAAACGCCATTTTTTTTTTTTGTTACCAGAAAAGGGACTTAAAAGTTCCTTCTTCAAAGTGAGGCAGTCTTCCAACTATGAGAGTTTTTTTCAGCTCAGTGTGACGATTTTCATCAACCATAGTACCATTAGTTCGTCTGGGCCCAAGTGTTTATACTGGGTCCGCGAGTCATGGCCCACTCTGGGCTAGTTTCTGCTCCTGCCCTGTCATGTTTTGCCCTGACTCTTTTGCCCGTAAAATGTTTCTTGCTCTTTTACATCCTTCACACTTTGAGCAACCAGGGGGAACTAAGGAAAGGCACTTCTTTGTACGTATAGTTCTATTGTACGTAGCTCCTGATTTCATATCAGTAACATTGTAGCCTTGCTCTTCGAAATAGGATGTCCCCTCAGCAACAAAGCGTTGGCCGCCACGTTTCGAGATACCTTCAAATCTGTCAGGGTTCCCACTACAGATATTTGAATCAGCGACCATTTCAAGGAGAATCTTCAAGGATGATGGAACCAGTTTTTCAGGAATAGAATTAAGAACACCATTGGTGAAGCATAAATATCAAACGGAGAAGTTAAAACGTGTGAATTCGTCGCAAAATTCTTATACATTTTCTTGGAATTTTTCCGGGAACCATTTTGAGAATGTGACATGTGAGGTAGTCTTTCTTAGAGTTTCCCTTGTAAGGTTTTCCTCAACTCGCCAAACCGTGACCCATGATCACCAAATACAAAAAAACAATCGTGTTATTCAGCTGATTCTCATTTTCCATGGTTTAAAATAAATCAACTAAATCTTCGTCTGCATATTGGACAGCATTAATGTCCCCATGGGAAATTTGTGATTGAATCATGTACAGAAATTTAGTGTTCCTTTTGTAGGTTTTGATAAGGCCTAGATAATAGCGCAAGCTGGCAAGATGGTACCGCTTGTTGCAAACGCAGAATTTCTTCTGCATGTGACTGTCTCCTTCGTTCCAGAAATACCTCCCGTGGAGGATTGTCGAAACCTTTTAGTCAATAATCAAAAATCCACAGACCTGGAGAGTCTTCAGTGTATAACGTAGCGTAACCGTGTTCCTTGTAATCCTTGAAGATAAACCGCCATTCATCCACGGGCTTGGCATTTGCCATTTTGCGCCTGGCCTCAGGTTGCTCTGCCTCGGCAATTCCAGTGAGCATTGTTGTCACCTGTGCTGTTGTGCCATCGACTACAATGGTGTTGGCTTTCAAGAACACAGTATTCTTAGCCAGCGTATTCACGGCTATGTCGTTGTTTTTCACCCCACAGGAATCACATTTATCATTCATGAGCGTATCTGCAAAAAGCTAAAATTCTCGTTTCGGTTGCTCTGGTTGGCCATTCTATATCTCTTTCAATTGCAGTTGATGACATAGTCTTTTCATATTGGCGTTAAACTCCAACAATGTATTGATGTGCTTTATTGCAACGTTTGCTATTTGCTCAACTAGTGAATTAGTAACTGAAACTTTCTCGCAATGGTCCTCCACGGCAGTGCTCTCTCACTTTCTGTTCTTAGGGTCAATGAGTATAAATAGACTCTGGGCCGTCACTATATCTTTTGGCAACGACGGGTACGATAATAAATGTTGCAGTGAAGCATAAATATTAAACGGAGACGTTAAAACGTGTGAATTCTGCTCAAAATTCTTATAAACTTATAAAAGTTCTGGAATTTTTCTGGAAACCATTTTGAGAATGTGACTGACATGTGAAGTAGTCTTTCTTCGAGTTTCCCTTGTTGTGTTTCTAACCGTTTTTAATCGTGTTACTTGTAATCCTTGAAGATGAACCAACATTTATCCACGGGCTTGGCATTCGCCATTTTGCGCCTGGCCTCAGGTTGCTCAACCTATATATTTTCCTTGTTTATTAATTAATTATTAATTCATACTTTTAATTCCTGGTTATATATGGTTATATTGCCCTTATTGCACAGCATAGCAATATAAAGCGGAGCCAGCGCGGCAGCAGGCCGCGCGCGGAGCTACATAGGTATAGAAATATGGTAAGCTATGCGACTTGGTTTTGTGGTCATCGCGCGGTTACACTGTGGTGTCACAAACCAGCCAGCCAGTAATACAGCCACGCAGCTATCAAGCCCCTCTTGGTTCTGACGCTTTAATGTGTTTTTAGTTCAAAAGTTTGAAAAACGTATTTAATGAGAAAATATGCAAATTCAAATGGGCTGAAGTCTTTGAGGAACTGAAGTACGAGCCGATAGTAAAATCGCCCGTGGCAGCAGCTAAAAAGAGGACTAAAAAAGGCTCTACACTATACCATTCTGTATTTATTCTTGTCTATATCTATGTAAGTATGTTCAAATTGCTTGTTAGACCAGGAATTCTCAGTTTTAATGCTCGGTTACTGTGAGCTTAGTTGCATTATACCAAGATAAATTAATATACATAAATAAATAAGACTACAACAGTACATTATAATAATTTATACAGCTCTATTTCGAAACTAAGGTCTTAAATGAAAGTAATGAACTGGCACTAGCGGTGTGTGCCGGAAGGCTGTTTCAATCTGGAATAGTGTTGGGGGAAAATAAAAACTTGTAAACATCTGTACTCTAAAAACATATGTATAAATCGAACAAGCTAAGTGTCATTGATACAGTAGCTAGACTACTACGTATTTCTGTCGTTAAATTCTTACTTACCGTGAGGAATATACGCCTGAATTTATAGAACTTGTAAGTAAGTATTTACGAATTTAACATTTTTATGGGGATTGTCAGTTGAATAAAAGCCATTCAAGTGCCAAAATTATAAACCTATCGGAATTCAAGTAGATGGTATTTTAGCCAATCAAAACAAGGATAGATGACATTGATATGATATACTAATGATATACTAAAGCTGGTACGGTGTTTTTGTTTGAGCGATTGGTTTTGGAAAAAAAAAGCGAACAAACGAGCATTATAAAAGCACAACAATAAATGAAAAAGAATGTCATATTCAAAATGCAAATCATCGTCAAAAACTCACCTTGGCAGTGTTTTTTTGTCGCTTTATGTTTGTCGCCTAGTGGTTGTGTTCGCTTTTTGTTGTAAACCGTGATCTTTCTGCTAGCAAGGAACTCGTTAACACAAGTGAATGATTTTTATAGCTGAAAACAGACATCAATCCAAGGCCTTTTCCTCTCAGGATCTCCTTACATAGATATAGCCGTGAATGAATATAGAATGGTAGTGTAGAGCCTCTCCTCTTAGTCCTATTTTAGCTGCTGCTGCTGCCACGGGCGGGATTTTACATCGTGCTTGTACTTCAGACAAATGTTTCCTCAAAAACTTCAGCCCATTTGAATCTCATCAAATACTATTTTCAAGCTGTCTTTCTTCTATGAACATACGAACTTTGCAGCACAAACCCTCAGCTTTTACAGTAACGTAAGGCCTCCAGACGGGACGAGGCTGTCTGTCAGGAACACATCTCGTGAACTGAGTGTTCTGCTCTTCAAGAAACTTGACAACGTGCGGAATGAGGTAGAACGGAGGAAATACATAAGGGTTCCTGAAGGCATTTGGGAAAATATTAACTCCCAATGACCCTGGTACACGATAGAGGGAGAAGAACGGAAGCATGCGTCCTGCCGGTTCAGATTGCCGGTTGGACGGGATAGCCATTAGGTCAGCTGAATGTGGACCAAAGCATGTCTATACTTGAACCCAGGCTTCTTGTGACAGTTTGGCGTCAACCCGGGCAAGCTCACGGGGAGGTGCGTCAGCGGCGTTCGGAGAAGACGGGACAAAAATAAGCCAGATTTGCATACCATATTGGGTAATGACCATAAACAGCCTTTTAAAAGCTTGGTTCAACGCGTGTGACTTGCTACCCTGCTTATTCCAGGCGCCCATCAGCACCTGACTGTCTGTGAAAACGTCGACGCGGCAACCCTTTGCGAGATCTGAAAAGGCTTCTAACGCGTTAACCAGGGCTAGGGTTTCCTTAACTTTGATGTGACTGTTCAATTTGTCTTGAGGCCAGTAGTCGCGGATACTGAGAGGCCGGGTACCCGGCTTGAGGAATGCACCCCATGCAAACAAGGAGACCCAGGGGACGACTTCGTTCCAATGCTTTAAAAATAACCATTGCTCGATTTCCTCCCGCAAGGGCCTTTTCACCGAGATAGGCCGTGACGATCTTGTTCCTTTTGCTATTGCGGCGTTGACCTCGTTCGTGAAAAGACGCGCTCCCGGCATTGCCCGCGAGAATGATACAGCCTTTCCTGCAAAACGCTGCAGGGTCTTGATAGTAGTGTTGCTCCCCGCCAAGAGCGACTCTGTAAGCTCGATAAACTTGTGCTTTTCCTCTAATAACTGAAAGCTTTGATTACGTGAGTCGATATAAAACCCCAAATATCGCACACGCTGCTTCGGAATCAGGGAGGACTTTGCCAAGCCAAGGAAATATCCAAGTGATAGAAGAGTGAAGAACACTAAGAAGGCAGCTGCGTTTGCTCGAGCGCGGCCACGTTCAAGGTCAGAACCAAGAGCTGCGTTGGCCGAATGGGTGGATTGAAGAACAAGCTCCCCCGTGTGGCGGTCATCAATGTAGAGAGCACCAATAGATCGAAAATAGTGCGAGGCTAGCAATCCAGTTGAGTGATAAATATAGGCTGATGCTTTCCACCCAAAGGGTAAGGCATTATAGACGTAGTAGTTGCCCTCCCATTCAAACCCCAAAAATTGTCTGCTCTCTGGCGACAAAAGGATGTGATGGTATCCTGACTTATCGTCACAGACTGTTTGAAACGAGTTCTTACTAACGTAAAACTGAAGTGAGGACAAGTTATCAAGTTTGAAGGGACAGTCTTGAATCCATAGATTCATGGCTTTGTAGGTTCCACTTTCAGGGGCAAAGAGAGATAAGGAGGGGTTACGTGATTTACTCTACCCCAACGGGAGGCTCCAGACTGCACTCCGGCGCTGATAGATTTGTTTATGAACTCTTCAAAACCCAAGCACGATCTGTTATTTTGGAATACTCGACGAGGAGGGAGGTCGGAGTAAAAAAATTCACGGCCAAACTGCACCGAAATATGCTGGAAAAATTCTCTGACGTTCACTTTATTTGATATCCAAGAGAGAACTCGACTTGAAAGGCCACCGGGCAATGAGTCCGCAATAAACTGCCAAGCGCTTAAGTGCTGATGAAGATTTCCTGACACAAACTCTTCAGGATTTCTGAACGCTAGCATAAAAACATCTGCCAGAGCTTCTCCACGCATAACAGCGTTCACAAAACCGGGGGAAAGGTGGGTATTGTTGCTGCTCAACCCCTGAGCCCCAATAGGTGAACCATCGGCTTGTACCCAAGACACAGATCTACCAGTAACGGTCTTAACATTGGAAGGAGTAAAGGTCAAGTCGGAATAACGTGCTCGCTTGGGTGGATTGTGCTACAAAAGGAGAAATTATGAAAGCGTAAGCGGTACCGAGGTGCACCTGGGGGACTGGGCTCAAGGGTTGACCAGCTTAGGTGCGAGCGCGAAGCTGGCTGGTAGTCACTGTGATCCCATCTAAGCTAAAAGGTCAAACCTCGAGCACAGAAGTGGGCTAATGCGCAAGCAAGGGGAAGAAGACGATAAGACTAAGGGATGTCCGAGGTGAAAGTCCCTTGGAATCCGGGTTAAGAGACCGGCCTAAGAGAGCTGTTATTGTACGCGTGTGAATAAAAATGGAAAGATTTACTACATAAATAAAAGCTATGATAGCTATGTACAAATAGCTTCTCTTTTCTTTATATATGTATGATTTATTATGTTTATGTGTCCAATACTTTATTATAAAGTTGTAACGCACTTACACCTATAAGAATTTTATTTGAAATTAGTTATATTTTGACTTCATGCGATGTGCTGGACCACATCAGGACTTACCCTAAACTTTGCATATATGTATGTATATGTGAGTACTTTTTTAATGAAACTTGCCTGAGAAGAGAAACACATGAAGTAGAACGAGGAATATGAAAATAATGAGTAAGTTGGCAATGCCATAATATTGACACTATAGGCAATCGACCTCGGTTAGCCCTTCCTCGACCCCACTGGCTGGGGTAGGGGCTTAAACGATCCCGGAACTGCGACTGGGATCGCCTCCACGCTCGTGGATGTTATTCAAAGATGTAGTTGCGCAAAATAAATCCACGATTTCTTGGGTCCCGATTATATTTTTTTCATGGTTAGATGAAATAGATTTCTGAGTCGGTAATCCTGTGTTCTTTTGTGAAGACCAGAGTAAGTTTTTACACTTCAATACTCTCTTTTACCAAAAAGGAAAACAGCTTACAGTGAGAGGCCTCAATATCGCAAATGTTTCAGCGTTCTTGCATATTTTTTATTTTTATTTGATCAAATTTGTAGTTGAACAAAGGCTTTGAAAATAAGCGAATTTTGACAATTTGATAAAGCTTTTTGTTTAATTACAATTTAAAACTGTACAAAATTCTGCCAGTATCGCTTGTTAATTAAATAAAAACATGCAAAACTCTCATTTTCTTCTTTTGGACGTTTTTCTTTTTAATAAGTAATTATCAGAAAAGTCTTATTGCAGTCATGGTGAGGTATTTTATGCTTGTCGCTTTGCTTGTCACGCTTTAATTACGTATGCATGGCAGCAAACAAAATAGTATCAAGCGAGCCTAAAAATCGCAATTTAATGCAATAAATGCTATGAAATTATTACCATTAAATTTTAGTATTGCCGACAGTATATTTCTTTTGATTTGAGCGCTCTTTCTTGTTTTTCTGGAGATTTGAAGGCGTTGTTTGAATGCGGAAAACGCGATACAGTAGTCGGCATTTGTTTATAATTAGGGTCAAGTGGGGGTCATATTTCGGCTTGTAAAAAAGTCGGATTTTATTTGCCCCTAAATTTTATTTCACATATCAAAAGTAGAAATGATGCTCTTTTCGATGAATGCAAACATTTTTGCCAAATCCACATCTCATTGGCGATATTACACAATTATTTCAAGGCTTTTCAAAGTCATCTAAAAAAATAAAATAAAATAAAATCGCGTAAAATAATAAGGTGCTGACAGAACAGCTTATCTTTCAGCCTCGGAGTTCCTTATTATCTATTCTTCAGGTTTATACAAGTTGCAGCTGTTTTATCACGCGTTGCGAACCGGTTTTTAGTCTTTTTCTAACAACCACGAAATTGTCTCAAATCCGGGGAGACGAAAAATTACTTTTCGGCTTCTATTTATCCAAATTGCTTCAAACTTTCACAGGATACCATGGTCACTTATACCTATTACCAGTTTAATTTTGAGCTAGGGCACCCAAACTTCATTTTTCCGAGAAATCTCGACGAACTCAGACCGCTGGTCTTAAAGCTCGTAACCTCCTCTTTGCTATTGGTAGATAATATCCTATTAAGCATTATAAATAATACTAATATCTCCAATATTTTTGGGGTTAGCTGCAAAAAAAGTGGATTGGGAGAGGGAGGTCTAGCATTTCAATACAGTTGGGGAAATAAATAAATTAAATAAAAGGTCAAGCATTTCATTTCGGTGGGGAAAATAAATAAGATAAAATAAAATATAGCCGGAACTATGCATTTTTAATAGGTTGTATGTATGCAAGGCGGGTGGGAAGGATATATAAAGCATACAAAGGTTAGGTTTGATATTATGCATCATTTTATTCTAAAGAAATGGAAAACTCTAATCTTCAGGGGGGGTCATACCCTTATCTGCCCAAAAATGCTCATATGAAAATATTTTGATAAAGCTGGTTCCGCTTTTAGGCAGTGCCTAAATCTATATATTTACTTAAACTCATAACAAACACCGAACGTGTAACGTACACGGGGAGTAGGTCCCTGAAGTACATAAGACTAAGGATATCGTAGTTATTCCAAGTGATTAAAGCAAAGCGGCTTACATTAGTGATTTCTTTGACGGCATATATATTCGTTTGTTGTTTATAACAAGTTAAGGGAAAACAAAGAAAACAAAAGTCGAAAAAAAACTAATGAAATACTCATGACGAGACGCAAACGACTTTAACTGTAAGTACCCCCAAAGGAATGTGTGTATGGTATATCCATAAAACAAAAAAGAAAAGAATCGGTACATATCATAACTTTTAGAACATATTAGAACCCCTTTAGTACCGAATTGCGGTGGTTTCTCCCACGTTGTTGTATCGCCCACGTCTTTAAGAGTAGTTTCGCCCACGCATCAAGAGTTGCTTCGCCCACGCATCAAGATAATGTTCACAGTTTTTACATTACTTTAGAGTATCATAATCCCGTGAAATACACCTTAGCGTATTTATCACTTGTACACTCATGTCATTTTTCTCTTTTGGCCTGGCTAGACTACTACACAAGACTAACACCTCGTGTTGCACCGAATCTTTGAGGATACAGACCCAGTGGTATTGATACAATTATTTTCTAAAATGTCTCTGTTTATCACACTTTACGCGATCTTTACGCAGAACGTTAAGAAGCGTAAATGTTTATCACCCTTCAAGCGATCTTTACGCAGAACGTAAAGATGCGTAAATTGTTATCACCCTTTACGCGATTTTTATGCAGAACGTAAATAAACGTGAATGTTTATCACCCTTTACGCGGAACGTGCGTAAATATGGATTTTTGTGCTGTGTTATCCCTTTTGCACCTGTTACCGTCATTTGTACAAATAACGGCCCCGGACGGACCTACTCCTTTGTGGGAGCGTCTCCTCTGTCACCCTCCAAGTTAAATCAGTCATTCTCCGAATTATCAATTTCTCTGTCACTATGTGACCTATCATCTCTGTCACTCTCCGACTTCTCGTCTTCCCAATCAGCCTCCGACTAATCGTCTATGCATTTGATCAACTCCCCTCATCATCACTTCCAATATTATTCATTACAAGAAGGGGCGGAAACAGAGGGGTCGGATTGGATGGATATCCACCCCCTCTTTTTAAGTTAAAAAGAAAGTCGAAAGAAAATAAATGTCTGTGAAACGGAAGGTACTCTCCATGTGCCTTCGCCTGCTTTGCTGACGCGACAAATCCAATTCAGCGTGAAGTATTGTTAGATCGATGTGACCTACCAAGAACCACTGGATCAGTTATAAGCCGTCTATCCGGCCATTATCCACCCCCCATTTTGAAATCTTGGATCCGCCCCTGACAAGTGCTTCATCCTCCTACTTTACCTCCTCTGAAAGGCCACTTTCACTTTCCGGCCCTTCGCTCCTAGCGTTCGCTACAGTCCTCCGTGCAAAGGAAATGGCATCGACTTGATCTCCCTTTAATATCCTCTTCTAGCAGTTGAGCTTCTCGTTCTCTATGTATAGATCAAGGACCGACACATTTAGCTTCTTGTGCTTGCCCTCTCTATTGGGTTGTACCCAGTCATAGTTGTCATACTTTTTCAACCTTTATTCGTCTCTCAGCCTCCTCCTCGACTCTTTACTCTTTCTTTTCTTGAACACATGCAGGCGCGTACCCAGGATTTGCTGAAGGGGGGCTGCGTAGTCATTGGTCTCATATGGAAAAAGCATAGTTTTTGAAGAATGGCTGAAGGGGGCCGCGCAGTCATGGTCTAGTATGAAAAAAGCATAGTATTTGAAGATTCCTTAATATGAAATAACCCACTTTTCTCCCCTAAAGGGAGGGGGATGCGTGCACCCCGTGTACGCGCCTGTCATGGGCCTTTAAATGACAATGGTGATGAAGAAAAAAGTCACCTAACCCTCGGCCATTGTGACTCATCAGAGTCACCGCAGAAAATTGGACCATATTTTAATAATCCCTTCTCCATGCCCATTTATCTTACGATGAGTTTTAGAATATGGTGTAATTATATTTTATATTATAGCGGAGCCGGCGCGGCCGCAGTCCGCGCGCGGAGCTCCATAGGTATAGAAATATGGTATAGCTATGTGACTTGGTTTTGTGGTCATCGCGCGGGTATCCTGTGGTGTCACAATCCATCCATCCAGTCAATCGCGCAACTCCCAGGCCCCCCCGGTCTTACGCTTTTACGTATTTTATTTTTTTACAGCCATCAGAGTTCGTATGTTCACAGCAAAAAAGGCAGATTGAAAATAGTATTTAATGAGAAAATATGCGGAGTCAAATGGGCTGAAATCTTTGAGGAACCGTTTGGTCTGAAGTACGAGCCGATAGTAAAAGCTACCCGAATGTTCGTGAATCCCGTCCGTTGCAGCAGCAAAAAGAGGACTACTTAGAGGCTCTACACTACCATTTTAATAATATTCCTTCACGTCTATATCTATGGAGATCTATAAGGAGATCCTGAGAAGAAAGGGCCTTGGATTGATGTATTTTTTCAGCTATAAATATAATTCACTTGTGTCGACGAGTTTCTTGCAAGCAGAAAGTCGACAAGTTCACAGTTTACAACAAAAAGCGAATACAACCACGCAAGCGACAAACAGAAAGCGACAAAAAACACTGCCAAGGTGAGTTTTGAACGACGGTTTGTATTGAGAATATCACAGTTATTTTTCTTTTATTGTTGTGCTTTTATAATGCTGGTTTCTTCGTGTTTTTTCCCCAAAACCAATCGCTCAAGCTAGTTACTGTTTCAATGTCACTTAGCTTGTTCGATTTATACATTTGTTTATAGAGTTTGCTTTGAGAATTCGTGGTCTAAATCAAACAATTTGATCATAACAACATCCTTTGATATTCTTCGTTCTCTCTATGCTTTATTGACTGCGTTGAGATATTTAATATAGGCTAACAAATATCATCCTGTTATTTATTGCTAAAGAAGACCTTTCTTGTCTTTATATTCTGTGTATTTAGTCTTCTCGAAGATACAGCAACCTTTTCAACATTATAAAGACTACAAATAACTTATATATACTATATATACTTACTATATATTAACTTCACAGTCACAAGATAATTTTCTCATCGAAAATAAAAACACAAAATGCAACCCCTATTACCTATATTCTTTTTGCTTAGCTTATATTGTCTGCATCTTGCATAACTATCTATTGTGTTTATTTATTTAAATGTTGTTTTGAAAGAAAAAAAAATCCTTGTTTTCACTTTTATTAAGGTAAAACCAACGGGGGTGCTTGACCTATCTTTTATGGTATAATATTCTTACCAACTTCTATCTCTTAGGGTGTGTTTTAGGATTTTACCGATTCTGCTATCTTTTAGGGGTTTTCATGCCCGGGGAGGAGTATATTTCCGATTCTGCTATCTTTTAGGGTGTCTCACGCTAAGTGGTGGCCCAATCGCTTGAAATGTATTTTACAATAAACCACAAGTCAACTGATCAGTTAATACTTTCGACTTTATTGTCGGTAACATAACAATATAGGATCCGTCAGCAAATTAAAACCAGCATTGTTTTTTTAATGCTATCTCTCAGAATTGTTGTTGACCATGCCCTTAGTGCTATCCCTAAGGGTTAAAATTGATTATCTGTCGAGCACCCCCGTCTCTCAAACTCTCGTTTCTCAAAGTCCCCCGCACCTCCCCCCTGGGAGCAAGGTACTTAAATTATATAAAGACAACATCAAACTTGTGCTTTTTCAATAATAAATCTGTAAAAAAACAGTTTTATATCAAACCTATAGGTAAATAGAAAAGCAAAAATGTTAGGAATATGCTCATTTAAGGTATTATTGCATTATTGTTATAAGCAGAGTCACATTTTTTTCAAATAGAGTCATTCATTTCTCCCTTTTTTCTTCTCCCCATTAAATTTTTGTTATATTTATTTCTCTCTAACCCTAACATAGGTCAATGAACATGGCTTGGTTTGAAATTAGAAATTGGAATTAAGCACTTTCAGTAATAGTTTAGGATTTGCCTCCATTGCATTCATTTTTGAGTAGCCAGTATGGGTGGATCCAGGGTTTCTAAAACCAACAGGCCAAAGGGTGGGTGCACCAATATGTAATGCATGACAGGAGGTATATTTGTGGTGTTTAGTTTCAACACATTCTTCTGAATAATCAGTTGTGGTACATGAAAACTACAATAATGGGTCTATGGGGGGGGGGGGGGGGGTTAGGGGGTTTAAACCTCCCCTTGGGCTTTCTTTTTTTATTGTTTTCAGTGTATCTTTTCATTCCAAATCGTTACAAAGGTAAAATAATGACGAAAATTTTTGGGCCAAATCCCCCCTTGGCAAAAAGCTAGATCCGCCTCTGAACTACAGTATGGCATCTAAATCTTTGGAATGCTGTTACATCCTTGATATATTCTTCACAAGGTCAAGCTTGTTAGAATGGTGTTTTGATAAAAATATACATAGTGGAACTTCTATAAAGAGAAATAAGAATTGACCATTAGACTTTTGAAAAAACATTCTCGTCAACTAAGACACCTTGAACTTTGACAGCCTTTTTCACATCAAGTTTAAGTATTTTGTTAACTTTCACAATGCATATTTAATAATATTGAATTAGTTCTTGCTTGATCCATTTGGAGGGGCCAATACAATTCATAATAACATGGCAGTAAAATTTGACATATTTTTAATCTCATTAAAAAAACATTCTAGAGACACCAAGATCCCCCTAAAACTACCCCTATCAGTCAACACAAAAAGGTGTTAAATGCTGGCTCCGCTTTTAGGCAGTGCCTAAATCTATATATTACACCTTTTGCTGTTCAATAACGGGAAAGGGACATTCATTTGTGCCAAACGTTGTATCGTCAACGTTCATTGTACGTTCATCAACATCGCACGAAACATCCTTAGCGTGACTCGACTTTCAATGACAATGATTGAATATGCGCTACCATTCAATAGCATTAACGGACAATCAATAACGCAATTGGGCATTCATTCGGGATTTAATGAACATTCTTTTGCATGCAATCGAAAATTCAATTACACGTTTGGACAATCAGTAGCGTTTATTGACAATCAGTTATAAAAATAGAAACTTCATTATTGCTATTAACATAAACGTGTTCATCAATGTGACATTCATCAATGCGGTTTGACAACCATTTATCCGATTTAAACCAAACAACAAGGAAAAATGAAATTTAATTAGAGTTACTATTTTTCTTTTTTCTTTAAACAGTTGGCTCCTAAAATTAAGAGAAATATAGAACTATAAATATTTTTTTAACAAAAAAAAACAAGACAAACGAACAACACTTTTTGTGGAGAGTTTATAAAAGCAAAAAATATATACTCACTCGTTCACTATAGAAAAACAGAAAACGTTTGTATGAGAAATGCCGCCGAGAAACCCCTCGAACACAGGGAAGAGCTAGAAGAGGGGAGAGAGAGCGTACCGCCAAGTATATGGTCAAATTGGAAGAAATATCACAGTCACTTTGGCTATTTCGCCCACTAACGGTCTTATCTTCCACTTTTCTATCATCGGGGGAATGAATGCACAAAGATTCAACGACTTCACAAACACGACTGAATCTTTACCCCAACGAAAACGTCATTTTTATTTACGACGGTGCACCATAACGCACCATAACCCACTAGATACCGGCTCAAACACTGAGCTAAAAAAGTTACCGCCCTACAGCCCATTTCTCAACATCGGAGGCTACAACATAGGAACAGTCACAGGAGCGAAATGTGGGCAATGGTTTTGTTTTATGCAAACCTATATACCTCGCTGTGTTAATAGAGATCAATTTCAGGTATAAATGTCACTTCAAAAATCGAAATAAAACTATTGATATTTTCTTTTCTTATAATGTTTGTTTGAATCGAACAAATGATTGTCAAACCACATTCATGAATGTCACCTTGATGAACATGATTGTCTGAAATGGGTCAGTACGCAGCTCTTACAATCTGCAATTTGATTGGGCAAATGAACAATATCCGCACCTCGACACAAACAACGAGAAGAATTGAGACAAAAGAACTCCTTTGTAGAGCAAAGATAATAGGAGACAAAGCTGCTGCGTACTTAATCTCTGAGATGGCTTGTTGATTGTCCTTGTTTATGTTAATAGCACTAATGAATTTTCTATTTCGTATAACTGATTGTCATTAAACGCTACTGATTGTCCAAACGTGCAATTAATTTTTTTGGTTTGGATCGGGTATTCGTACCAAGACGTAGGGGCCTAAAGTGGTGTGGTAGTGAGGTTGGTGTGATCATATGGTATGGTGATGTTGGAGGGTGATGGTGAAGGATGGCTAGTAAGATAGTGTAGAGTGGAGATGGTAGTAATGTAATTATGGTGAAAAGGTGGATTGGTTCGACTAGTAGGTGGTGGAGGGTGGTGAAAAGATAAAGTGGGACTATAGAATAGGTTGTGGTAGTGTGTGGTGGGCAGGCGAAAAAGAAAAAATAACAATATGGTGTGGTGTGGAGATGGCTAATGGCTGTGTTGGTGGGAAAAAACCTTATCGTAAGGTGTTGGTTTGTGGGTAGGTAGGGTGGGTCATAGGGTGTGGTCGTTTGTAGTTGGGTTTTGTGCTGTGGGGTAAATATTTGTATGGTTGGGGAGGGGGCTGTATGTAGGTGTTTGTTAGGGGAGGAAATTGGTTGTGGGGTAGTGTCTGGTGTAGGGTGTGGCTGGTTGGTGTGTTGTGGGTTGGTTGGTATAGTCGTAGGATGCTATGGTGTGTATGTGGTAGGCTATGTGTGGAGGGGTAGATGTGTGTGTGGTGGGAGCGGGGCTGGACTGTATGTAGGTTGTGGTGTTGGGGGGAGTGTTGGTTGTAGGACTAGTGGCTGCTGTAGGGTGTGGTTGGTTTGGTGTGTTGTAGGGTGAGTAGTGTTGTGGCCATGGGGGGGGGGGGGGAAGGGGTGTGTGGTTTTTGTGTTGGCAGGGGTCTGGCTTGTGTAGGGTGTGTTAGGTGTGTATATTTTAGGTGAGAGTGTAGGAAAGTGTGAGGGGGGGAGGAAGTGTATGTGTAGGTGTGTGGGGCTTAGGTGGGTGTTGGTGTTGTGTTGGGGTTTTGAATAATCGTGGTTGGTTGTATGATGACGTGGTATGGGTGAAGTGGGCATGGGGCTGTTTGTGGGGTGAGTGATGAGGGGGTGCTTGTTGTGGGGTAGGTGGGTGGTTGGGTGCGGGTGATGTGGGTAGGGGGGTGCTTGGGTGGTAAGCTAGGTTTGAGGGGGGAAAGAAAGGGGGTTGTGACATGTATAGAGCTGGGTGGTAGTAGTGGGTAGGTATGTTGTGTGGTAAGGATAGAGTAAGATTTAATTTGTGAGAGGGATGTGGGTATGTATGTGTTTGTACTATGTGTAGGAGGGAAGGTGGTTGTAGGCGGGGTGGTTGTGTGTTTTTTGGGGCGTGTGGTGTTGGGGGAGTGGGGTAGTGTGAGGGTCTGTATGCCTAGGGGTGGTGGTAGTGGCATGTTGGGGTGTAGTTGAGGTGTGTAGGTGGGGTAAGGGGTGTGGGGTGCAGGGGAGGAGTGTGCTAGTGGTGTGAGGTGGGTGTGGGAGGGTGTGGGTAGTAGGGCGCGTTTAGTGGTAGATGTGGGGAGGAGGGCTGGGCGGTGAGGTGTGGTGGGAGTGGGTGCGGCGGGGGTGTGGGTAGTGGAGGGTTTGGGGGGTGAGGTGTGTTAGTGTGGGAGTAGGTGGGGAGTGTGGCGGTGTGGTGGGGGGGGGGTCGGGGCGTGGAGGTGTGGGAGGGGGTACGTCTTGGGATCACAGATTGTGATACAGCACTTTCCCCGTATGGTACATAACTTTTTGGTTTGGATCGGGTATTCGTACCAAGACGTAGGGGCCTAAAGTGGTGTGGTAGTGAGGTGGGTGTAATCGTATGGTATGGTGATGTTGGATGGTGATGGTGAGGGATGGCTAGTAAGGTAATGTGGAGATGGTAGTAATGTAATTACGGTGGAAAGGTGGATAGGTTAGACTAGTAGGTGGTGGAGGGTGGTTGAAAGATAAAGTGGGACTTTAGAATAAGTTGTGGTAGTGTGTGGTGGGTAGGTGAAAAAGAAGAAATTAGTAATAATATAGTGTGGTATGGAGATGGCTAATGGCTGTGTTGGTGGGGGAAAAAATTGGTATGGTGTATAGGTAAGAGTGGTGGTGAGGGAGATGTGGAGTAGGTGTAGTTGTGGGAACTATTAGGTATGAAATAGTATATCATGATCTTTACTATGACAATATGGAGTATGAATATAATGCCTAAATGATGTAAAAAATGAACAGGAAATATGTCCAAAAGGTGTCGAAAAATCCACCAAAAATAATAGAATAGTTTCTGTTAAAGCGAAAGTAATTGTAAAATAAATTGTAGCGCAGAAATATTATAAGAAATAATATAATGAGACTAAAGAAAACAAAGAAAACTAACTTTTATGGGTTAAGAATAGAACGGAAGTGACGTAGCACTTATGCATATACGGTAAGTTAATTATGCGACCAAATTTAGAACGAACGAACGCTTTGAGACAAGCCGATGCGTTACTATGAAATAGATAAGTTAACGTGAATGATGCGAATTTGCACGGAAAATATGTGTATTGATGGAGTTACATGAAAGATAAAGGGTTCTAACAGCGATGGCAAAAGGTTAGAGTGTAGAATGATGCCGCACGTGTTATAGGGACGGAGATAATTGCTTGTTTAAACTCGAGTGACCCCGTGCCCGACCCGATAAGTGAACTGTCAGTAAAGCAATTCACAAAGCAGAGACTAGCTTGGAGTTGTGTATAAGAACAAAATCATTCTCCAGGAAAGAATGTAAAACAGATCCAACATATCTCCCCCATTCATAATGAGGCCGTATGTGTTATAGGGACGGAGATAATTGTTTGCTAAAACTCGAGTGGCCTCGCGCCCGACTCGACGAAAAAACCGTAAGTGAAGCAATTAACAAAGCGGAAACCAGCCCAAAGTTGTGTATCGGAACAAAATCATTCTACAGGAAAGAATGTAAATCAAATCTTAAATGATTGTAATAAACGGAGAAGTTATTGTGTAAGGTTATGTTCGGGTGGTTAAGATTATGGATTATGAGACTTTTTGGTTTGGATCGGGTATTCGTACCAAGACGTAGGGGCCTAAAGTGGTGTGGTAGTGAGGTGGGTGTAATCGTATGGTATGGTGATGTTGGATGGTGATGGTGAGGGATGGCTAGTAAGGTAATGTGGAGTGGAGATGGTAGTAATGTAATTACGGTGGGGAGGTGGCGATAGGTTAGACTAGTAGGTGGTGGAGGGTGGTTGAAAGATAAAGTGGGACTTTAGAATAGGTTGTGGTAGTGTGTGGTGGGTAGGTAAAAAAGCAAAAAAAAATAATAATAATATTGTGTGGTATGGAGATGACTAATGGCTGTGTTGGTGGGGGAAAAATTGGTACGGTGTATAGGTAAGAGTAGTGGTGAGGGAGATGTGGAGTAGATGTATTTGTGGGAACTGCTAGGTATGAAATAGTATATCATGACCATTACTATGACAATATAGAGTATGAATCTAATGCCTAAATGATGTAAAAAATGAACAGGAAATATGTACAAAAAGTGTACAAAAAAACACCAAAAATAATAGAATGGTTTCTATTACAGCGAAAGTAATTGTAAAATAAATTGTAGCGCAGAAATATTATAAGAAATAATATTATAATACTAAAGAAAACAAAGAAAACTAACTTTTCTGGGTTAAGAATAGAACGGAAGTGACGTAGCACTTATGCATATTCGGTAAGTTAATTATGCGACCAATTTTAGAACGAACGAACGCTTTGACACAAGCCAATGCGTTACCATGAAATAGATAAGTTCACGTAAATGATGCGAATTTGCTCGGAAAATATGTGTATTGATGGAGTAACATGAAAGACAAAGGATTCTAACAGCGATGGCAAAAGGTTAGAGTGTTAAATGAGGTCGTACGTCTTATAGGTACGGGGATAATTGCTTGTTTAAACTCGAGTGACCTCGTGCCTGACCCGATAAGTAAATTGTTAGTGAAGCAATTAACAAAGCAGAAACTAGCTTGAAGTTGTGTATAAGAACAAAATCATTCTCCAGAAAAGAATGTAAAATAGATCTAACAGATCTCCCCCATTCATAATGAGGTCGTACGTGTTATAGGATCGGAGATAATTGCTTGTTTAAACTCGAGTGACCTCGTGTCTGACCCGATGAGTAAATTGTTAGTGAAGCAATTCACAAAGCAGAAACTAGCTTGAAGTTGTGTATAAGAACAAAATCGTTCTGCAGAAAAGAATGTAAAACAGATCTTAAATGGTTGTGTATTGATTAGACGGGAGGACTTCTGTAGACCGGAGTCGTACCTTTATTCTGAGTCAGTGGTATGAAGAGGTGGTGAGGAATTACAATGCGGTCCTATTTGTAGTAAAACAAGTAGTACGTTTGATTGACAAGCACTGACCACGTGTGCAGAGTGCTGTGATTGGACGGTACTTGACAATGTAAACAGTTACATCAGATATCATTAACCGTCGGCAAAATTAGCGATAACAAAGGAAAGCTTTGAAAAGAATTTAAGGATACAAAATGAATGTCCTTTGCTATGAAACTAATGGAGTCGGTAGGAAAGGTCATAAGGTAACTTTGGAGGAACAAATATGTAACTTGTAATCAAAAGTTATTGAATGGAAGGGGAAAGAAGTGGTCGCTCAAGTAGCGTAGGTGTGATGTTTGCTGACTTAGATTAGCATAGATAATCAGATTGCCAACACTGCAGAGCTAAGCACCTCCTACTTGAGTGTGGGCGATCCTACGTGTTGTGCTAATGATACCGACAATTAACGTACGACATCTAAAGGAAACTATATAAACAGAAGACTTGTAAGTTTACCAACTTAATGGAAAGTTGAAGACAGATAAGTACCCAAAACATGGTACGACCCGATAAAAGTCATTAGGTCGCTAATTAAGCGAACAACTTCCTATTCAAGCTAAATCAACAAAAACTATCAATGCCTCAAGAATGCTCTCAACCTTGAACAACCCTTTTAGCTAGAGCAAATATCTTAACTTTGTCTATCTGCTTACTACAATTAGTAAAATACGGATTCATTCTAACATAACCTATCATAACATGGCCTCCCCCTTTGAAGACAAGCGTCCCCGCTTGAAAATTTGATATATCATGTAAATGATGCATGCTAAACTAGAGAAGATGTCCGATAAAAGATAATTTGAAAATCAATGCTTATATATAATTTTTGTTTGTTTTGTTTTTGAAATCCCTGAGTAAATATATCCTAATTTGAATATGTAGATTATAATAAAGCGTGAGTGCTTTTGACTGCTACGGCAAGCTAAATAACTCCAAATTCACAAAAGAGAACTAGAAAATGACTTTCTGTTGAAAAAAAAATTAAGACTGAATTTTACAGTGTGATCTAAACACTTGTTATAACATGGAATATTTACCAAGTTGACAGGTAAACGAATATTGTATCCGAGCAACAGAAAGTAATAAGTAAAGAGAAAGTAGTCCCTTTTGGCTTAGTTGAATTGGAGGCCGTAAATAACAGAGCGAGAGAGTGTCCGTTTCCTAGTCGGAATTCATGCGATCTCGCCGCATGAACTCAGTCCATCCGGTTGGAGGTGTTTAAATGGCTGGTTAAGCGTAAGGTGCTCTGAGAGGTTCCGTGGGGTGTACTAGCTCTGTGTCGTCAACGACGGACGGTCGCTCGAGGTCATGCTCCTCTTCGTCGTCTTCCTCCGACTCGCAGCGTGGTTTCTTGAGTGGCGGTACCAACTCAAAGTGAGGTTCGTGTGGAGGTAAAGAGCGTTTGGGGGGCGTGCGGCGCTGATGCTGGAGGCGCTCGAAAACACCATGATGATAACAAGCGTATGCCACAAGAAGGACGAAGTTCAACAGTGAGACAGCTACTGAAGTGTATAGTAGGATCTCGTTGATTGTGTTGACCTCAACCTCGCTGATGGCATCGATGTCGCCGTGGAGTTTGTCAATCTGTGCCGTGAATTGTCGATCGAGCACTCGGTACGTCTCGTCTAGCCCACGAAGAATGGAGTGGTTCATGACGGTGACCGGCGGAATGATAAGCGTACGGAAGTGAAGATCTAATTGTTTATCGTCCATTACCGACTTCCAAGAGGTATATTGGAGATGTGTCTCTCCAAAGATCGGTAACTCAATTTCCATACGCTGTGGACACACGCCGATACCGGACGTAGCGCTCTCGAAGGATACGTTGCAGGGTAAATGAAATACCGCCAGAGGTGTCACACGCATGGGACCATTGTTTGTGGTCAACGTCCCGGAGGTTGCAGACAAGAAGTAACGTCCGCCGATGTGGTGAATTTCCTTCAGGCCGTCACAGTTCTTTGACGGTATGTGGTGTCGTGGATAAGCCATGTGAGAGTATGGAGACCAAGGGAACCCCAACCAGTTTGGATTTTGAACGACATTAAGAAGGTTAGTGGGGCACAGAACAAACTCATTGTTTGTCATACACTTTGATAGAATGGCATCAGTGACCAGCATTTGATTGTTTTTACATGTGATTAGTAGTAGATTACGCTGAAGAACTGGGCCGGTGAAACAAGTGTTGGATACGTTAAATTTTAAGGGGGTAAGGTTTTCTATAGTACACATGTGTTGTACCGAAGTAACAATTGGTAGTGTGAAAAGCATGGTGGCTTCTAGCTTACTTTGGGATACAGAGAGCTGTTTGCCTTCGTCCGAAAGCGTAAAATCCACCATAGGTTCCATAAGAAGTGGAACGCCTTCATCTAACAATTGTTTTGTAACTATAAGGGAGGGATCCGTTTCCAATCTGTCCGCCACTTGACGATTGATATAGGGCGGAAGTGAATCGTATCCCACAAGTGTTTTACTGGTTATCCTAGAAAATTGTGCGACTGTATCACGAATTTCCGACAAGCGCAGGATTGTGGCAAATGCAGTGTTAATTTCCATGGCGTATTTTGATAAAAACTCCATTTGCATGTTTTTGTTGCAATTGTCCTTTTTTGCAAACTCCCGAAAGGTTAGCCGCCATCGGACAAATGTATCCTTGACAATTTCATGTCCTCGGTCACTCGATTTAACTTCGTAGCCATACTGTCCACCGTTTTTATCAAGTAAACAACCTTGCCGTTTACTGATGGTCCAACAATTTTTCTTGGGTTTTAATGATGTTTTTACAAATAATTCCTGGGTCAAACGGAAACTGCCCGCTTGGGTTGATTACCCGGTAGAGAACGTCTGTCCCTAGAGTTGTGCGCTCGTGGATGCTGGCTGGTTGTGAGCCTGGATTGATTAGTTTGACAGAAGCCAATACTTGCGCTCTTGTAATGTTATAATTAATGTGTAGGTTTTGTGATGGTATAGTGAGCGGAGGCTGTTCTTGAGTGAGCTTGCGATTATCAATATGAACGGGTGCACTAAACTTGGAAAATGACGGAATGACGAGGACCCGGTGTGCGTATACCGTTGCAGGCTGAGTAACGCGTGAATCTAATGAAGGGAATTCATTGAATGGCCATTGAGAAGGTGGTCTTAGTTTCAAGGAATGTGACGCTAAGTCTATTTGCGCGTTGTGCTGCATTAAGAAATCCTTTCCCAAGATAGCATCGTAAGTGAGGTTCTTGATTACCAATAAATCTAGGGTGAATACCCTGTTGCCTAGTGATAAGTCTGCTGTAAATATGCCTAGTATTGTTAAGCTATGACCGCCTACCGTCTGAAGCGCTGCTGAACTGGGGTCGCGCAGCTGTAAATTGTTTGTTGTGTTTAGCCGTCGCCAGGTAGACGAGCTGATGCAGCTTATCGCGGCGCCAGTATCTACCAAAAGGTCGACGTTGTGACCAGAGATTTGACCGTGAAGCATTAAATTGTCCGTTGTAAGAAATGGAACATTGATCGTAACATCCGTGCCATTATTTTGATTGCCGGAATTTGAATCTGAAGTATTAATAATCGTATTGATTTCTGGTAAATTTTCATCAGTCTCATCTGGACTGGGACTCATTGGCTGCTGTAGAATGCTGTTATCCATTCCAAAATCCATATCTAGGATTGATTGATGATTGTCATTAAACGTTTCGTCGCATATACTGTGGCCTTCAGCCAATACTTGGGGAGTTGTTCCCTCTTCAAAATTAAACATCACCTCTGTGGGTGGAAAACATGTACGAGGCGGTCTTTCTTCGACCTGTATAACCTCATCAGAAAAAATTGTGCGACGTACTGGTCTGAGCCGATCATTAGTATCCAAATTTGGATTGCTTTGTGCACTCTCTTGTAAAGAAAAATCGTTATTATTAATTTCAAAACTCTCCACGGTCTGGTCTCTGGTGTCGGGCGAATCATTGTTCGGGAAGACTGATTCGTCCAGCTGAAAATGTTCATTGGTTGGTGCGTAAAAATGTAAGTCGTCCATGTTGGCGTCAAAGGTGGCGTCATTGGCTGGTAGTGTGTGTTGTTGAAAGTTCTCTTCGTTAATTGTAAGCGCGCTTTGATTGTCGTTTGTGTAGTTATGATTGTCATTAAAATCCAGGGCCCCTAGTAGTTCCCGATAACCAGGAGCCGCTATCAGTTTCCCTGGTTGAGACGTCGGGGAGGCCCATTATTTTGCCATTGTGGCCTCTGGAAGGAGGGGCGATAAGTGGGGTTCTGGTTGCGCGGGTTGGGAATACGGGAATCCCGGGCGCGGCATGAATAAGCCGTATGGCCTCTAGTGTTACACTGGCTACATATGGGGATCCCTGTATAAGTACGACGATTACGATCGTAATTTTGGTTTAGGGGATTGGATCTGCGGAGCTCTTTGCGCAATTCCTGTTGAATGATTTGTCTAATGTCATCCCTGGTCAGGTTATCGGCTGCAGGCCGATGGGGCGGGCGGCTGGGGTCGGGGGTGGGTTCGTAAGCAGCAATCTTAGAAGGGTTAGATGAGGGTATTGTCTTAGCTAAAGCCCCGGTTACACCGTTGATAACCCGTTTAGTAAGCTCATCCGAAACAGTAGCCAAATCGGTTGGAGGGCCGGACACAGCATCGCGCAGGCGAGCCTGTGTTTCAGCCGTCTCAAAATCCGCCGGGGATTGGAGTACCACGTACTCTTTGAGTGGTCCCCGCAGGCCGCGCACAAATTGGTGCAACCACTCGCTTTTTGGCAATTTGAGCCGCTGACATAAACGGCGGATATCAGCGGTGTACTGTGCAAGGGGTTCAAACTTTCCTTGGACTCTTTGGTCCAATTGCTGGCGCAAGAGCCACTGGCTTGCCCCAGAATCAAAGTGATTTTTTAATTGTGCGAGAGCTGCGTCCCACGTGTTCAACGCTGCCCTAGGGTGGCTGTTGAACCAAACGCTGGCGTTTCCCGTAAGGTAAAGGGGAAGGGCCCGTAATTTTCTGTCATCGTCCCAGCGATAAAATTCAGTCATCCGTTGAAAACGGGTGATGAAATCATTTACATCTTCTATGCCATCCCCGCTAAAGGTAGGGGGCTTCATTCCTGCGCGGAGTCCCAAAAGGTCGCCGCTTTCCTCTACTGTCGTTTCTAGAGCCGCTAAGCTATTTTGTTGCTGTAAATGCTTGTATTCTACAGCATTTCTCAGATGGTCAAAAGAGGAAATTAAGCTTCGTAACACTTCGGGTAAGACATCCGGAGCCTGATGGTGTGGGGTCCTAGGGGTTTCAATAGTCTCAATACGCCTAGGTGTAGATTCGGGCGATTCAGGATTCCTTGCCGCCATGGTTTGCGATCGAGTCTGAATGCTAGAGGGTGGGACCGACGAGCGCGGAGGTTTTTTAACTTTGGCCGACACGGTGACTATGGAATAAGTAGCGTATCGCTACGTATAGGATAAGCAAAACGAAAAACAAATCGTACTGGACAGTAAGGTCACCAAGTCAATTGCGAGTGACTACAAACATTTGAAACAGATGAGAAAGAGCTACGTAAGTTACGATTGTGAGAAGAACATAACACAATTTCGCACATACGAGAAAATAACATACTATAGGTATGAATAGCTAGAAGTCAATTACAACTACATAGTAATAGCAAACAACACAACTGCTAGTCACTGAGATCATTCCCAAAGACGTGTGCTGCCTATAAATAGTGCCAATTCAGGTGGGGAAAAGAATGGGGTTAGGCTCCCCACTGGTCCCGTCACCCACTGACTTACTTGTTTTTCTTTTGCAGAATCGAGGGTTCTCCACCAATGTAATGATTAGACGGGAGGACTTCTGTAGACCGGAGTCGTACCTTTATTCTGAGTCAGTGGTATGAAGAGGTGGTGAGGAATTACAATGCGGTCCTATTTGTAGTAAAACAAGTAGTACGTTTGATTGACAAGCACTGACCACGTGTGCAGAGTGCTGTGATTGGACGGTACTTGACAATGTAAACAGTTACATCAGATATCATTAACCGTCGGCAAAATTAGCGATAACAAAGGAAAGCTTTGAAAAGAATTTAAGGATACAAAATGAATGTCCTTTGCTATGAAACTAATGGAGTCGGTAGGAAAGGTCATAAGGTAACTTTGGAGGAACAAATATGTAACTTGTAATCAAAAGTTATTGAATGGAAGGGGAAAGAAGTGGTCGCTCAAGTAGCGTAGGTGTGATGTTTGCTGACTTAGATTAGCATAGATAATCAGATTGCCAACACTGCAGAGCTAAGCACCTCCTACTTGAGTGTGGGCGATCCTACGTGTTGTGCTAATGATACCGACAATTAACGTACGACATCTAAAGGAAACTATATAAACAGAAGACTTGTAAGTTTACCAACTTAATGGAAAGTTGAAGACAGATAAGTACCCAAAACATGGTACGACCCGATAAAAGTCATTAGGTCGCTAATTAAGCGAACAACTTCCTATTCAAGCTAAATCAACAAAAACTATCAATGCCTCAAGAATGCTCTCAACCTTGAACAACCCTTTTAGCTAGAGCAAATATCTTAACTTTGTCTATCTGCTTACTACAATTAGTAAAATACGGATTCATTCTAACATAACCTATCATAACAGTTGTAATAAACGGAGAAGTTATTCTGTCAGGTTATGTTCGGGTGGTTAAGATTATGGGTTATGAGACGACGGGTTAAGGTTGTTATAAGAGATGGGGTTGATAATGCAAAAACATGAGAGTTATGAATAAAGGGTTTTTTTTTGTGTTTAGTGGAAAAGGTAGTTAGTAAATATGGTATTATGTGGAGATTGAAACAGTTAAAATCGGTAACTTGTGGCGAGTGTTGTGTAGCGGATGTGAAGAGGTGATGGCGGCGTTAGTGAAATCTGATGAAGGGGGATAATGGGAGTGTGAGCAGAATGATGAGCAGGGATATTGTGACGAGACTGTGTAGTGTTTTTGAGAAAGTGTGTTGTGTGTAGGGTAGGAAAGTAATATGTAGGGTAAGAGAAAGAAAAGTGTTTAGATTGTAGAGAGGAAATGGTGAGCGGTAATGGAGAGGGTGAGGTATGTGTGGAGGTATGTATCTAATGAAGTGTGTAAGTGGTATGATTGACAGGCGAAATTAAATAATAATAGAGATTGAATGAGTGTTGCGAAAACGCCGAGAAAAAATACAAAATACTGTAGCGGTGAAAGGAAGTATTGCGGACAATGGAAAATGATGCTAGTAAAACGGCGAGAAGAAGATGAAGTAGGGGCGCGGGAGGCGACAAAGGGAGCGCGGTGAGAGTGGAGATGACGCTGAAACGTTAACAAGACAGGAAGGATAGTTTTCCCCAGATGAAGCGATAATCGGTGGTAAGAGATAAGGGGAAAAGGCAAAGGCACGAAGAAAACAACCGGCATGTATATGCAAAATGGACATAACAAAATAAACCAATAAGACAAAAGTGTGTAGGTCATTTCAAAGAGCTCTGCGAAATGTAGAACTAAAAGCATATAACGCCAACCAAGACTTCTCATCAGGGGGCGAGGTCTATTGGTTGGTCATATACGAACCTGGAGATAAAAGCGGGGAGACTTAGGGGAAAGCTAGGGGAAAAGCGGCGATGATGGTGGGAGAAACTATCCTTCCTGTCTTGTTAACGTTTCAGCGTCATCTCCACTCTCACCGCGCTCCCTTTGCCGCCTCCCGCGCCCCTACTTCATCTTCTTCCCGCCGTTTTACTAGCATTATTTTCCAATGTCCGCAATACCCCCTTTCACCGCTACAGTATTTTTTATCTTTTCCCGGCGTTTTCGCAACACTAATTCGGTCTCCGTTGTTGTTTAATTTCGCCTGTCAGTCATACCATTTACACACTTCATTAGATACATACCTCCACACATACCTCACCCTCCCCATTACCGCTCACCATTTCCTCCCTACAATCCAAACACTTTTCTTTCTCTCATCCTACACATTACTTTCCCACCCTACACACAACACACTTTCTCAAAAACACTACACAGTCTTTTCACAATATCCCTGCTTATCATTCTGTTCACACTCACATTATCCCCCTTTATCAGATTTTACTAATGCCGCCATCACCTCTTCACATCCGCTACACAACACTCGCCACAAGCTTCCGATTTAACTGTTTCAATCTCCACATAATACCATATTTACTAACTACCTTCTCCACTAACCAAAAAAACCCTTTATTCATAACTCTCATGTCGTTTCATTATCTACCCCATCTCTTATAACAACCTTAACCCGTCGTCTCATAACCCATAATCTTAACCACCCAAACATAACCTGACAGAATAACTTCTCCGTTTATTAAAATCATTTTAGATTTGTTTTACATTCTTTTCTGTAGAATGATTTTGTTCCGATACACAACTTCAAGCTAATTTCCGCTTTGTGAATTGCTTCACTTACAATTTATTCATCGGATCAGGCACGAGGTCACCCGAGTTTTAACAAGCAATTATCTCCGTTCCTATAACACGTACGACCTTATTATTAATGGGGGAGATCTGTTAGATCTGTTTTACATTCTTTTCTGGAGAATGATTTTGTTCTTATACACAACTTCAAGCTAGTTTCTGCTTTGTGAATTGCTTCACTAACAATTTACTCATCGGGTCGGACGCGGGGTCACTCTAGTTTAAACAAACAATTATCTCCGTTCCTATAACACGTACGACCTCATTTAACACTCTAATCTTTTGCCGTCGCTGTTAGAACCCTTTGTCTTTCATGTTACTCCATCAATACACATATTTTCCGTGCAAATTCGCATCATTTACGTGAACTTATCTATTTCATGGCCACGCATCGGCTTGTGCCAAAGCGTTCGTTCGTTCTAAATTTGGTCGCATAATTCACTTACCGAATATGCATAAGTGCTACGTCACTTCCGTTCTATTCTTAACCCAGAAAAGTTAGTTTTCTTTAGTCTCATAATAGTATTTCTTATAATATTTCTGCGCTACAATTTATTTTACAATTACTTTCGCTGAAATAGAAACTTTTCTATTATTTTGGTGGTTTTTTGTACACCTTTTGGACATATTTCCTGTTCATTCTTTGCATCATTTAGGCATTAAATTCATACTCCATATTGTCATAGTAATGGTCATGATATACTATTTCATACCTAATAGTTCCCACAACTACACCTACTCCACATCTCCCCCACCACCACTCTTACCTATACACCATACCAATTTTTCCCCACCAACACAGCCATTAGCCATCTCCATACCACACCATATTATTACCAACTTTTTCTTTTTCACCTACTCACCACACACTACCACAACCTATTATATAGTCCCACTTTATCGTTTCACCACCCCCCACCACCTACTAGTCTAACCTATCCACCTCTTCACCGTAATCACATTACTACCATCTCCACTCTGCATTGCCTTACTAACCATCCTTCACCATCACCCTCCAACATTACCATACCACATTATCACACCCACCTCACTACCACACCACTTTAGGCCCCTTCGTCTTGGTACAAATACCCGACCCAAACCAAAAAGTCCAACACCTTACGATCACCTAACATCATAACGATACATCATCACCCACATGTACACCATAACCTCACATATTTTAAACCGTCCTCCGCACCACCACCATTTTAAATCACATAGACCCATCCAGCTAAATTAAAAGCCTTATCTACTCCACATCCCCCTCACCACCACTCTCACCTATACACCGTACCAAAAAAATTTTTTTTTCACCACCAACACAGCCCCTACCACACCACATTATTATTACTATTATTACTATTATTATTATTTCACCTACCAACCACACTACCACAACCTATTCTAAAGTCCCACTTTATCTTTTAACCACCCTCCACCACCTACTAGTCTAACCTATCCACCTCCCCACCGTAATTACATTACTACCATCTCCACTCCACATTACCTTACTAGCCATCCCTCACCATCACCCTCCAACATCACCATACCATACGATTACACCCACCTCACTACCACACCACTTTAGGCCCCTACGTCTTGGTACGAATACCCGATCCAAACCAAAAAGAATGTTCGTTCCAATCGAATTGAATATCCAATTGCGTTCTCCGTTGATGCTTATGAATGTTCACGAATATTCAATTATTGTTATTGAAAGTCGAGCCACGCTAAATAATGTTTCGTGCGATGTTGATGAACGTACAATACACGCTATCGATGTAACTTTTGGCACAAATGAATGTCCCTTTCCCGTTAATGAACAGCAAAAGGTGTATTAAAGACTTCGTGACCTAATCAATATTCACAAAGGAAGTTAACAGCACATGCTTGATTAACAATGCGCTGAGTTTAGTGGGCTCCCTCTGTGCACCGGAGACTTGAACTTGAATCTATTAATTGATTCGGGGCAAACGTTGCTCCTTCCATGTACCCATTTACAAAGCAAAAGGTTCGACTGAATTGGGTTTAAGTTTGGTCCGACGTATGCTGCAAGCCTTAGACAGAGAATGGACAAGTCAGCTCCAACGTGTCCTCAAGGTTAGATCTAATTACTGATATATATCAGGTACTATAACTTTAGAACTGCTGTGTTGAACCTTGATTATTGCATCTCATGACTTGATGATATCATATAATATCACATATATACTCGTTCTACAAACGTGACAGTCGCAGTGATTTTGTAGTCGAATATCCGATAATATCGAGGGGTCCAGCAGAGAGAACGAAGGAATCTATAGATATCTAGTAGATTCTAATAAGATAATCTCCGATAATATCACAATATCGAAGGGTTGAGAAAATGGAAGGAGAGGATTTAAAGAGACATCTAGTAGATTCTAATAAGATAATCTCCGATAATATCACAATATCGAGGGTTAAAGCAGATGGAAGGAGAGGATCTAAATAGACATCTAGTAGATTCTAATAAGATAATCTCAGATAATATCACAATATCGAGGGGTAGAGCAGATGGAAGGAGAGGATGTGAAAGACATCTAATAGATTCTAATAAGATAATTTCCGATAATATCACAATATCGAGGGGTAAAGCAGATGGAAGGAGAGGATCTAAATAGACATCTAGTAGATTCTAATAAGATAATCTCAGATAATATCACAATATCGAGGAGTAGAGCAGATGGAAGGAGAGGATCTAAATAGACATCTAGTAGATTCTAATAAGATTTCTTCAGTCTTCCCTGAAGAAGTCTTATTAAAGACTAAAATTTGGCAGAGTGAAATTTCAGTTTTTGGTGTATTGTATTCATTGTTCTGGTACGAGATCAAGACAGTTTGGGCTTTTTGATTCTATTCTTTTTTCGCATACAATTCATAGATCCGACGCGCGCACGAATATCCAATCAGAAAGCAGCAAATAGAAGCCAGTGAAGTGCAACCCAAATGTCCCACAAAAGTCCCACAAATTGTACAACGTGTCGGATGAGGAGTGTGAATCCTGAACTCGGGTTTATCTATAATATAGACGTCTATAGGAGTTTTCCTGTGACTTGGGAAATAAAAGACGGTCACCTAACATCATAGAAATTGATTTGTTGTCCAAGCTTGGTGAAAATCTTGTAGAGAAGCATAGAAATAGATAACTACAAGTTTGGTTGTTAATGAAAACGACACAAATCCAGCACGAAATAAGGAAGAAAACTTGAAAATGATAAGATAAAAGCGGTGCTCTCTTCGGTAGGTACTATGTGTTTATGTGCTTTTAAAGCTATTTTTAGTAGAAGAGAATGCCGAATTCGCTGTTTACGTCTGACTTTAACTACAAGTTTTATCGGCAAACGTCAAGATTTACAGCAATAATACAAACGACAGTCTCATTCTTATATGTAATAAGTAACCTACGATAATATCAAACACAAGTTTAATGGTAGGACTAACACTGTTCTTGTATATATAATTTTACGTGTTTTTCTGCAATTTGAGTCCCAACTCTACACTAAAAGTGGCCGGTCAAAGAAAACAGAACTATCACGCTGACCGGAAGATGCTTATTTTGCTTGTCCAGATTCGCAGAAAAATATCTCAAACCAATCTTTTTGCCGTCAATTGACCACATGGCTGTTATTGCATCATCTCTTTCCTGATTGGCTATTTGTGCGCGCGTGATTGACATGTCGGATCTATAAATTCTCGACTTGAAATTATTATTAAAATATTTTGTAGTATTGCCGTATCTGAATGTTAACGGATTTAAGGAAAATACGTTGTTTCAAATTTCCCGCAAAAAACTTTGAATTATTCACTCGATTCAATCTCCTTTCGCGCGGCTAGGAAAATTTTCAAAAATCTGTAGAGAATTAAAAAAATAAAATAACCAACAAAAGCGACGTTTTTTGTCTTTTTACAACTTCTCTCTATTTTGGCGGGATCTGGGCGCCAGTTCTGTAAGAATCGTAAAAGAAACTTTACCTCTCAAATTAAATACATCTACAAATTATCTAACTTAGGTAAGAACGATCTTGACTTACTCATGTATACACGTTTGTCAGTAAAACAATGTATCATTATTTAGCTAATTCAATTGAGAATTTGTTTGTTATTTTTAAAATGGCAAATGTTTAAGAAAAAATATAAAAGAACAATTTCGCAATCATCCTTGCAAAGTATTTTTCTTTTCTTAATACCTGTTTATGTTTTTATCACAAATTTTATTTTCAAGATACCAAAACGTATAAAAAATATAAAAGAACAATTTCGCAATCATCCTTGCAAAGTATTTTTCTTTTCTTAATACCTGTTTATGTTTTTATCACAAATTTTATTTTCAAGATACCAAAACGTTAAAATGTCCCTGTTTCTTTCTCATGAAATATTGATTTGTTGTCTGTTTTCTTTTGATAAGGATACTATTTACTAATATTTTTATTTTTCTCTATGTTTTTCTCATTTTGTGACAAAGTAAGAAGAGGTATTACATGTACTTGAAATGACAAGGAATTCTTTCTCTTATTAAGGTGAATAAATGTGAGACTGAATAAATACATTGATGATAAACAGCATTTGTAAAAGTGTTCATTTTCCTTGCAATCAATCTGCAATATTCCCATAGGTAGATATATTTTCCTGTTTTTCCTGATTGTACTCAAAATCAGAATCAACAATTGTAACCAAAACTGTAATTTATTTTTCCTTTCTAAGCCTTAACCCTATTCAGACCGGGGGGGGGAGCTTTTGAGGCTCCCAGCACATTTGATCTGCTAGAGCATTGAAATTTGATGACTTTTCTAAAAATTTATCTGGGATCAGTTTGGTGTTAACAAAATTTGGATATGTGTACCCTGGTAACCATAGTAACCAAGTTTCGAGACATAGGTTTAATGAAAATCAGGCAAAACGCTTTAAGTCGTTAAGATCAACTATTCATACGACGTGCTCAACGTAAATACATTTCATATTAACGTTTTATACCAAGCTTTGAAAAAACACAATAAAAATTTACATCTCTATTTTAGAGGGGAGGGGTGGTGTTTTTTTTTGTCAATTTTTGACTTTCTTGAAATAGTGCTTGTAGAAATAGCAAAAAAAACATTCATATCCACCTGAAATCATATTGATTAAAATAAATCCAAGATGGCGGATGCTAATGTCGCATAATTAGCTAGAATTCGCTGTTTTTTAAAACTAACATCTAAATTTGGCAAAATCCTTTTTATATTCCTCTATTTTAAATAAAAAGTAGAAAAAAAATTTTTGGGAAAGATATTTAAATTATTACTTTAATTAAGAGTCCAGTTGCAAACTTATGATATATACCATGCCAATCAATGGCGTCACTGGTGTCATATATCTTCAAAGCTACACTCAACAAAAGGACTATGTAAAATGCCAGGTACATTTATGTTAGTCCCGATTATTTTATGTAGAAATGTAGTAAATAAGGAAATATCTGTTCAGTATCAGTTGTTTATCAAATGCAGTTTACACACTTAAAGCTCGTAACCTCCTCTTTGCTATTGGTAGATAATATCCTATTAAGCATTATAAATAATACTAAATAATACCAATATTTTTTGGGTTAGCTGCAAAAGAAGTGGATTGGGAGTGGGAGGTCTAGCATTTCATTACAGTGGGGGAAATAAATAAGATAAAATAAAATATAGCCCGGACTATGCATTTTTAACAGGTTGTATGTATGCAAGGCGGGTGGGAAGCATATATAAAGCATACAAAGGTTAAGTTTAATATTATGCATCTTTTCATTCTAAAAAAAAAAAAATGGAAAACTCTAATCTTCAGGGGGGTCATACCCTTATCTGCCCAAGGATTCTCATGTGAAAATATTGTGATAAAGCTGGCTCCGCTTTTAGGCAGTGCCTAAATCTATATATTTAGTAAAACTCATAACAAACACCGAACGTGTAACGTACACGGGGAGTAGGTCCCTGAAGTACATTAGGCTAAGGATATCGTAGTTATTCCAAGTGATTAAAGCAAAGCGGCTTACATTAGTGATTTCTTTGACGGCATATATATTCGTTTGTTGTTTATAACAAGTTAAGGGAAAACAAAGAAAACAAAAGTCGAAAAAAAACTAATGAAATACTCATGACGAGACGCAAACGACTTTAACTGTAAGTACCCCAAAAGGAATGTGTGTATGGTATATCCAAAAAACAAAAAAGAAAAGAATCGGTACATATCATAACTTTTAGAACATATTAAAACCCCTTTAGTACCGAATTGCGGTGGTTTCGCCCACGTTGTTGTATCGCCCACGTCTTTAAGAGTAGTTTCGCCCACGCATCAAGAGTTGCTTCGCCCACGCATCAAGATAATGTTCACAGTTTTTACATGACATTAGAGTATCATAATCCCGTGAAATACACCTTACCGTATTTATCACTTGTACACTCGTGTCATTGTTTTCTTTTGGCCTGGCTAGACTACTACACTAGACTAACACCTTGTGTTGCACCGAATCTTTGAGGATACAGACCCAGTGGTATTGATACAATTATTTTCTAAAATGTCTCTGTTTATCACACTTTACGCGATCTTTACGCAGAACGTAGAGATGCGTAAATTGTTATCACACTTTACGCCATTTTTACGCAGAACGTAAATATACGTGAATGTTTATCACCCTTAACGCGGAACGTAAAGAAGCGTAAATGTCGGTCAGCCTACACGCACATTTACACACATGCATAAAGGTGCGTAAATATGGATTTTCGTGCTGTGTTATCCCTTTTGCACCTGTTACCGTCATTTGAACTCTCCGACTTATCGTCTTTCCCATCAGCCTCCGACTCATCGTCTATGCATTTGATCAACTCCCCTTATCCACTTCCAATATCATTCATCCAATATCATCATTCCAAGCAGGGCCGGAAACAGGGGGGTCGGATTGGGTGGATATCCACCCCCTCTTTTTAAGTTAAAAAGAAAGTCGAAAGAAAATAAATGTCTGTGAAACGGAAGGTACTCTCCATGTGCCTTCGCCTGCTTTGCTGACGCGACAAATCCAATTCAGCGTGAAGTATTGTTAAGTCTATGTGACCTACCAAGAACCACTGGATCAGTTATAAGCCGTCTATCCGGCCATTATCCACCCCTTATTTTAAAATCCTGGATCCGCCCCTGACGCTTCATCCTCCTACTTTACCTCCTCTGAAAGGCCACTTTCACTTTCTGGCCCTTCGCTCCTAGCGTTCGCTACAGTCCTCCGTGCAAAGGAAATGGCATCGACTTGATCTCCCTTTAATATCCTCTTCTAGCAGTTGAGCTTCTCGTTCTCTATGTATAGATCAAGGACCGACACATTTAGCTTCTTGTGCTTGCCCTCTCTATTGGGTTGTACCCAGTTATAGTTATCATACTTTTTCAACCTTTATTCGTCTCTCAGCCTTCTCCTTGACTCTTTACTCTTTCTTTTCTTGAACACATACAGGCGCGTACCCAGGATTTGCTGAAGGGGGGCTGCGTATTCATATGGAAAAAGCATAGTATTTGAAGAATGGCTGAAGAGGGCCGCGCAGTCATGGCCTAGTATGAAAAAAGCATAGTATTTGAAGATTCCTTAATAAGAAATAACCCACTTTTCTCCCCTAAAGGGAGGGGGATGCGCGCACCCCGTAGACGCGCCTATCATGGGCCTTTAAATGACGATGGTGATGAAGAAAAAAGTCACCTAACCCTCGGCCATTGTGACTCATCAGAGTCACCGGAGAAAATTGGACCATATTGTAATAAATTCTACTCCATGCCCATTTATCTGACTATGAGTTTTAGAATATGATGTAATTATGTTATATATTATATATGAAGTAATTAAAGATGTTAATTGCACAACGGCCAGTCAATGGTTGACTCGCAAAGTAACACAACTATGTAGATTAATGAGTTCCATGTTGGGGTTTATGTGATGGAGCAAAGAAATATTCAAAAAAAAAATATTTGTTCAAAAAAATTTGGACCCTCCCCTAAGAGATGTGAAAAAAAATTGGGACCCTCCCGCAAAAAAATCAGAGCTCCCCCCTTCCATCCCGCTAAATAATGACACGTCCCTTTGGATGCGTTTGTATAAGTCTGCTATGCACGATTCACCTGTTCACAAAACACACACAAGAGAATTAAAGCCCACTAGAAATTACCTCTATTTCTTTGGCTTGTTCAAGGAACTGTTAGTCAGACGTGAGGCATCGATCTCGGATAGAGCTGTTAGACTGAAAAGAGAGATGACATGGTCACCAAATGGACAAGCTAGAAGGAAATGCTTTTCGGTATGTTTGTGGGTACATTCCCCTATTAATCAGACGGAAAGCCCAAAGATACAAGTCTGCCAAGCATGCATCAATTGTGGACAAGTGGGTTCAGTCTGCAGACAAGTGCAACACTACAACTTCATTTCTCGAGTACACATCTAAGTGGACAAAAAGTGTTGACAGAGGAAGACTGGTCCATGTGAACGGCGAATTCTATGCGTCGTATTGAGGAGGTTGTTCGGAACTATTTCAATAATAGTTTTCTGATTAACTACGCTGGTGGGAACTTGAAGCAAGCTATAATGGCTGAACTATTATGCTCCAAAAGTGTTGTTGTGATAGCTCGGTCAGGATAGGGTTTGGTGGCCCAGAGACAAAGAATTACAATGAAGTTGGGACGTTTAACAATATAATTCACTCGCTCTCGACATCGGGTTTAAGTCTGAATCTGATACACCCAGCATCGTATTACTAGCGACCTAACTGTCATACAATCATCAACTTAATCTCTTATTCTGTTCCGCTACATCACACACACATCACTACATTCTCCCCCCTGATGAGGAAGTGCGTCTAGAGTCAATAAAACAAAACTGCTGTCAGTTTTTTCCTTTTTTTTGCTATGGCAAAATTGTGATACCATAGTTCAGTGTCGATACTTGCTGTGACCACACTGGGTCGCAAATGAGGCGAGCAGGAGGTCTCACTACCCTCGTCGGCCGAAGTCTGTCAGGACACTTCTCAGCTGCTTCCCCTCCTGACTCTGACTCCTGAACATCATTGTCATATTCTTGTTGATTGTGCACCTCCGGCTCTCCATCTTCTGCATCCATGGTAAACGGAACCGCTAACGGATTGAGCTCAGTCGCGACGAAGTCCGACCAGGAGCTATCTGAGTCGCTAGCAGAGCTTTCCGTGTCGTCCTCCTGCTGTCTGCGCGGGGGATCTTCCCGCCGGTGTTGCTTTCTGGGTTCGGGGCCTGCCCGCTCTGCTCGATAGGGCAGTAGGATGTTGCGGTGGAGGACTCTCTTCTTCCCACCCTGCTCCTGTTGTACTACGTACACCGGCTGCTCCCCAGAGCGGCGAACGACTCGATATGGGACATCCTCCCATCGATCCTGCAGTTTGTGCTTGCCTCTTGTGCTAAGGTTTCTCACCAGGACTCTGTCCCCAGGCTGGAGAGCGAGGTCTTAACTTAGTGCATCATACCGGCGCTTATTAGCCTCGGCTTTCTTTTCTATCTCCTGTTGTGCTCGAGAATATGCATCTGTCAGATTGTCGCGGAGGTTCTCTATATATGCAGCGTACGGCTGTGGGTCATGTACGGGGTCCGGGCAAAGAGTCACATCCTGGGGTAGTCTTGGGTTCCTCCCGAACATGAGATATGACGGTGAGTATCCCGTAGTTGAGTGTTTGGTAGCGTTATAAGCATGGACTAGTCTTGCAACATAATCCGGCCAATCCTTCTTATCTACTTCTAGGGTCCCCAGCATATTGAGTAGAGTTCTGTTGAATCCCTCTGTCTGGCCATTGCCTTGTGGATGGTATGGTGTTGTTCTCGACTTTTCCACATTTGCCAGTCTACACAAGTCGCGACTCAAAATCTCTTCCCTGGTCCGAGTGAAGCCTCTGGGGAAATCCGTAACTCACAAAGATTCTCTCCCACAGGATCTTAGCTACCGTCGATGCCTTCTGGTTTTGTTTGGGGAACGCCCATGTATACTTGGTGAAACTATCGGTGGCACTAACACATGCTCGTACCCACCCTTCCCTTTCTCGAGCGACATGAAGTCGATAGATATGAGTTCAATAGGTGCTGTCGCTATCATTGGAACCATTGGAGCCCGTGGTGGGTCTAGTGACTTCCTTTTGATGCAGCGATCGCAGGTACTTATATATAAAGTCACGTCTGCAGCCATCCCAGGCCAGAAGTACCTCTGGCGTACCAGGTCCAATGTCCTGCCCCTCCCCAGATGCCCACAATCATGATGAAGACCCTTGAGTGCAAGCCCTCTGTACGCCGCAGGCGACACCAACTGGAAGCTTCCTCCTTCCTCGACGATTCTTCGGCGGTACAACACCTCGCTTCGGATAACCAAGCGATCATTTTCCTTCCAAATGCGTTGGACAGCAGCTCTCTCTTCTCTGCTAGTCGTTTGCGTCGGTTGCGTATTGGTTTTTACTGCGTGCATAACCTTCTGTATGACTGGGTCCTCTTTCTGGCGTCGTGACCATTCAGTGGGAGTAACTATTAAGCTTGGAGCACTTTGCTGCTGCTGGCAGAGAGGCGGCGGCGTTGCTACGTGAGCGTCACATAACACTTGCAACTCATCGAGGGAAAACACTTCCGGTTGTGCTCCAACAGGTAGCAGCCTGTCTAAGAATGGTCGTAAAAAGTCCTCTCTGCTCGCCTCTGGTGGAGAGAATGAGTTGTCTGCTTGCGGCATCCTGGACAAACCGTCGGCGTCCCCGCACGATTTTCCTGGCCGATAGCTGATAGTGAAATCAAATGAAGAAAGTGCGGAAAGCCAACGATGATCACTAGCACTAAGCTTGGCACTCGTCAGTAGGTAGGTCAGCGGGTTACTATCTGTTATCACATGAAACTGGCGTCCGTACAAGTAGTCGTGGAATTTCTCTGTCACGGCCCACTTTAGCGCAAGGAATTCACGACGGTACGCGCAGTATCTCCTTTCTGCTGCTGACAACGACCTACTGCCATACGCAATTACCCTTGAAATACCATCTTCTTGGAGCTGATACAGAGCTGCTCCAAGGCCCTCGCCAGAAGCGTCTGTATGCAGCACAAAAGGCTTATTAAAATCAGGGAAGGCAAGGACTGCGCTAGAGCAAAGCCTGTCGATTAAGCATTCAAACGCGCCCTGACATTCCGCTGTCCAGACAACCTGGCGCTTCGTTCCTGCCTTTTCCTGTAACAGCTCGTTGAGGGGTTCGGCGATAGCCGGGAAACGTTCAACAAAGGTACGGTAGTATCCGGCAAAACCAAGGAAGGTCTGCAAGTCCTTAGCATTGGTTGGAGGGTGTTGACGCCATAAAGCATTTCTTCGAAAGTTCTTGCGAACACAATCACGTCGTCCAGGTATGCCAAACAGATGTTCAGGTTTAGCCCCGTTAAACAACGTTCCATTAGACGTTGGAATGTTGCTGGACTGTTGGTTAATCCAAATGGCATCCTGTTGAACTCGAACAATCCAAAAGGCGTGGTCATCGCTGTCTTAGACTTGTCCTCTTCTTCTACCTCGACCTGAAGATACCCACTCTGCAAGTCCAATGAACAAAGCCATTGCGCCCCTTGTAAGGACTCCAGGGTTTCTGTAATACGCGGGATCGGGTAAGAGTCCCTGACCGTCTTTGCATTAAGCTGCCGAAAGTCTACACATACGCGCAAAGCTCCATCTTTCTTCCGGACAAGGACAACCGGTGAGGCATATGGGCTATTAGACTCGCGTATCGTACCCGATTCCAGCAAATCCTCGATTGCAGATCTAAACTCTTCAAGCTGTCCAGGGGGGACGCGCCGATGGGGTTGCCGAACCGGGATATCGTCAGTCAATTTAATAGTATGCTTCACTGCGTCATTCCTGCCCAAATCCTTATCGTGCATTGCAAAGGTGTGAGACATTTTGTTTATCAACGATTGCACCCTAGCCTTTTGTGCACGCGACAAAGGAGTATCCAACAGGTCGACCTCTATCACTGTAGTTGACCCGTGGTCGCCTACCGAACGGTGTTCCACCACTCCTTGTACCACCTGTGCACTAGCAATAGCTGCCGTACGGGGAATAGTGATTGGCTGCGTAGAGTTGTTTGTCAATTCTACTGGCACACGACACTTGGTTCCTTTCCCAGGTAAGCTAATCAGGCTAGGCGTAGCCGATAGTCCCATTGAGTTTGACCTGCCAGCCCCTGTCTCAATCAAGACTTTCACATTACACCCTGGCATAGACGGGCAGCTCCCCAAATGCACACAGTTTCTTGAGGCCCCACTTTTATGGAATGTCGTGACGCGCTCCTTATTGTCATCCTACCGTCTGTTTCCTCACCGAACACTTTAGCGAATTGTTTTAAAGAATGATAAACACACATCCACGTTGCCGAAATCCTTGCGTTTTGTGGGAACAATTTTCCTTGTGCCATCTGACAGCTTCGCCTACATCTAAGTGACAAATTAGTGCCGATCACAAAAGGCACAGGCGAATTGTACTCAATATCAGGTACCACTAGTGCCAGTGTCTCAAACGTCTCATTAGTCCTAATTTCTTCTACAGGAAAATAAAATTCCACCGATATGTAGCCTATAAATGGTACATCCTGGCCACCGGCGCCAACAACACGTATCAGATCACTTATTGGTCTCACAGCACGATGCAACAAATAGCGTTTGTAGAATGATTCGGAAACCGATGTTACCTGACTGCCTGTGTCGAGCAGCGCCAAGCCAGCATTGCCATCTGCAAAGGCTACACACTCATTTGCTTCGCCGACTAGGTCGCTTGGTAATTCTCGGGCACTAATTCCAACAGGGGGGGGGGGGGGGTGGGGTGGGCTGTCCGAACAGACCTCTCATTGCCCCATGGCAGAGGCCTCTGTCCGTTTCCCTGGTTACCGAACTGCTGAGGTGGTCTGTTTCCCTGGTTACGGAACTGCGGGGGGTTTCTGCAGCCAATGGCCACGTGACCCCATTCTCCACAGTTGTAGCAGGTCGGGCGGTCGCCACTAGGCTCTTGAGCCCGCCGCCCTCTCGCGATAGGGGCTCGTCCCACGTCAGAATCCAGCGGAGCACTCTCATCGGCCCCAGGCCCCAGCTCCAGGATTTCCTTAAGGACTTCTCTAACTTCTCTCGAGAAAGCTGCGCAGGTTTCTGCTATCCATTCTGGTTTTTCTTTCTTTGTGCTTTCCCGGGCTTCCTGTGGTTCGGCCTTGACGGTAACATTGGATCGGGCAACGCGTTTTGGGGCCTGGGTCGAGGAAAGCTCTTTTTCCCCGTATCGAGCTGCAGTGATAAGCTCAAAAAAGCTTTTGCACGCGTCTTTACGGTGTCTTGCTTTGTCTTTGATTTCAGGATGCAAGCCTGCCCAGAACAGCATACGCAGTTGCCTCTCAACGGCGCTTTCGTCCGGCAAGAGTTCTGTATTTCTTACGTAAGCAAGCCTCACGTGGTTGTCGAGGCGCGAGGCAAAACACGCTACTTCTTCCCCTTCTTTCTGCTTAAAAGTATAAGCTTCCGCTAAAAGCTCGTCCCCTGTGGCAGTCAGCGCGTCGCTGTAGAATTGATCGAGGGTTTCCAACAGCGCTTCACACTATGCGTCGACCCCTAATCCCACGAGTTTGGTTTTCGCTTCCCCCTGTAGTGAACGGCGGATTTGTTCGGAAATCACCTCAGTCGCATAAAGGCCGCCTCGAACCGTGCTCTCGACTTCGAATCTCCACACTCTGTATGAAACGCCTTTCTCCTTATTCGTGCTAAACCCTTAAAAGGGCGAGAATTGAGGAAGCGATAGGATTTGTTGTTGTTGATGTTGTTGTTTCACGCTCGCGTTATTAGTCGTCCCATGCACTAAACGGACTTCCTCTCCTTCGACTTGTAGTCCACAGCAATGTCGTGAAAAAGACTCCAGCTTCACAAATTCCTCCTTAAAAAACTTCAGCGGCGATCCGAATTTCTTCTCATACTCTTCGACTAGTTTTGCCACAGGAATACGAAATTCCTCCGAGGGAGCTCCTTGTGTTTTCAACTCCGCTACGAGTTCAGTAACCCGCTTTTGTTCCATATACAACTTCTCCTCTATCGAAAGATCCATGTCTAACTGCTCGAACATCCCGTCGGAGGGTGCCAATATGTAATAGCTCGGTCAGGATAGGGTTTGGTGGCCCAGAGACAAAGAATTACAATGAAGTTGGGACGTTTAACAATATAATTCACTCGCTCTCGACATCGGGTTTAAGTCTGAATCTGATACACCCAGCATCGTATTACTAGCGACCTAACTGTCATACAATCATCAACTTAATCTCTTAATCTGTTCCGCTACATCACGCACACATCACTACATTGTGATAGCATGTGACAGGATAACATGCGACATTAATAGTGAAAAGATCAGTTTTAAAGTGTTCAAGATGTTTCTCGGACAATACACAGAATTACGTGCCAAGTCATTTGTAAGGACATTGGTGAGAAAAGCCTGCACAAAGGACTGGCACAGCATATTAATAGGCAGACCAGTCAAAAAATAGTTTACAAGTAGTTTGATTTTTTTAGTACATCCCAACTCAAATTGAGATTAAGGTTTCTTAGTTTTGCTTCTTCCTGCTTGAACAGATAGCCAGTGTTAATAGCAAATCAAATTGGTCCACAACAAAGTATGTGAGTAGTTTATATTAATACACTTAGCTACCTGTAAGGTCCTTCTGCCATAAAATTCCATGTGACAGGGCTCTCGTTGAATTATGAATTTAAGGAAGTTAATACAATAATGTAATGAGACAATTTTTTGGGAAATGATTATTTATTCTCTTTTTTCAGTTATTGTTGTAAGTTAGTGATATGGCAAATGAATTCCAGATGACAGTTGAAAGTATGTCAGAATTTCAAAATGATTAAAAATCAGATCTAAGAAAACACTTTGTGCTCATTGACTACTCAAAGGGGAGTCGACGCCTCCTTGGCAAAGGGTTGCTGTCTGAAGGCTGTAGTCTCTTCCTTCCTCTGTTTCCTCTGCAGTTTCCTTTGGCAGAAGCCATAGCAGCAGAATTTGTAACATGCAAGGCTAGGTAGTTCTGAACTGAGCATATGTTGGATTGTCGCTCGCACCACCACACCTCCTTTGCTTTGCAAAATATTCCTCTAGTGGGTCCTGGCAGAACTTTTCACTGAGTAGGAATTTAACTCCTGGTTCTTGAAGAAGGATCTTCCCAAGCTCCACAAATGCTTTAATTAAAACAAACAAGGAATATCTAAGTCCGATATCAACTCCCAAACATGCTCCCTAGCTCATCTAACATGGAAGCCTGTGGTGATTTTACTTAAAAAATAAAATATTATTTGCGTGTCTTATTGAGTTCTGAGCCACCAAGGTGTTTTTTGTTTGAGAGGGTTGTTTACTGATGATGCAGAAATTCCCCAAAAATGACCTTATGCTGCGTCATCGCACGACCTTCATGATCTGTACTATCTCAATCATTGTATAAATTATTATCAAGAAGAACACCATAAACTGATTGAATTTCACAGAATGTCTACACTTCTTACGAGTTATTCTGAGACCTTCCAAGGTTTCACGACTAAGGCACATTCTGTTGGTTTGCTCCTTGAGTAGGTGTCCATAATCTCTTGTAACAGACTGCTCCCAACTGTGAAGATACCCAAGAAAGGTATCTGTCAACGACTACAATGAAAATCACATCAATATGTTATTAAACAGATAGGAACCATATATCCGAATTTACAGGCTGGTTTCTGATGCTGGGATCTTTTACAAAAGTTTCAGATTGCCAATTTGTGCAAGGTACATAAAAATAGGGCATATGAGATTTAAGTTCGTGTTGGGGTTGAATATGGTATTTTATCGCATTCCTATAAAAACCTCACTGTAGATTCAGGGAACATTTAAAAATCATTGAGACTAGCTAAGCGTGAGTTTATTTGTACTCTGTGTTTGAAACATCATTACGATTTTTATAAAGGTTTACCTTTTATTTTATTTGTTTACCTTTTTCGTATGGCAACTTGAACAGCTTTCTTGAACTGACACCTTCAACTGCATTCTTCACATTTAAACAGTCGAAGGTGTCCATCATTGAGACAAATTTCCCAGTAGCTTTGGTGTTCTTCTCCCAATGAACTTAAAGGCATTGACAAGAGAAGATGACAAAACCTAAAAATAAACACATTTTCTGAATTTAATTTTGTCCAAAAAAAGGTTCCTGAAAAATTACCTGAGCAGCTAGGTTGACCCTCATACGTAAAAAGCTGTTGAGATACACATGCTCATGCGTCAACTTAGGAATCAGCCTCAGTCCTGGGGCATTACGGTTGATGCAAACATCCCGTTCGTAGAGTGTTACTAGGTGCTGCCAGTTGATATCCATCCAATCGTTCTAGACATAAAAAAAACATGTCAGTAAAACAAAACAAAATTGCTACAGTAATTATGTTAAATTAAAATTTACCTTCATTTTTCTCTTGCTCTGTCTATTATGTGACTTCTCCCAGCAATTCCGAGTTGTCTTTATCAAATGTGGAGGGTCACAGATGAAGTAGAGGTCACGTGACTCCTCGGAGTATATGTTTGGTGTCTTGTAAACAACCTCGCCATCTGGAAGATTTGGAGCCCTATGCAGCTTGAACAGCTTTCAATTTGGAGTGGCCCCATCCGCAGTGACAGAGCGCACCTTCAGCCTCAATAATCATGCTCCGCTAGTAACAAGTACTGTAACAGTAAGACCTGCTGCTCCCTGGTATTCTGATGAGGTTAAGGAAGCAAAGAAACAGCGGAGAAAACTTAAGCGACTATGGCTAAAAACCCAAATCACTATCCATCGTGAGATGTATGTTGAACAATGTGTTCGAGTAAACCAGGGTATTCATGATTTCAATATGAACTTTTATGCTGAAACTATAAAACTATAAATTCTAAATCTAGTGATAAATTACCGTCTCATGACTGTCCTAAAGATCTCGCGGAAAGGTTTTCAAACGTTTTTACAAAGAAAGTTGAAACTATTCGTAACACTTCTCCTTCAACACAAACATATCTGTTTCCAGAAGAGAAATGCTACTCTAATCGGCTTGATAATCTCTCTATTACATCAAATAAAGAACTCAGCTCTCTTCTCAAGCCCATGTGAAAGAAATCATGTGTGGTGGATCCAGTTCCAGGGTATTTAATGAAAGATTGCCATGAAACATTAATTCCGATACTGACAAAATGTGTTAACTTGTCTTTTGAAACAGGTATTATCCCTGACAGCCACAAAAAAAATTGTGTTAAATCCCTCACTTAAAAAAGACTCACTCGATCATGAGGTCCATAAACATTATAGACCCTTTCTCTAATTTGATATGTATCTCTTAGGCACTGAAAAGAGTTGCAGCTGTTCGCTTGCGCGAGCACTGTGATAACAATAATCTCCTTGAACGTTCCCAGTCAGCATACCGAGAGAGCCACAGTACAGAAACGGCACTTTCGCAAACATAAACATAATGACATCCTTTGTGTAATAGACAGTGGTAAATGTGTCATACTAGTTGTATTAGACCTCTCTGCCGCATTTGATACGGTAGATCATGAAATCTTCCTCAAACGAATGGAACATCGATATGGTATAACAAGTAAAGCTCTGGCATGGTTCAATTCCTATTTGACAAACCGCACCCAATATGTAAATATAGGTGACGAAGTCAGAAAATGCTTTGTGGCGTTCCTAAGAGGTCGGTGCTAGGTCCTATATTATATTCACTATATACTGCACCGCTTGCTAACGTTATCAAACAACACAGTGTAAACTTCCATTTTTATGCGGACGACACGCAACTATACTTATCATTCGACCCAAAACACGATAGTTAACTGAAGCAAGCAAAGTGCTGTATAGAATCTGGCCTTCGTGAAATAAACTAGCTGGATGACGACTAATAAACTGCAGCTAAATAGTGACAAAACAGAACTGTTCTATGTACATAGGTGTATGGTTCGATAACACTTTGACCCTGGACAAACAAGTAACTTCAATATGCTAATCCTCCTTTTTCCAACTACGTAATATTGCCAAAATTAGAAAGTTTATTTTTTTTAATCACTGCGAGATTCTTATACACACTTCTATTTCTTCTAAACTAGACAATTGTAAATCTCTTCCCACTGGCCTTGATCGAAAGCAAATCTGTAAACTACAATATGTTCAGAATTCTGCGGCGCGACTTCTTACACGAGCACGCAATTCAATCACGTCACTCCTGTTCTGCCTACCTTACACTGGCTACCCATCAGAGAAAGAATACATTTTAAACTCCTTCTTTTAACTTTTAAATCCCTAAATTAAATCGCTCCAGACTAAATGAAAGACATTTTAACTTCTTATAAACCAAAGCGCAGTCTTCGTTCTTCAACTAAGTCTCTTTTAGTACAGCCCTTTTTTAAACTTTATACCTACGGCTCTAGAGCCTGTTCCGTGAGTGCACCAGCTATATGGAACTCCCGCTCACTAGAACTTCGGAATTGTAAAGAATTGAGTATGTTTAAATCCAAGATCAAGACCTTCCTTTTTAATAGCGTCTTCGACAATTGACTCTTAATGATTGATTCTCATGATCTTAGTTATGTATCATAAATATTTTTTTATTACTTTTTTACTTTTTATTTTGTCTTTTTATTATTTATTCGATATATATTGTAATGAATTTGTAATTATTATTTTAACATAATATTAAAACGGTAAAGCTCCTTGGATCTATAGGAGAAAGGCGCTATATAAATCTATATTATTATTATTATTATTATTATTATTATTATTATTATTATTATTATTATTATTATTATTATTATTATTATTATTATTATTATTATTATTATTATTATTATTATTATTATTATTATTATTATTATTATTATTATTATTATTATTATTATTATTATTATTATTATTATTATTATTAGAGAGACTCCAAAATCATCACTTCTTCCCATACAAAAGGGTTAAGTTGGGCACTTGTTAACCCTACTGAACTATAGTATGCAAAATGAAACTTCAGGCTTGCAAACAGCCCTCTAACCATCAATACCAGCACATGGGTAGCTAACTGAGGCTCGTCTAAACTTTAATCTTTGCACTGTTTGTCAAAATGTTCCATGGAGTTGTTGAGTGTTCCCATGTTGGCAAACCCCACAATCTGGCCAGTGGACTTTGAGTACACAAGGTCGCTTTTAATTTTAATTTCATCTATTATAATGCCGACATTTACTTCCCAGTCTTTCATCTCTCCCAATTCATCAAGTAGCTTTTCCAATATGCTGATACTAATTCCAGTCTCTGCATCAGTCCAATGGCTAAAGTCATATAGTGTGCATTCACTCGATAGCTCAACCATCCCACTCGATTTCAATAATGAGTAAGCGGATGGGGATATCTGTCGTAGGGAATTGCATCACTTGATCATCAGAGGGTGCCATCGCTTCCCTCTCGCATCCTGCAGAAACGCCATTTTTTTTTGTTGTTGTTACCAGAAAAGGGACTTAAAAGTTCCTTCTTCAAAGTGAGGCAGTCTTCCAACTATGAGATTTTTTTTCAGCTCAGTGTGACGATTTTCATCAACCATAGTACCATTAGTTCGTCTGGGCCCAAGTGTTTATACTGGGTCCGCGAGTCATGGCCCACTCTGGGCTAGTTTCTGCTCCTGCCCTGTCATGTTTTGCCTTGACTCTTTAGCCCGTAAAATGTTTCTTGCTCTTTTACATCCTTCACACTTTGAGCAACCAGGGGGGACTAAGGAAAGGCACTTCTTTGTACGTATAGTTCTATTGTACGTAGCTCCCGATTTCATATCAGTAACATTGTAGCCTTGCTCTTCGAAATAGGATGTCCCCTCAGCAACAAAGCGTTGGCCGCCACGTTTCGAGATACCTTCAAATCTGTCAGGGTTCCCACTACAGATATTTGAATCAGCGACCATTTCAAGGAGAATCTTCAAGGATGATGGAACCAGTTTTTCAGGAATAGAATTAAGAACACCATTGGTGAAGCATAAATATCAAACGGAGAAGTTGAAACGTGTGAATTCGTCGCAAAATTCTTATACATTTTCTTGGAATTTTTCCGGGAACCATTTTGAAAATGTGACTGACATGTGAGGTAGTCTTTCTTAGAGTTTCCCTTGTAAGGTTTTCCTCAACTCGCCAAACCGTGACCCATGATCACCAAATACAAAAAAACAATCGTGTTATTCAGCTGATTCTCATTTTCCATGGTTTAAAATAAATCAACTAAATCTTCGTCTGCATATTTGACAGCATTAATGTCCCCATGGGAAATTTGTGATTGAATCATGTACAGAAATTTAGTGTTCTTTTTGTAGGTTTTGATAAGGCCTAGATAATAGCGCAAGCTGGCAAGATGGTACCGCTCGTTGCAAACGCAGAATTTCTTCTGCATGTGCCTGTCTCCTTCGTTCCAGAAATATCTCCCGTGGAGGATTGTCGAAACCTTTTAGTCAATAATTAAAAATCCACAGACCTGGAGAGTCTTCAGTGTATGACGTAGCGTAACCGTGTTCCTTGTAATCCTTGAAGATAAACCGCCATTCGTCCACGGGCTTGGCATTTGCCATTTTGCGCCTGGCCTCAGGTTGCTCTGCCTCGGCAATTCCAGTGAGCATTGTTGTCACCTGTGCTGTTGTGCCATCGCCTACAATGGTGTTCGCTTTCAAGAACACAGTATTCTTAGCCAGCGTATTCACGGCTATGTCGTTGTTTTTCACCCCACAGGAATCACATTTATCATTCATGAGCGTATCTGCAAAAAGCTAAAATTCTCGTTTCGGTTGCTCTGGTTGGCCATTCTATATCTCTTTCAATTGCAGTTGATGACATAGTCTTTTCATATTGGCGTTAAACTCCAACAATGTATTGATGTGCTTTATTGCAACGTTTGCTATTTGCTTAACTAGTGAATTAGTAACTGAAACTTTCTCGCAATGGTCCTCCACGGCAGTGCTCTCTCACTTTCTGTTCTTAGGGTCAATGAGTATAAATAGACTTTGGGCCGTCACTATATCTTTTGGCAACGACGGGTACGATAATAAATGTTGCAGTGAAGCATAAATATTAAACGGAGACGTTAAAACGTGTGAATTCTGCTCAAAATTCTTATAATAAAAGTTCTGGAATTTTTCTGGAAACCATTTTGAGAATGTGTCTGACATGTGAAGTAGTCTTTCTTCGAGTTTCCCTTGTTGTGTTTCTAACCGTTTTTAATCATGTTACTTGTAATCCTTGAAGATGAACCAACATTTATCCACGGGCTTGGCATTCGCCATTTTGCGCCTGGCCTCAGGTTGCTCAACCTATATATTTTCCTTGTTTATTAATTAATTATTAATTCATACTTTTAATTCCTGGTTATATATGGTTATATTGCCTTTATTGCGCAGCATAGCAATATAAAGCGGAGCCAGCGCGGCAGCAGGCCTCGCGCGGAGCTACATAGGTATGGAAATATGGTAAGCTATGCGACTTGGTTTTGTGGTCATCGCGCGGTTACACTGTGGTGTCACAAACCAGCCAGCCAGTAATACAGCCGCGCAGCTATCAAGCCCCTCTTGGTTCTGACGCTTTAATGTGTTTTTAGTTCAAAAGCTTGAAAAAAGTATTTAATGAGAAAATATGCAGATTCAAATGGGCTGAAGTCTTTGAGGAACTGAAGTACGAGCCGATAGTAAAATCGCCCGTGGCAGCAGCTAAAAAGAGGACTAAAAAAGGCTCTACACTATACCATTCTGTATTTATTCTCGTCTATATCTATGTAAGGAGATCCTGAGAAGAAAGGGCCTTTGGATTGATGTCTGTTTTCAGCTATAAAAATCATTCACTTGTGTCAACGAGTTTGTTGCTATCAGAAAGTCGACAACTTCACAGTTTACAACAAAAGCGAAAACAACCACAGGTGACAAAGAGAAAGCGACAAAAAAAAAACACTGCCAAGGTGAGTTTTAGAAGATGATTTGTATTGGGAAAATGGAAGGGTTTTTTTCCTTTTATTGCTGTGCTTTTATAATGCTCGTTTGTTCGTGTTTTTTTCCTTAACCAATCGCTCAAACCAAAACACCGTACCATCTTTAGTTTGACGTCAATATGCCATATCAAAGTCATCTATGCTTGTTTTGATTGGCTAAAATACCATCTACTTGAATTCCAATTGGCTTATAATTTTAACTTGCACTTGAATGGTTTTTATTCTACCGAAAATCGCCATGAAAATGTTAAATACGTAAATACTTACATGTTCTATAAATTCAGGCGTATATTCCTTACGGTAAGTAAGAATTTAACGAGAGAAATACGTAGTAGTCAAGATACTGTATCAATGTCACTTAGCTTGTTGGATTTATACATGTGTTTCTAGAGTTTGCTTTGAGAATTCGTGGTTTAATCAAACAATTTGTGCATAACACATCCTTTGATATTCTTCGTTTTATCTATACTTTATTGACTGCGTTGAGATATTTAATAAAGGCTGACAAATAATATCTTGTCACATATTGCTAAAGAAGACTTTCTTGTCTTTATATTCTGTGTATTTAGTCTTTTCGAAGATACAGCAACTTTTTCAACTTTATCATAACTTCATTGACTTTACAGTTACAAGAGAATTTTCTCTTCGAAAATAAAAAAACAAAACAAAACAAAATGCAACTCCTATTACCTATATTTTCTGTGCTTTAATATTGTCTGCATATTGCATACTTTCTAATGTGTTTATTAATTTGTATTAAAATAATTGCGGGAAATTAGTAATGTTATAAATGGCATGATGAAAATATTGTTTTGAAAGAAAAAAAAATACTTAATTGTTTTCACTTTAATTTAGGTAAAACCAGCCAAGGACTACCTGAGAGCCATAATTGATTCTAAAGGCTAGAAGCCATGAAAATAGGCAAATGTCTTAAAGATAATATAGTAGGGGATTTCTTACTTTTATACAACAGTATAAGTGCAATAGGTTTTTTTTGGAGCAAGCTACTTGCCCTCAATGATAAATCTGTAAAAAAAATTTCTATCAACCTAAAGATAATGAGTAAAGGGGAAATGTTGGGAGAGTGTTGTTGCATTACTGTTAATTTTTTTATCAAGGATAATATAGTCCCATTTCTTCTTTTTCTCTCTCTCTCTCTCTGTTGACATTTTTTGTATGCAATTGATATTATTTGCTGTTTCCCCTCTGCACCCTAAATCAATTAAAATAGGTTAGGTTTGAAAATAGACATATTCATTTAGCATACTTTCAGTACAATCAAGAGTTTTTTTAAAATTTGTTTTCCAAGTCAATTTGTTCTTCTCCATTGCATTTAATTTTGGAGTGGCATTCAGGGTTTCTATAAACAGCAGGCCACCTTGCTTAAGGGTGGTTGCACCAATATGTAATGCATGGCTGTAATACCTTGGTGATAAAGTATTACCAGTAAGTGATAGACAAAACTTCCATATGGCACCTGAAATGTATAACTATGTTATTCTCTCTTTGGAATGCTGTTTCATGTATAATTTGTTTCTTTGCAAGGGCAAATCTGGTCAGAATGTAGCTTTGATACAAGTCTACATTAGAGCAAGGTACTAAAATTGTATAAAGATAACTTGTGCTTTTTCAATAATAAATTTGTAAAGAAAACAGTTTTATATCAAACCTAGGGTAATAGGAAAAGGGAAAAATACTAGGGAAGTGCTCATTCAAGTTATTATTGCATTATTGTTATATATTGTTTTAGAAAAGAGTCGCATTTTTATAAATAGAGTCACATTTCTTCCTTTTTCCGCTCCCCTTTGACTTTTTGTTTATTTGTATAGGCAGCCTTTTTCACACCAAGGTTTAGTATTTGTTAACTTTCATACTGCATATTTGATATTATTAAATGAGTGCTTGCTTGATCCATTTTATAATTTATAATTACATGGCAGTAAAAAAATGACATATTTTTAATCTCATTAACAAAAACACTCTAAAGACACGTGGATCCCCCTAAAACTACCCCTAAATGTCAATACAAAAAGGTATTTTAAAAATACCTTTAAAAATGCTACTTCAAAATGCTGGCTCCGCCTCTAGGCATTGCCTAAATCTATATATTATTAAATAACTATGCTGCAGTGGGACTGTCTGCGTTCAACGGTAGCTAAAGGCAGACAGTCATTGGATAAGAATAGATTTTCCTTGTTAATTTATTAATTATTTATTATGCATTTCACTTTTGTCTGTATTTTCTTTGGTATGTTTCCATACTTTTTATTCCTGGTTATACACCTATTTCAAAAAAGGTTGCACTTTGGTTATCGCGGATGTGTGTGTCGTAACCCGAAGGGCACCATGGGAGAAATTAACTGTGTTCCAAACAGTGCTATAAAATGCCCGTTTTGTAGTCCCAAGATCTTAGGTAGCGGGTTATTTGGATGAGATTTTTTCTTGGCTTTTCTATTGATTAAGTGTGGTTTTATTTCGAGGTTTTTATTTCGAAGTGGACACTGTGGCGATAGTCGCAAAATTTGGTAGCATCGACTCACAATTCGTACGATAAAACGATTTGGGAACTTGAATTTTCAGAAACATGAAGAGTTATTGTGCTGGCGTCGATCTTAGAAAAACCCACTTTGGCTTTGCTCTATTCTCAATTCTATACTAAGTTGGTATGCTATACTAGTTGGCTACGTGGTATTTGTAATTTTAGTCATTGGTCTACTTGCAAATTATTTTAATTAATTCTATCAAATTTTGGATTAGACAGATAGCTCTACAAAGAACTGAGGGCTGATTACTGGGCAAACACCCTTATGTTTGACCCAGATATGCTGATGTTTTTGGACGAATCTGGTTTTGTACTTACGACGGGCATCTACATACACTCAAATGGCTTTTTTCGTCAACACTAAAATAATCACATTTTTTTTTTCGTTATCGCTCAAAAAGACTAATGAACACTCAGTCGTTCTTTCGTTTAAAAACGTGGTTTAATGTTATTTTTATTTTCTAGGGCAAAACGAATCACAAAAGAAATGTAATACAAGCCATTGATTTTGAATCATAGAAAACTAAGTACCAAAAGGTGAAAGAAATTTAAAGCAATACTATATAATATCAATCTTCATTTAGATATATATAATATTAATCTACATTAATATACTTTCAGTTAGATATAAACAAGCCATAGATATAGGAACACAAGTTTATTGTAATACAACAAAATAGTTATTGTATTGATAAACATAATTTATAGCTACTGTATTATAAAAACTTTAATTGTCCATCATACTGTTTGGTAAACTTGATAACTGTTTAAAACATTTTTGAATAAATGTCTAGTTTGGAATATTGTACAGCAAAAACACTAATTCTTCAGCATATTAATGGTAAACGTGATAACTGTTCATGTTACTGGATGGATGTCCGAAACATTACAGTTTGCACAATTTTTGTAGAACGGAAACGCTAATTGTCCAACATATAAGTGGTAAACTTGATAACTGTTACTGAATGTCCAAAACATTATTGTTTGAAGGATTGTACAAAATGGTACGATTATTAAGATTGTTCAACAACTCTCTGGCAAGAGCAATGTTATCCATCATGTGGACATCTGGATAGATTTTCTCCAGTATAGACTGGTGAATCCGAAAAACATTTTCTTTTTCCATTTATTTCTATGGCTATTTTAGCTACGACTTTCGTTTGGCAGGACCTCTTTCTTCATCATAAAACCACAGTGTTCACAGATTATTATATCTGTGAATGTTGCCTGAATGATGCTTTTGTTGAAATGGACACATTATAAATATTTGGAAATGTTCTAGTTGGAGGTAACCTCAGTTATCTTGTGGGTTTGTTCTTACAGGACATCATTATCATCTGTAAGTAGTTCTCGCAAGGCTTGATCGTCTAGTAGTTGGATAGTGGTATGCATAGTGGTGGCTAGTTTTTTTCTTTAACTCCAGACTCTGATGTGAACATAAGACAATGTATAAACATGGCCTATAGAAAAATTAAAAAAGAAATGTCAGTTAACATAGCACAGTGGTATTGTTATGTTTGCATACTCATTATCATATTGCGCATGTGAGCATTTTCAAATTTTGAGCATGGCGCAATATTAATAATAAAATATTATTATTATCATTAATATGAAATACTTACCAGTTTTGACATTGTCGATGTGAGACTCCCAAATGTCTATTGAAATCCTCCCTGATCCGTCGTCCAATACTGCTTCAAGAAGTTTAAGTCTTTTACGAGGACTTCCAACCATACGCTGGTCTTTGAAAGCAAAGATTTGCCTTTAACTGTGACGACATCCCATTCTTTGGAAGTATTGAGAACATCTAATACTTTGTAAACTGGCGGTTCTACTTCCGTTGGGGTTTGATACTGAAAGGAATATTCATCCTGTTGAGTGGTTATCGCGGTCATGTCTTTCACTATAATTTTGTCCTTAGCTGGTGTATAGGTGAATGAGGTGGTAGGTGAGTTTCACTGGAGATCTTTCCTCTTGACTTTCGTGAAGAAGAGGTCATTTGTGAGGGCTATAAAGCAGTGCGTCCACGTTCTTTTTAGCCGTTTGGAGTTGAAGCGAACAATAATCCATGGTATTTCCACGATTTCTACTGAGTTTGGATAGTTCATGAACATACCCGATAGTAGTGTTTTCGACCAAGGCAACTTTTGGTCGGAAAGCGTCTTCTGCTGACTCGCTGATCTGTGTGGACGGGGGCCGTTTTTCCGACTTTGAAGGTGAAGTACTCGAAGAGACTTTGATTTGCGATGCGGTAGATTTTTTTAAACTACTGTTAGATGATCTTAGAGCACTATGGTTTCATTGTAGAGAAATAGAGGTTGTTTTGAGCTTGCCTATCCCATTGAGCAATTTATTGCTTGGCTTTTTAAAGTAAAAGAAGGAGCTAAGAGAAAGAGCTCTGCATTATGCAAAATTTGAAATGTGCAAAAAAAGTACAGTAGACAAAAAAATCTGTATATTTAATTGAATATACGTATGCATATTTAAAATAAAAATTATTATGGTTCTGGAGCTAAGAGACGATTAAGACTAAGTATTCTTAAGTGTAACACATCAGAAGAAAGGTGGAAATTCCATCGTTCTTGCTTTGCATATAAAGCTATAAATAATTCAATAGATTTTCCATTTTCGATACGAGTTGCTGTACGACTGGTTCTCGACATTCTTTCCATTGCACATCGCTTTCCCACTGTCGACGAACTGTCGCTCCCCGTGGCAATTATCGGAGTTGGGGCATACAGCTCCCTGCTCTGGATCATTGGTAAAAAGGATTAAAAGAGCATTACTGAAATGCCGCATTTGTGAGTCTCCGACTAGGAAGAAAGCGTCGAGTTTTTTTTGTAAACCACTCTGCAAGCTTCTTCGCTTGAGTAGTTTTTTACTACACACGCCTCGTTCTGTGGAACCCAGTCGTACAACTCGGCGGATATGACTTCGCTGAAATCAGTACACCCTTCGCAGTTACAGTTGCTCGTTCAGTTACCACACAGGCCGGTTATTTATTCGTTACAGCAAGGAGTCGGACTGTCTGGCTCGCAAACTGATGGAAGGTCATGTCTATACGCAGGTCCAGTTTTTGCACCGTACTCTGGCCCGCAATGTAAATCAAGGCGAGACAGTTTTGCCGGTTTATCTCGCAACTCGCGAAAAGCAATGTCTCGATCTCGTTTGTGTTCTGGTGTCACCACGCCTTCATTTTCCATTTACCATGTGAGAGGTACTCCAATATATCCCGACAGAAGGGTTTTGGAGTCGGTTCTACCTCTGATTCAACCCAGTGGGCATACTGCTCAGGAATGAAATCTGTTTGTTTAGGATTCAAACCTTTCAACACAAATGTTGTTAGAAACATCGTCGAGACGATGATAGCTATAAAACCTAACCGTTAGCGAGTCATCCTATTCTTTATCATTTGTGCAATATTTGAGGTAGTAAAAACTTACACAACTAATATTTATGCAATATTTTAAGTGTCTGTTTTTTTTCGCTTTCGGATAGACCATATGACTACTGTAACATGTTTACACAATTACATTGCAGAAAGATAACTTAACGCAACAGAATAGGGCTTAGCAGTTTCTACTAAAAATGCATTTAAATACAAGATTAATAACTCAATTAACACAACCAAGTATTGCCACATCAAAGTAAAAAAAAAGCTTAGCAGCAGAATCAAACTAAATAATGTATTTGAAACTAACTGTTGACGTCAAACTAAAGCTGGTACGTTGTTTTAGTTTGAGTGATTGGTTATGAAAAAAAACAGGGACAAACGAGGACAACAATAAAAGCACAACAATAAAAGAAAAAAAAAACTGCCATATTCTTAATACAGATCATCGTCTATAACTCACCTTGGCAGTGTTTTTTTGTCGCTTTGTGTTTGTTACCTGTGGTTGTGTTCGCTTTTGTTGTAAACTGTGAAGTTGTCGACTTTCTGCTAGCAAGAAATTTGTTGACACAAGTGAATAATTTTTATAGCTGAAAACAGACATCAATCCAAAGGCCCTTTCTTCTCAGGATCTCCTTACATAAATATAGACGAGCATAAATACAGAATGGTATAGTGTAGAGCCTTTCTTAGTCCTCTTTTTAGCTGCTGCCACGGGCGGGATTCACTAACATTCGGGTAGATTTTACTATCGGCTCGTACTTCAGTTCCTCAAAGACTTCAGCCCATTTGAATCTGCATACTTTCTCATTAAATACTTTTTTCAAGCTTTTGAACTAAAAACACATTTAAGTGTCAGAACCGAGAGGGGCTTGAGAGTTTCGCGGCTGTATTACTGGCTGGTTTGGACACCACAGTGTAACCACGCGATGACCACAAAACCAAGTCGCATAGCTTACCATATTTCTTTACCTATGTAGCTCCGCGCGCGGCCTGCTGCCGCGCTGGCTCCGCAAATATATAGATTTAGGCACTGCCTAAAAGCGGAGCCAGTATAGAAAGAATGTTTTTAATGAGATTAAAAAAGCAATTTTTACTGTCATGTAATTATGAATTGTATTGGCCCCTCCAAATGGATCAAGCAATCACTCATTCAATAATATTAAATATGCAGTATGAAAGTACTAAACCTGGTGTAAAAAAGGCTGTCAAAGTTCAAGGTGCCTTAGTTGTTTTTCAAGAGTCTAATGGTCAATTCTTATTTGTTCCACTATGCATATTTTTTATCAAAACAGCATAATAACAATCTTCGACCTTGTAAAGAATATATTAAGGATGTAACAGCATTTCAAAGATTTAGATGCCATTCTGTAGTTTCCATGTACTGCAACTATCAAATCCTTAATATTACTCATTAGTGCTAAATGAAAATGTCTAATTTCAAACCTAACCTATTTTAATTTATTCAGGGTGCAGAGGGGAAAACAGCAAATAATTATCAATTGCATATAAAAATAGTCAAAGTATCTTGCTCTAAAAACCCTATTACACTTATACTGCTGTATCAAAGTAAGAAAGCCCGGCTACATTTGCCTATTCTTATGTCTTCCAGCTTTTAGCATCAAGCATGACCCTCAGGTCCTTGGTTGGTTTAATCTAAATAAAAGTGAAAACAATTAACTCGGGTATTTGTTTTTCTTTCAAACAAATATTTTTATCATCCCATATAACCTTACTAATTTTCCATAACTATTTGAATAAAAATAAATAAACACATTAGATAGTATGCAAGATGCAGACAATATAAGCTTGAGCAAAAAAAATATAGGTTGCATTTTTGGTTTTTATTTTCGATGAAAAAGTATTTATGATAATGTTGAAAAAGTTGCTGTATCTTCAAAAAGACTAATACACAGGATATAAAGACAAGAAAGGTCTTCTTAAGCAATATATGACAGGATGATATTTGTCAGCCTTGATTAAATATCTCAACGCTGTAAATAAAGTAAAGAGAGAACGAAGAATATCAAAGGATGTTGTTATGCTCAAATTGCTTGTTAGACCACGAATTCTCAGTTTTAATGCTCGGTTACTGTAAGCTGAGTTGCATTTTACCAAGATAAATTAATATTCATAAATAAATAAGACTAAAACAGTACATTATAATAATTTATACAGCTCTATTTTGAAACTAAGGTCTTAAATGAAAGTAATGAACTGGCACTAGCGGTGTGTGCCTGAAGGCTGTTCCAATCTGGAATAGTGTTGGGGAAAAATGAAAACTTGTAAACATCTGTACTCTAAAAACATATGTATAAATCGAACAAGCTAAGTGTCATTGATACAGTAGCTAGACTACTACGTTTTTCTGTCGTTAAATTCTTACTTACCGTGAGGAATATACGCCTGAATTTATTGAACTTGTAAGTAAGTATTTACGAATTTAACATTTTCATGGCGATTGTCAGTAGAATAAAAGCCATTCAAGTGCCAAAATTATAAACCTATCGGAATTCAAGTAGATGGTATTTTAGCCAATCAAAACAAGAATAGATGACATTGATATGATATACTAATGATATACTAAAGCTGGTACGGTGTTTTTGTTTGAGCGATTGGTTTTGGGAAAAAAGCGAACAAACGAGCATTATAAAAGCACAACAATAAATGAAAAAAATGTCATATTCAAAATGCAAATCATCGTCAAAAACTCACCTTGGCAGTGTTTTTTTTGTCGCTTTATGTTTGTCGCCTAGTGGTTGTGTTCGCTTTTTGTTGTAAACCGTGATCTTTCTGTTAGCAAGAAACTCGTTAACACAAGTGAATGATTTTTATAGCCGAAAACAGACATCAATCCAAGGCCTTTTCCTCTCAGGATCTCTTTTTGGCTTTAATAGGTTCTTATGTTTGGCTAATAAAATCCAAAATTTCTGCCTATAGGCTCTTAGGAGCCGACCATTTGACTTTTGAGGTTGGGTGGATTATTTTGAAAATAAAATTCCTGCACGTCCCGAAGGGCCAAAAAATGATATCCTGCACCAATTGGTGGACGAAAATTAATTCCTGCATCGGTTACAAAAATTCTTGCACGACAAATCCTTTGAAAAAAAATCCTGCGCACCCAAAAACGTCCACCCCACCCCCCTCAAAAGTCAAATGGTTGGCCCCTTTAATTACTAGGTTCTTACACGCGGATTTTACTGTATTATTAGTCACTAGTCGCGTCCGCCATTTTGTTGTTATGACTGATACCTTGTGTACCGTCAGTGTCACGTGACGGGCACGTTCAACATCCAGGAGGAGCCGCTATTGTTTAGCGTCTTTAAAGTTCGCCGGCTTTCCACTCTATTAAGTATGGTTAACCTGATCGATGATAATTTATAATGTTAAGAACGTTAATTATTTTCTGTCACCAAGTATTATTTTTTGATTTGGCAATACTGCCTTCATCAAGATTCAATGATTCTAATCAAAATGATAAAGCGCAATTTCCATTATTAGAACCAATGCTCTAAATATCTTTTTCTTAAGTACAATATTTGGCTATCTCTATAAGGCGGTCACCTTCCTTCATGAAAAGAACATTACACCGTGAGAATCCGTGAGCCGTAACCCGCACTGCATTATGGATAAAACATGGCTGCATACGTAGTCACGCAACACTCGCGGGAGTTCTGAAGACCATCCCCTACCCCCCAGGAATCCCCCCTCTAATATTCGAAGCCTTTCGAGGAGTCGTTTTTCACAGAAGGATTCATGTAATCTTTCCCGTAATGATTCGCTAGAAAACCGTGAGGGTCTTTCACCGTAACCATATTCATACCATTAATCTCAGCAATAGAGGAACCATTTCACCAGTTTTCCTCTGTCTTGTAAAAATCAAGGTAGCCCGCTCTTTGCCACAAAGTATTTAACGGTAGCATGTCTGCAATAGATTTGTTCACCTCGTCGCTAAATAATTCCCCCTTTAGCTGCATTTCGCAAAACCCGCTGTTCTACGGGGAGGCGCTGAGCTTAGTAGAAGGATTAAACACAGGAATCATTCGTGGCATACCCGCGAATTCCCCAACTAGATATTTCCTACCGAGATCTTTCTGCAGCGAGGAAAAGAACGTGGAGTGATAGAAATCGGTGTTACGTAAGCCAATGTCAACATCGTTTGTCCAAGGAATAATTGTCTTGCTTCGCACTGCGCCTATAAGAGTACCATAAAGCACTAGGTAACTAATTCCCTTTTTGTGAAACACGTCAACCAAATCTCACAAGATCTCGTCAAGTACGACACTACAGCATATTGGCATCCCCAGACCAAGGAGCGACGTTGTTTTATTGTAAGGTTCCTCTTTGCAAATGCGGCCATTTGCTACGCAGTCTGTCAATTCGATGCGAACTTCCTGAACAATTCGTAGCACACAGTGATCATTGCCTAACAAGGCAGGGTCGGAAAAACTACCCCTTCTTGGATACCTCTATCGACTTTATGAAGCTCATCACTTAAAAACAAATTCCCAAATTTGGCCATTCTAAGATCGCCTCCAGATCGTAGAAAAAAGTTTAGTATCCCTAGTTCACCATACATAGATCTCCAGTTGTTAATAGTCTTGACCTTTTCCTTTCTTATCACGAAGGCTCCTCTGAGAATGTTGCATTGCTGAAAGACATATGATGAGACACGTGGCCTAGTTGTTTGAAGGATTGTACAAAATGGTACGATTATTAAGATTGTTCAACAACTCTCTGGCAAGAGCAATGTTATCCATGATGTGGACATCTGAATAGATTTTCTCCAGTATAGATTGGTGAATCCGAAAAACATTTTCTTTTACATTTATTTCGATGGCAGGACCTCTTTCTTCATCATAAAACCACAGTGTTCACAGATTATTATATCTGTGACTGTTGCTTGAATGATGCTTTTGTTGAAATGGACACATTATAAATATTTGGAAATGTTCTAGTTGGAGGTAACCTCAGTTATCTGTGGGTTTGTTCTTGCAGGACATCATTATCATCTGTAAGTAGTTCTCGCAAGGCTTGATCGTCTAGTAGTTGGATAGTGGTATGCATAGTGGTGGCTATTTTTTTTCTTCCACTCCAGACTGTAATGTGAACATAAGACAATGTATAAACATGGCCTGTAGAAAAATTTAAAAAGAAATGTCAGTTAACATAGCACAGTGGTATTGTTATGTTTGCATACTCATTATCATATTGCGCATGTGAGCATTTTCAAATTTTGAGCATGGCGCAATATTAATAATAAAATATTATTATTATCATTAATATGAAATACTTACCAGTTTTGACATTGTCGATGTGAGACTCCCAAATATCTATTGAAATCCTCCCTGATCCGTCGTCCAATACTGCTTCAAGAAGTTTAAGTCTTTTACGAGGACTTCCAACCATACGCTGGTATTTGAAAGCAAAGATTTTGCCTTTAACTGTGACGACATCCCATTCTTTGGAAGCATTGAGAACATCTAATACTTTGTAAACTGGCGGTTCTACTTCCGTTGGGGTTTGATACTGAAAGGAATATTCATCCTGTTGAGGGGTGGTTATCGCGGTCATGTCTTTCACTATAATTTTGTCCTTAGCTGGTGTATAGGTGAATGAGGAAAAGAACGAGGAAAAGAACGTGGGGTGATAGAAATCGGTGTTACGTAAGCCAATGTAAACATCGTTTGTCCAATGAATAATTGTCTTGCTTCGCACTGCGCCTATAAGAGTACCATAAAGCACTAGGTAACTAATTCCCTTTTTGTGAAACACATCAACCAAATCTCACAAGATCTCGTCAAGTACGACACTACAGCATATTGGCATCCCCAGACCAAGGAGCGACGTTGTTTTATTGTAAGGTTCCTCTTTGCAAATGCGGCCATTTGCTACGCAGTCTGTCAATTCGATGCGAACTTCCTGAACAATTCGTAGCACACCGTGATCATTGCCTAACAAGGCAGGGTCGGAAAAACTACCCCTTCTTGGATACCCCTATCGACTTTATGAAGCTCATCACTTAAAAACAAATTCCCAAATTTGGCCATTCTAAGATCGCCTCCAGATCGTAGAAAAAAGTCTAGTATCCCTAGTTCACCATACATAGATCTCCAGTTGTTAATAGTCTTGACCTTTTTCTTTCTTATCACGAAGGCTCCTCTGAGAATGTTGCATTGCTGAAAGAAAATATGATGAGACACGTGGCTTAGTTGTTTAAAAGATTGTACAAAATGGTCCGATTATTAAGATTGTTCAACAACTCTCTGGCAAGAGCAATGTTATCTATCATGTGGACATCTGGATAGATCTTCTCCAGTATAGATTGGTGAATCCGAAAAACATTTTCTTCTACATTTATTTCGATGGCTATTTTAGCTACGACTTTCGTTTGGCAGGACCTCTTTCTTCATCATAAAACCACAGTGTTCACAGATTATTATATCTGAATGTTGCCTGAATGATGCTTTTGTTGAAATGGACACATTATGAATATTTGGAAATGTTCTAGTTGGAGGTAACCTTAGTTATCTTGTGGGTTTGTTCTTACAGGACATCATTATCATCTGTAAGTAGTTCTCGCAAGGCTTGATCGTCTAGTAGTTGGATAGTGGTATGCATAGTGGTGGCTAGTTTTTTTCTTTCACTCCAGACTCTGATGTGAACATAAGACAATGTATAAACATGGCCTATAGAAAAATTAAAAAAGAAATGTCAATTAGCATAGCACAGTGGTATTGTATTTGCATACTCATTATCATATTGCGCATGTGGGCATTTTCAAATTTTGAGCATGGCGCAATATCAATAATAAAATATTATTATTATCATTAATATGAAATACTTACCAGTTTTGACATTGTCGATGTGAGACTCCCAAATATCTATTGAAATCCTCCCTGATCCGTCGTCCAATACTGCTTCAAGAAGTTTAAGTCTTTTACGAGGACTTCCAACCATACGCTGGTATTTGAAAGCAAAGATTTTGCCTTTAACTGTGACGACATCCCATTCTTTGGAAGTATTGAGAACATCTAATACTTTGTAAACTGGCGGTTCTACTTCCGTTGGGGTTTAATACTGAAAGGAATATTCATCCTGTTGAGGGGTGGCTATCGCGGTCATGTCTTTCACTATAATTTTGTCCTTAGCTGGTGTATAGGTGAATGAGGTGGTAGGTGAGTTTCACTGGAGATCTTTCCTCTTGACTTTCGTGAAGAAGAGGTCGTTTGTGAGGGCTATAAAGCAGTGCGTCCACGTTCTTTTTAGCCGTTTGGAGTTGAAGCGAACAATAATCCATGGTATTTCCACGATTTCTACTGAGTTTGGATAGTTCATGAACATACCCGATAGTAGTGTTTTCGACCAAGGCAACTTTTGGTCGGAAAGCGTCTTCTGCTGACTCGCTGATCTGTGTGGACGAAGACCGTTTTTCCGACTTTGAAGGTGAAGTACTCGAAGAGACTTTGATTTGCGATGCGGTAGATTTTTTTAAACTGCTGTTAGATGATCTTAAAGCACTAGGGTTTCATTGTAGAGAAATAGAGGTTGTTTTGAGCTTGCCTATCCCATTGAGCAATTTATTGCTTGGCTTTTTAAAATAAAAGGAAAGAGCTCTGCATTATGCAAAATTTGAAATGTGCAAAAAAAGTACAGTAGACAAAAAAATCTGTATATTTAATTGAATATACGTATGCATATTTAAAATAAAAATTATTATGGTTCTGGAGCTAAGAGACGATTAAGACTAAGTATTCTTAAGTGTAACACATCAGAAGAAAGGTGGAAATTCCATCGTTCTTGCTTTGCATATAAAGCTATAAATAATTCAATAGATTTTCCATTTTCGATACGAGTTGCTGTACGACTGGTTCTCGACATTCTTTCCATTGCACATCGCTTTCCCACTGTCGACGAACTGTCGCTCGCCTTTGGCAATTACCGGAGTTGGGGGATACAGTTCCCTGCTCTGGATCATTGGTAAAAAGGATTAAAAGAGCATTACTGAAATGCCGCATTTGTGAGTCTCCGACTAGGAAGAAAGCGTCTAGTTTTTTTTTTTTTTTTGTAAACCACTCTGCAAGCTTCTTCGCTTGAGTAGTTTTTTACTACACACGCCTCGTTCTGTGGAACCCAGTCGTACAACTCGGCGGATATGACTTCGCTGAAATCAGTACACCCTTCACAGTTACAGTTGCTCGTTCCGTTACCACACAGGCCGGTTATTTATTCGCTACAGCAAGTAGTCGGACTGTCTGGCTCGCAAACTGATGAAAGGTCATATCTATACGTAGGTCCAGTTTTTGCACCGTACTCTGGCCCGCAATAAATCGAGGCGAGAGTTTTGCCGGTTTATCTCGCAACTCGCGAAGAGCAATGTCTTTGTTGTCTCGATCTCGTTCGTGTTCTGGTGTCACCCACGCCTTCTTTTTCCATTTACCATGTGAGAGGCACTCCAATATATACCGACAGAAGGGTTTTGCAGTCGGTTCTACCTCTGATTCAACCCAGTGGGCATACTGCTCAGGAATGAAATCTGTTTGTTTAGGATTCAAACCTTTTAAAACAAATGTTGTTAGAAACATCGTCGAGACGATAATAGCTATAAAACCTAACCGTAAGCGAGTCATCCTATTCTTTATCATTTGTGCAATATTTGAGGTAGTAAAAACTTACACAACTAACATTTATGCTATATTTTAAGTGTCTGACTACTGTAACATGTTTACACAATTACATTGCAGAAAGATAACTTAACGCAACAGAATAGGGCTTAGCAGTTTCTACTAAAAATGCATTTAAATACAAGATTAATAACTCAATTAAAACAACCAAATATTGCCACATCAAAATAAAAAAAAGCTTAGCAGCAGAATCAAACTAAATAATGTATTTCAAACTAACTGTTGACGTCAAACTAAAGCAGGTACGTTGTTTTAGTTTGAGCGATTGGTTATGAAAAAAAAACACGAACAAACGAGGATTATAAAAGCACAACAATAAAAGAAAAAAAAAACTGCAATATTCCCAATACAGATCATCGTCTATAACTCAACTTGACAGTGATTTTTTTTTGGTGCTTTCTGTTTGTCACCTGTGGTTGTGTTGTGTCGACTTTCTGCTAGCAAGAAACTTGTTGACACAAGTGAATAATTTTTATAGCTGATAACAGACATCAATCTAAAGGCCCTTTCTTCTCAGGATCTCCTTACATAGATATAAGACGTGAATGAATACAGAATGGTATAGTGTAGAGCCTTTCTGAGTCCTCTTTTTAGCTGCTGCCACGGGCGGGATTCACTAACACTCGGGTAGATTTTACTATCGGCTCGTACTCCAGTTCCTCAAAGACTTCAGCCTATTTGAATCTGCGTATTTTCTCATTAAATACTTTTTTCAAGCTTTTTAAAAACACATTAAAGCGTCAGAACCGAGAGGGGCTTGAGAGTGGCGCGGCTGTTTTACTGGCTGGCTGGTTTGAGACACTACAGTGTAACCACGCGATGACAACAAAACCAAGTCGCATAGCTTACCATATTTCTCTACCTATGTAGCTCCGCGCGCGGCCTGCTGCCGCGCTGGCTCCGCTAATATATAGATTTAGGCACTGCCTAAAAGCGGAGCCAGCATAAAAAAATGTTTTTTAATGAGATTAAAAAAGCAATTTTTACTGCCATGTAATTATGAATTTTATTGGCCCCTCCAAATGGATCAAGCAAGCACTCATTTAATAATATTAAATATGCAGTAAACCTGGTGTAAAAAAGGCTGTCAAAGTTCAAGGTGCCTCAGTTGATGACAATGTTTTTCAAGAGTCTAATGGTCAATTCTTATTTGTTCCACTATGCATATTTTTTTATCAAAACAGCATAATAACAATCTTCGGCCTTGTAAAGAATATATTTAGGATGTAACAGCATTTCAAAGATTTAGATGCCATTCTGTAGTTTCCATGTACTGCAACTGATTATTCAGAAGAATGTGTTGAAATTAATACATATTAGTGCACCCACCCTTTGGCCAGTTGTTTTTAGAAACCCTGGATCCACCCATACTAGCTACTCAAAAATGAATGCAATGGAGGAAAATACTAAATTACTGAAATTTCTTTAATTTCAAACCAAACCATGTTCATTGAGTTATGTTTGGGGTAGAGAGGAATAAATAAACAAATAAACAGAAAGTCAATGGGGAGTTGAAAGGGAGAAATGTGACTCTATTTGAAAAAATGTGAATCTACTATAGAAAAATATATGACAAAAATGCAATAATAGCTTGACTGAGCACTTTCCTAACATTTTCCCTTTCCCTATTACCTTTAGGTTTGATATAAAACTGTTTTCTTTATAGATTTATTATTGAAAAAGCACAAGTTTGTTATCTTTATATAATTTATTAAGTAAGTACCTTGCCCTAATAAAAACCCTTTTATAGAAGTTCCATTCATGTACGCTACTACACTAGCACTAGCTACATTCTGACTGGCTTTGCCCTTGCAAAGAAACATATAATGGATGAAACAGCATTCCAAAGACAGAATGATATAGTTAGATACACTTCAGGTGCCACTTACTAGTGATACTCCATCACCAAGGAAATTAAAATCCACAAATATACCTCAGTCATGCATTACATATTGGTGAACCCATCCTTTAGCATGGTGGCCTGCTGTTTTTATTTTATCCACACATGCTAATGCTACTACAAAATTTTAATTTTGTAATTTAATAATGCAATCAAATGGAGGAGAACAAATTGACTTGGGAAGCAAATTAAAAACAAATCCTTGATATTACTGATTAGTGCTAAATGAAAATGTCTAATTTCAAACCTAACCTATTTTAATTTATTCAGGGTGCAGAGGGGAAAACAGCAAATAATTATCAATTGCATATAAAAATAGTCAATAGAGAGAGAAAAAAGAAACTGGGACTATATTTTTGATAAAAACTTTAACACTATAGCTACAACTTGATTGAGCACTCTCCTATTATTTCCCCTTTCCTCATTATCTTCAGGTTGATAAAAAGTTGAATAGTTGTATGGTGTCGTTAAATCTGCACGGGTGGCTCTCTTATACGCTTGCAGAGGGAGCTACTACAACACAACAAATGGATCTAGCAAGGGCTATCAAATGTATTGACAAGCGAGACAAGCGAAGCCCTTAACAGCGGAGATATTCTCTGTACTACCGCGACTAGCAGAGCTGAAAAACGCAAGGCAAGTTTCCTTGGTAGTGTGGTCAGACAAGGAAGATGGCGGCTAAGAGTGGGTCTCCGGTGTTTATGATATTTTCTGTGCTATTTTGTTATCTTGTGTTTTTTAACCCGGACCCAAAGCTCTCTAAGATAATCGCCGAGCCGTATATGAAAAATCGACTTCTGCCTTCATCTTGTTTTAGAGTAGTGGCAGTTATCGATCTTGGCCAGCTCGTTAAGGTCTTTTTGTCGAAGTTTGGTTTTCGGAACTGAGTCTTTCAAGATGGTCAAAGCGAGGACAAACTGTGTTAATGGTAGTCGGACATGATCCACCAATCGACATTACAATCTACTCTGATGTGTCTATGAATCCTGGCCCTCAACATAAGAACAATTTAAATCATACCAAGACGAAACCAAAAAATCTTCCGCGCCATTATTCAAATCTGGTACGAGTTCCATTGACAGAGCCGGCAATTGTTCACAACAATAGACCTCAGTTTTTGAGGTGTTGTGTTCTCAATGCCCGGTCAATTAGGAACAAAGCGCCTGACTTTGTTGACCATATTTGCGATTCTAATGTCGACATTGCGGTTATTACCGAAACCTGGTTAAAACCTGGAGATTCTGCGGCTAGGATTGCTGCCACACCGCCGGGATACAGGCTACTCGATCACCCTCGCTCAGACAGAAATGGGGGTGGTACTGGTATATTAGCACGGGACTCACTTGTAATTAAAAAAGCAAGAGCGGGTATTTATGATTCTTTTGAGTATTCGTGTCTGGCTCTACTCGTCTGCGTTTACTTGCCATCTATAGGCCACCATACTCGTCAAGTCATCCGCTCACTGTGAGCATGTTTATCTCGGAATTCGCCGAGTTCCTGGAGTCTGTTGTCATGACAACTGAGCCTCTGGTGTTGACTGGTGATTTCAATATCCATGTTAATATCGATTCTGATAACGATGCAGCTCGCTTCTTAGATCTACTGTAATCAATGGGTCTACAGCAGCACATTAACTTCCCTACTCATATCTCTGGGAACACCTTGGATTTGCTTATCTCAAGGACTCTAGATTCTAGTCTCATACATGATGTCCGACCTGGCTCTTATTTCTCAGACCATTGTATAGCATTTTTCGCCATAAATGTTTCAATGCCGGAGTTCTCTAGGAAAAAGGTATCCTTTAGGAAGGCGAAGGCTATTGACACAACAGCATTCATGAGTGATTTGTCTGCCTCGGAACTGTGTCAGGACCCACCTTCGGAGACTGTGCAATTGGTCGACTGTTATAACAAAACACTTGCTGGATTACTCGATCGCCATGCGCCACTCAAGACGAAAACAGTTACAGTCAGACCCCAAGTGCCCTGGTATTCTGAGGAAATCCGTGAGGCTAAGAGAGTGCGCAGGCACGCAGAAAGAAAATGGAGAACTACTAGGTCTGCTGATGATCTCGCCTCATTCAAACGACACAAAAATCATGTGACGTATTTGCTGAAAGAAGCCAAATCTGCTTTTTTGACTGACTTTGTCAGTCAGAATTCTGATAATCAAGGCAAGTTCTTTCGTGCTGTGAAAAATCTTTTTGTGGAAAAGAACTCACTATGCTTCTCGGACTATGCGGATAAATCAGCATTGGCCAACGACATAGGAAAGTATTTTGTGGAAAAAATCAACCGACTGCGTGATGAGCTTGACAAGGGTTGTAGTGCCTCGGAGAATGTACAGAGCAGTGATTTGGTGAATGACTGTACTGTAGAAACGGTCTCTCTAGTCCCTCGAATGGAAGCTTTCAAGTTGTTGACTGAGGAAGATGTACGCATGCTCATTAAGAATTCGAAATGTACTTCTTGTTGCCTCGATCCCATACCTACGCACTTGTTGAAATCCTGTAGTGAGCCACTTGTTTCCGTGATCACCAAGCTAATCAATAACTCGTTAGAATCAGGAATTTTTCCTGACTGCTGGAAAGAGGCTATTGTCGTACCACTGTTAAAGAAACAGGGATTGGAATCTATCTTCGAGAACTTGCGTCCTGTGAGCAATTTAGCTTATGTTTCCAAGCTCATTGAGCGTGCAGTTTTCAATCAGACGATTAATCACCTTATTCAGTCAGCGCTTTATCCGCTATTACAGTCTGCATACCGCAAGCATCACAGTACGGAAACGGCGTTGGTCAAAGTTGCTAATGATATATTATTGAATATGAACTCGCAGCGCGTTACATTACTTGTACTCTTAGATTTAAGTGCTGCATTTGATACAGTTGATCACTCAATTTTGCTCCAACGTCTAACTGCTAGCTTCGGCATCGGTGGGAAGGCTTTGGAGTGGTTTACGTCATATTTATCAGGGCGCAGCCAGCGTGTGTTGTTTGAGGGGGTGACGTCGGACAGCTTTGATCTGCGTTTTGGTGTCCCACAGGGCAGCTGTCTTGGCCCGCTTCTGTTTGTACTTTACACCTCCAAGCTCTTTGAGATAGTACAAGCCCATATGCCGGATGCACATTGTTACGCTGACGACACACAACTTTATCTATCTTTTGATCCCAATAGTGAGACGGACCTAGCGGATTCTTTGGATGCTATGGAACGATGCATCAATAACTTACGTACTTTGATGTACCAGGACAAGTTAAAAATCAATGACGATAAAACTGAATTTCTTGTTATCGGATCGAAACAACAGCTGTTGAAAGTAGATAATTGTTCAGTTCGTGTTGGCAATATAGATATTATGCCCGTTTTAGAAGTGCGCAATCTTGGTGCCTGGTTCGACTCACATTTTTCTATGTCGACCCATATTTTTAAGTCTTGTAGTTCAGCGTTTTTCTGGCTGCACAATATTAAGAGAATAAGCCAATTTTTGCCTAGGGATAAACTAGAAATGGTGTTACATGCCTTTGTTACCAGTAGAATAGATTTTTGTAATGGACTCCTTTATGGATTACCAGAACGAGAAATGGGTAAATTGCAAAGGGTGCAGAATGCTGCAGCTAGGCTGCTCACGTCATGCAAAAAGTACGATCATATTACGCCTGTGCTAAGAAATCTTCATTGGTTGCCTGTAAGGTATCGGGTTAAATTTAAAATCTTGCTAATCACTTTCAAAGCTCTTCAGGGGCTAGCTCCTCGTTACATAACTGATCTCATTAGAATTAAGAATAACGCGCGCTATTCACTGCGCTCAAATGAGGGCCTTTCTTTAATGCATCCCTCAGGAAAAATGATGAAGTCTTTCGGTGACAGATCGTTTAGTGGTGCTGCACCTACATTATGGAACGCTCTCCATGCAAATCTTCGCACCATCAATTGCAGTATCTTTAATTTTAAAGCGCAACTTAAGACTCATCTTTTTAAATTAGCTTTTAACACTTGATATCACATAATCATCAATATAAAGATATTTTTATTTTTATTATTATTCAATATTTTTCCTGTGAATCTATTATTTCATATTATTTTCGATTATAATTGTAAATTTTATTGTATATATTAGTTCAACATTTAGTTATATTGTAATGCGCTTTTGATCATTATATGAAAAAAGCGCAATATAAATTAATAAATTATTATTATTATTATTATTATTAAATGTTTGACAGATTTACAGTATCTTTGACACAAAGTATCTTGCTCTAAAAACCCTATTACACTTATACTGCTGTATTAAAGTAAGAAAGCCCGGCTACATTTGCCTATTCTTATGCTTCCAGCCTTTAGCATCAAGCATGACCCTCAGGTAGTCTTTGGTTGGTTTAAACTAAATAAAAGTGAAAACAATTAACTTGGGTATTTGTTTTTCTTAATATTTTTATCATCCCATATAACCTTACTAATTTTCCATAACTATTTGAATAAAAATAAATAAACACATTAGATAGTATGCAAGATGCAGACAATATAAGCTTGAGCAAAAAAAATATAGGTTGCATTTTTGGTTTTTATTTTCGAAGAAAAAATTCTCTTGTAACTGTAAAGTATTTATGATAATGTTGAAAAAGTTGCTGTATCTTAAAAAAGACTAATACACAGGATATAAAGGCAAGAAAGGTCTTCTTTAGCAATATATGACAGGAAGATATTTGTCAGCCTTGATTAAATATCTCAACGCTGACAATAAAGTAAAGAGAGAACGAAGAATATCAAAGGATGTTGTTATGCTCAAATTGCTTGTTAGACCACGAATTTTCTGTTTAAATGCTCGGTTACTGTAAGCTGAGTTGCATTATACCAAGATAAATTAATATACATAAATAAATAAGACTAAAACAGTACATTATAATAGTTTATTCAGCTCTATTTCGAAACTAAGATCTTAAATGAAAGTAATGAACTGGCAACAGCGGTGTGTGCCTGAAGGCTTGTCGAGTTTCGTGAAGTGGAGGGTTTATTATGATACTCGTGCGTATCGTACAAGTTTGTACATAAGTATACAGCTACATGCATAAATTAACATAATGAATAACTATGGCGCGAAAGTCACGCAATACATGTCGGTCACTGGTTGTGTTACATCCCCCTCTTTATAATGTTCAAAGAGCTTAACAACATCAACGATAACAAATCTCTATTAACATATAACGTGTGATCAGTGTTCATTTAAATCTCCAATCTGTCTGGGGCTCTAACTGGTCTCCCAGATCTTGTGGTGTATCCAGTAGCTGTTGGACCAATCGCATGGGTTGCGGCATCTGGGATGTCGAGCGGTGTAGGAACATCAGGCGTCGGGGCAGTAAGACTTTCATCTGGCGCGAAATGGTGATGAGGTCTTAGCTGAGACCTTGTGCGGCGATACACTCCTTCAGTTTCCTGGTTACACACTATGTACGAGCGCGGCTCCTTAGCAGGCTTGACTACTGTAGCCTTTTGCCATGTCTTTTAGTGGTGGTCGAACATACCTACAGGCTGTCCAGGTTCAAATGGTGTCAGACTTGGTCCTGCAGTGCTGTTGTTATTCTGTTCCTGGATTGTCTGGCGTCTGTAGAGGGTTTCCTTAACATCGCTCCCATCTCTGGTGAGGGATGCCCTCTGTGCCATTGGAAGTGTTGTTCTGAACTTCCGGTTTGTCAGCAACTCAGCTGGCGACTTCAGGTTATGGTCAACTGGTTTTGTCCGGTAGGACAGTAGACCAAGGTAAGGGTCTTCATTTTTCTCTTCGCATTTCGTCAGGATTTGTTTTACCGTCTGTACCATTCGTTCACCGATTTCATATCCTGTTATTTATTGCTAAAGAAGACCTTTCTTGTCTTTATATTCTGTGTATTTAGTCTTCTCGAAGATACAGCAACCTTTTCAACATTATAAAAACTACAAATAACTTATATATACTATATATACTTACTATATATTAACTTCACAGTCACAAGATAATTTTCTCATCGAAAATAAAAACACAAAATGCAACCCCTATTACCTATATTCTTTTTGCTTAGCTTATATTGTCTGCATCTTGCATAACTATCTATTGTGTTTATTTATTTAAATGTTGTTTTGAAAGAAAAAAAAATCCTTGTTTTCACTTTTATTAAGGTAAAACCAACAAAGGACTACCCGAGGGCCATGATTGATGCTGAAGGCTTGGAGGCATGAGAATAGGCAAATGTCTTAAAGATAATAAAGTAGGGGATTTCTTACTTTGATACAGCAGTAAATGTGAAATAGGCTTTTTTAAAGCACTTGCCCTCAATGATAAATCTGAAAACATTATTTCTATCAACCTAAAGATTAATGAGAAAATGTTAGGAGAGTGCTCAATCAAGTTGTTTCATTACTGATGAGTTTTTTTTTTATCAAAGCTATAGTCCAATTGCTTCCTTTTCTCTCTCTCTCTCTCTCTCTCTCTCTCTCTCTCTCTGCACCCTAAATAAATTAAAATAGGTAATACGTTTGAAATCAATTTGTTCTCCTCCTTGCATTTAATTTTGGAGTAGCATTAGCATATGTGGATCCATGGTTTCTATAAAAAAAAGCAGGCCATATTCTACAGGGTGAGTGCACCAATGTCTAATGCATGACTAGAGGTATGTTTGTGAATTTTAATTTCCTTGGTGATAGAGTATCACCAGTAATAAGTGATATATTAATCTTCCATATGGCACCTGAAGTGTATCTAACTGTATCATTCTATCTTTGGAATGCTGTTGCATCCATCATTTGTTCCTTTGCAAGGGCAAAGCTGGTCAGAATGTAGCACATTAATGAAACTTCTATCAAGGGAAGGGTTTTTTATTAGAGCAAGGTCCGGGGGGGACTCTCCAGAAAGATAGACGGGGGTGCTTGACCTATCTTTTATGGTATAATATTCTTACCAACTTCTATCTCTTAGGGTGTGTTTTAGGATTTTTCCGATTCTGCTATCTTTTAGGGGTTTTCATGCCCGGGGAGGAGTATATTTCCGATTCTGCTATCTTTTAGGGTGTCTCACGCTAAGTGGTGGCCCAATCGCTTGAAATGTATTTTACAATAAACCACAAGTCAACTGATCAGTTAATACTTTCGACTTTATTGTCGGTAACATAACAATATAGGATCCGTCAGCAAATTAAAACCAGCATTGTTTTTTTAATGCTATCTCTCAGGGTTAAAAATTCCTCTGACCACACCCAATGTGCTACCTCTTAGGGGTAAGAATTGTTGTTGACCATGCCCTTAGTGCTATCCCTAAGGGTTAAAATTGATTATCTGTCGAGCACCCCCGTCTCTCAAACTCTCGTTTCTCAAAGTCCCCCCCACCTCCCCCCTGGGAGCAAGGTACTTAAATTATATAAAGACAACATCAAACTTGTGCTTTTTCAATAATAAATCTGTAAAAAAAACAGTTTTATATCAAACCTATAGGTAAATAGAAAAGCGAAAATGTTAGGAATATGCTCATTTAAGGTATTATTGCATTATTGTTATAAGCAGAGTCACATTTTTTTCAAATAGAGTCATTCATTTCTCCCTTTTTTCTTCTCCCCATAAAATTTTTGTTATATTTATTTCTCTCTAACCCTAACATAGGTCAATGAACATGGCTTGGTTTGAAATTAGAAATTGGAATTAAGCACTTTCAGTAATAGTTTAGGATTTGCCTCCATTGCATTCATTTTTGAGTAGCCAGTATGGGTGGATCCAGGGTTTCTAAAACCAACAGGCCAAAGGGTGGGTGCACCAATATGTAATGCATGACAGGAGGTATATTTGTGGTGTTTAGTTTTAACACATTCTTCTGAATAATCAGTTGTGGTACATGAAAACTACAATAGTGGGTCTATTGGGGGGGGGGGGGGGTTAGGGGGTTTAAACCTCCCCTTGGGCTTTCTTTTTTTATTGTTTTCAGTGTATCTTTTCATTCCAAATCGTTACGAAGGTAAAATAATGACGAAAATTTTTGGGCCAAATCCCCCCTTGGCAAAAAGCTAGATCCGCCTCTGAACTACAGTATGGCATCTAAATCTTTGGAATGCTGTTACATCCTTGATATATTCTTCACAAGGTCAAGCTTGTTAGAATGGTGTTTTGATAAAAATATACATAGTGGAACTTCTATAAAGAGAAATAAGAATTGACCATTAGACTTTTGAAAAAACATTCTCGTCAACTAAGACACCTTGAACTTTGACAGCCTTTTTCACATCAAGTTTAAGTATTTTGTTAACTTTCACAATGCATATTTAATAATATTGAATTAGTTCTTGCTTGATCCATTTGGAGGGGCCAATACAATTCATAATAACATGGCAGTAAAATTTGACATATTTTTAATCTCATTAAAAAAAACATTCTAGAGACACCAAGATCCCCCTAAAACTACCCCTATCAGTCAACACAAAAAGGTGTTAAATGCTGGCTCCGATTTTAGGCAGTGCCTAAATCTATATATTACACCTTTTGCTGTTCAATAACGGGAAAGGGACATTTATTTGTGCCAAACGTTGTATCGTCAACGTTCATTGTAAGTTCATCAACATCGCACGAAACATCCTTAGCGTGACTCGACTTTTAATGACAATGATTGAATATGCGCTACCATTCAATAGCATTAACGGACAATCAATAACGCAATTGGGCATTCATTCGGGATTTAATGAACATTCTTTTGCATGCAATCGAAAATTCAATTACACGTTTGGACAATCAGTAGCGTTTATTGACAATCAGTTATAAAAATAGAAACTTCATTAGTGCTATTAACATAAACGTGTTCATCAATGTGACATTCATCAATGTGGTTTGACAACCATTTATCCGATTTAAACCAAACAACAAGGAAAAATGAAATTTAATTAGAGTTACTATTTTTCTTTTTTCTTTAAACAGTTGGCTCCTAAAATTAAGAGAAATATAGAACTATAAATATTTTTTTAACAAAAAAAAACAAGACAAACGAACAACACTTTTTGTGGAGAGTTTATAAAAGCAAAAAATATATACTCACTCGTTCACTATAGAAAAACAGAAAACGTTTGTATGAGAAATGCCGCCGAGAAACCCCTCGAACACAGGGAAGAGCTAGAAGAGGGGAGAGAGAGCGTACCGCCAAGTATATGGTCAAATTGGAAGAAATATCACAGTCACTTTGGCTATTTCGCCCACTAACGGTCTTATCTTCCACTTTTCTATCATCGGGGGAATGAATGCACAAAGATTCAACGACTTCACAAACACGACTGAATCTTTACCCCAACGAAAACGTCATTTTTATTTACGACGGTGCACCATAACGCACCATAACCCACTAGATACCGGCTCAAACACTGAGCTAAAAAAGTTACCGCCCTACAGCCCATTTCTCAACATCGGAGGCTACAACATAGGAACAGTCACAGGAGCGAAATGTGGGCAATGGTTTTGTTTTATGCAAACCTATATACCTCGCTGTGTTAATAGAGATCAATTTCAGGTATAAATGTCACTTCAAAAATCGAAATAAAACTATTGATATTTTCTTTTCTTATAATGTTTGTTTGAATCGAACAAATGATTGTCAAACCACATTCATGAATGTCACCTTGATGAACATGATTGTCTGAAATGGGTCAGTACGCAGCTCTTACAATCTGCAATTTGATTGGGCAAATGAACAATATCCGCACCTCGACACAAAGAACGAGAAGAATTGAGACAAAAGAACTCCTTTGTAGAGCAAAGATAATAGGAGACAAAGCTGCTGCGTACTTAATCTCTGAAATGGCTTGTTGATTGTCCTTGTTTATGTTAATAGCACTAATGAATTTTCTATTTCGTATAACTGATTGTCATTAAACGCTACTGATTGTCCAAACGTGCAATTAAATTTTCATTGCGCGCAAAAGAATGTTCGTTCCAATCGAATTGAATATCCAATTGCGTTCTCCGTTGATGCTTATGAATGTTCACGAATATTCAATTATTGTTATTGAAAGTCGAGCCACGCTAAATAATGTTTCGTGCGATGTTGATAAACGTACAATACACGCTATCGATGTAACTTTTGGCACAAATGAATGTCCCTTTCCCGTTAATGAACAGCAAAAGGTGTATTAAAGACTTCGTGACCTAATCAATATTCACAAAGGAAGTTAACAGCACATGCTTGATTAACAATGCGCTGAGTTTAGTGGGCTCCCTCTGTGCACCGGAGACTTGAACTTGAATCTATTAATTGATTCGGGGCAAACGTTGCTCCTTCCATGTACCCATTTACAAAGCAAAAGGTTCGACTGAATTGGGTTTAAGTTTGGTCCGACGTATGCTGCAAGCCTTAGACAGAGAATGGACAATGCAGCTCCAACGTGTCCTCAAGGTTAGATCTAATTACTGATATATATCAGGTACTATAACTTTAGAACTGCTGTGTTGAACCTTGATTATTGTATCTCATGACTTGATGATATCATATAATATCACATATATACTCGTTCTACAAACGTGACAGTCGCAGTGATTTTGTAGTCGAATATCCGATAATATCGAGGGGTCCAGCAGAGAGAACGAAAGAATCTATAGATATCTAGTAGATTCTAATAAGATAATCTCCGATAATATCACAATATCGAGGGGTAGAGCAGATGGAAGGAGAGGATGTGAAAGACATCTAATAGATTCTAATAAGATAATTTCCGATAATATCACAATATCGAGGGGTAAAGCAGATGGAAGGAGAGGATCTAAATAGACATCTAGTAGATTCTAATAAGATAATCTCAGATAATATCACAATATCGAGGAGTAGGGCAGATGGAAGAAGAGGATCTAAATAGACATCTAGTAGATTCTAATAAGATTTCTTCAGTCTTCCCTGAAGAAGTCTTATTAAAGACTAAAATTTGGCAGAGTCAAATTTCAGTTTTTGGTGTATTGTATTCATTGTTCTGGTACGAGATCAAGACAGTTTGGGCTTTTTGATTCTATTCTTTTTTCGCATACAATTCAAAGATGCGACGCGCGCACGAATATCCAATCAGAAAGCAGCAAATAGAAGCTAATGAAGTGCAACCCAAATGTCCCACAAAAGTCCCACAAATTGTACAACGTCTCAGATGAGGAGTGTGAATCCTGAACTCGGGATTATCTATAATATAGACGTTTATAGGGGTTTTCCTGTGACTTGGGAAATAAAAGACGGTCACCTAACATCATAGAAATTGATTTGTTGTCCAAGCTTGGTGAAAATCTTGTAGAGAAGCATAGAAATAGATAACTACAAGTTTGGTTGTTAATGAAAACGACACAAATCCAGCACGAAATAAGGAAGAAAACTTGAAAATGATAAGATAAAAGCGGTGCTCTCTTCGGTAGGTACTATGTGTTTATGTGCTTTTAAAGCTATTTTTAGTAGAAGAGAATGCCGAATTCGCTGTTTACGTCTGACTTTAACTACAAGTTTTATCGGCAAACGTCAAGATTTACAGCAATAATACAAACGACAGTCTCATTCTTATATGTAATAAGTAACCTACGATAATATCAAACACAAGTTTAATGGTAGGACTAACACTGTTCTTGTATATATAATTTTACGTGTTTTTCTGCAATTTGAGTCCCAACTCTACACTAAAAGTGGCCGGTCAAAGAAAACAGAACTATCACGCTGACCGGAAGATGCTTATTTTGCTTGTCCAGATTCGCAGAAAAATATCTCAAACCAATCTTTTTGCCGTCAATTGACCACATGGCTGTTATTGCATCATTTCTTTCCTGATTGGCTATTTGTGCGCGCGTGATTGACATGTCGGATCTATAAATTCTCGACTTGAAATTATTATTAAAATATTTTGTAGTATTGCCGTATCTGAATGTTAACGGATTTAAGGAAAATACGTTGTTTCAAATTTCCCGCAAAAAACTTTGAATTATTCACTCGATTCAATCTCCTTTCGCGCGGCTAGGAAAATTTTCAAAGATCTGTAGAGAATTAAAAAAATAAAATAAACCACAAAAGCGACGTTTTTTTTGTCTTTTTACAACTTCTCTCTATTTTGGCGGGATCTGGGCGCCAGTTCTGTAAGAATCGTAAAAGAAACTTTACCTCTCGAATTAAATACATCTACAAATTATCTAACTTAGGTAAGAACGATCTTGACTTACTCATGTATACACAGTTTGTCAGTAAAACAATGTATCATTATTTAGCTAATTCAATTGAGAATTTGTTTGTTATTTTTAAAATGGCAAATGTTTAAGAAAAAATATAAAAGAAAAATTTCGCAATCATCCTTGCAAAGTATTTTTCTTTTCTTAATACCTGTTTATGTTTTTATCACAAATTTTATTTTCAAGATACCAAAACGTTAAAATGTCCCTGTTTCTTTCTCATGAAATATTGATTTGTTGTCTGTTTTCTTTTGATAAGGGTACTATTTACTAATATTTTTATTTTTCTCTATGTTTTTCTCATTTTGTGACAAAGTAAGAAGAGGTATTACATGTACTTGAAATGACAAGGAATTCTTTCTCTTATTAAGGTGAATAAATGTGAGACTGAATAAATACATTGATGATAAACAGCATTTGTAAAAGTGTTCATTTTCCTTGCAATCAATCTGCAATATTCCCATAGGTAGATATATTTTCCTGTTTTTCCTGATTGTACTCAAAATCAGAATCAACAATTGTAACCAAAACTGTAATTTCTTTTTCCTTTCTAAGCCTTAACCCTATTCAGACCGGGGGGGGGGGGGGGGGGGGGAGCTTTTGAGGCTCCCAGCACATTTGATCTGCTAGAGCATTGAAATTTGATGACTTTTCTAAAAATTTATCTGGGATCATTTTGGTGTTAACAAAATTTGGATATGTGTACCCTGGTAACCATAGTAACCAAGTTTCGAGACATAGGTTTAATGAAAATTAGGCAAAACGCTTTAAGTCGTTAAGATCAACTATTCATACGACGTGCTCAACGTAAATACATTTCATATAAACGTTTTATACCAAGCTTTGAAAAAACACAATAAAAATTTACATCTCTATTTTAGAGGGGAGGGGTGGTGTTTTTTTTGTCAATTTTTGACTTTCTTGAAATAGTGCTTGTAGAAATAGCAAAAAAAACATTCATATCCACCTGAAATCATATTGATTAAAATAAATCCAAGATTGCGGATGCTAATGTCGCATAATTAGCTAGAATTCGCTGTTTTTTAAAACTAACATCTAAATTTGGCAAAATCCTTTTTATATTCCTCTATTTTAAATAAAAAGTAGAAAAAAAATTTTTGGGAAAGATATTTAAATTATTACTTTAATTAAGAGTCCAGTTGCAAACTTATGATATATACCATGCCAATCAATGGCGTCACTGGTGTCATATATCTTCAAAGCTACACTCAACAAAAGGACTATGTAAAATGCCAGGTACATTTATGTTAGTCCCGATTATTTTATGTAGAAATGTAGTAAATAAGGAAATATCTGTTCAGTATCAGTTGTTTATCAAATGCAGTTTACACACTTAAAGCTCGTAACCTCCTCTTTGCTATTGGTAGATAATATCCTATTAAGCATTATAAATAATACTAAATAATACCAATATTTTTTGGGTTAGCTGCAAAAGAAGTGGATTGGGAGTGGGAGGTCTAGCATTTCATTACAGTGGGGGAAATAAATAAGATAAAATAAAATATAGCCCGGGCTATGCATTTTTAACAGGTTGTATGTATGAAAGGCGGGTGGGAAGCATATATAAAGCATACAAAGGTTAAGTTTAATATTATGCATCTTTTCATTCTAAAAAAAATGGAAAACTCTAATCTTCAGGGGGGTCATACCCTTATCTGCCCAAGGATTCTCATGTGAAAATATTGTGATAAAGCTGGCTCCGCTTTTAGGCAGTGCCTAAATCTATATATTTAGTAAAACTCATAACAAACACCGAACGTGTAACGTACACGGGAAGTAGGTCCCTGAAGTACATTAGGCTAAGGATATCGTAGTTATTCCAAGTGATTAAAGCAAAGCGGCTTACATTAGTGATTTCTTTGACGGCATATATATTCGTTTGTTGTTTATAACAAGTTAAGGGAAAACAAAGAAAACAAAAGTCGAAAAAAAACTAATGAAATACTCATGACGAGACGCAAACGACTTTAACTGTAAGTACCCCAAAAGGAATGTGTGTATGGTATATCCAAAAAACAAAAAAGAAAAGAATCGGTACATATCATAACTTTTAGAACATATTAAAACCCCTTTAGTACCGAATTGCGGTGGTTTCGCCCACGTTGTTGTATCGCCCACGTCTTTAAGAGTAGTTTCGCCCACGCATCAAGAGTTGCTTCGCCCACGCATCAAGATAATGTTCACAGTTTTTACATGACATTAGAGTATCATAATCCCGTGAAATACACCTTACCGTATTTATCACTTGTACACTCGTGTCATTGTTTTCTTTTGGCCTGGCTAGACTACTACACTAGACTAACACCTCGTGTTGCACCGAATCTTTGAGGATACAGACCCAGTGGTATTGATACAATTATTTTCTAAAATGTCTCTGTTTATCACACTTTACGCGATCTTTACGCAGAACGTAGAGATGCGTAAATTGTTATCACACTTTACGCCATTTTTACGCAGAACGTAAATATACGTGAATGTTTATCACCCTTTACGCGGAACGTAAAGAAGCGTAAATGTCGGTCAGCCTACACGCACATTTACACACATGCATAAAGGTGCGTAAATATGGATTTTCGTGCTGTGTTATCCCTTTTGCACCTGTTACCGTCATTTGAACTCTCCGACTTATCGTCTTCCCCATCAGCCTCCGACTCATCGTCTATGCATTTGATCAACTCCCCTTATCCACTTCCAATATCATTCATCCAATATCATCATTCCAAGCAGGGCCGGAAACAGGGGGGTCGGATTGGGTGGATATCCACCCCCTCTTTTTAAGTTAAAAAGAAAGTCGAAAGAAAATAAATGTCTGTGAGACGGAAGGTACTCTCCATGTGCCTTCGCCTGCTTTGCTGACGCGACAAATCCAATTAAGCGTGAAGTATTGTTAGATCTATGTGACCTACCAAGAACCACTGGATCAGTTATAAGCCGTGTATCCGGCCATTATCCACCCCTTATTTTAAAATCCTGGATCCGCCCCTGACGCTTCATCCTCCTACTTTACCTCCTCTGAAAGGCCACTTTCACTTTCTGGCCCTTCGCTCCTAGCGTTCGCTACAGTCCTCCGTGCAAAGGAAATGGCATCGACTTGATCTCCCTTTAATATCCTCTTCTAGCAGTTGAGCTTCTCGTTCTCTATGTATAGATCAAGGACCGACACATTTAGCTTCTTGTGCTTGCCCTCTCTATTGGGTTGTACCCAGTTATAGTTATCATACTTTTTCAACCTTTATTCGTCTCTCAGCCTTCTCCTTGACTCTTTACTCTTTCTTTTCTTGAACACATACAGGCGCGTACCCAGGATTTGCTGAAGGGGGGCTGCGTATTCATATGGAAAAAGCATAGTATTTGAAGAATGGCTGAAGAGGGCCGCGCAGTCATGGCCTAGTATGAAAAAAGCATAGTATTTGAAGATTCCTTAATAAGAAATAACCCACTTTTCTCCCCTAAAGGGAGGGGGATGCGCGCACCCCGTAGACGCGCCTATCATGGGCCTTTAAATGACGATGGTGATGAAGAAAAAAGTCACCTAACCCTCGGCCATTGTGACTCATCAGAGTCACCGGAGAAAATTGGACCATATTGTAATAAATTCTACTCCATGCCCATTTATCTGACTATGAGTTTTAGAATATGATGTAATTATGTTATATATTATATATGAAGTAATTAAAGATGTTAATTGCACAACGGCCAGTCAATGGTTGACTCGCAAAGTAACACAACTATGTAGATTAATGAGTTCCATGTTGGGGTTTATGTGATGGAGCAAAGAAATATTCAAAAAAAAATATTTGTTCAAAAAATTTGGACCCTCCCCTAAGAGATGTGAAAAAAAATTGGGACCCTCCCGCAAAAAAATCAGAGCTCCCCCCTTCCATCCCTCTAAATAATGACACGTCCCTTTGGATGCGTTTGTATAAGTCTGCTATGCACGATTCACCTGTTCACAAAACACACACAAGAGAATTAAAGCCCACTAGAAATTACCTCTATTCCTTTGGCTTGTTCAAGGAACTGTTAGTCAGACGTGAGGCATCGATCTCGGATAGAGCTGTTAGACTGAAAAGAGAGATGACATGGTCACAAATGGACAAGCTAGAAGGAAATGCTTTTCGGTATGTTTGTGGGTACATTCCCCTATTAATCAGACGGAAAGCCCAAAGATACAAGTCTGCCAAGCATGCATCAATTGTGGACAAGTGGGTTCAGTCTGCAGACAAGTGCAACACTACAACTTCATTTCTCGAGTACACATCTAAGTGGACAAAAAGTGTTGACAGAGGAAGACTGGTCCATGTGAACGGCGAATTCTATGCGTCGTATTGAGGAGGTTGTTCGGAACTATTTCAATAATAGTTTTCTGATTAACTACGCTGGTGGGAACTTGAAGCAAGCTATAATGGCTGAATTATTATGCTCCAAAAGTGTTGTTGTGATAGCTCAGTCAGGATAGGGTTTGGTGGCCCAGAGACAAAGAATTACAATGAAGTTGGGACGTTTAACAATCTAATTCACTCGCTCTCGACATCGGGTTTAAGTCTGAATCTGATACACCCAGCATCGTATTACTAGCGACCTAACTGTCATACAATCATCAACTTAATCTCTTATTCTGTTCCGCTACATCACACACACATCACTACATTCTCCCCCCTGATGAGGAAGTGCGTCTAGACTCAATAAAACAAAACTGCTGTCAGTTTTTTTCCTTTTTTTTGCTATGGCAAAATTGTGATACCATAGTTCAGTGTCGATACTTGCTGTGACCACACTGGGTCGCAAATGAGGCGAGCAGGAGGTCTCACTACCCTCGTCGGCCGAAGTCTGTCAGGACACTTCTCAGCTGCTTCCCCTCCTGACTCTGACTCCTGAACATCATTGTCATATTCTTGTTGATTGTGCACCTCCGGTTCTTCACCTTCTGCATCCATGGTAAACGGAACCGCTAACGGATTGAGCTCAGTCGCGACGAAGTCCGACCAGGAGCTATCTGAGTCGCTAGCAGAGCTTTCCGTGTCGTCCTCCTGCTGTCTGCGCGGGGGATCTTCCCGCCGGTGTTGCTTTCTGGGTTCGGGGCCTGCCCGCTCCGCTCGATAGGGCAGTAGGATGTTGCGGTGGAGGACTCTCTTCTTCCCACTCTGCTCCTGTTGTACTACGTACACCGGTTGCTCCCCAGAGCGGCGAACGACTCGATATGGGACATCCTCCCATCGATCCTGCAGTTTTTGCTTGCCTCTTGTGCTGAGGTTTCTCACCAGGACTCTGTCCCCAGGCTGGAGAGCGAGGTCTTCACTTAGTGCATCATACCGGCGCTTATTAGCCTCGGCTTTCTTTTCTATCTCCTGTTGTGCTCGAGAATATGCATCTGTCAGATTGTCGCGGAGGTTCTCTATATATGCAGCGTACGGCTGTGGGTAATGTACGGGGTCCGGGCCAAGAGTCACATCCTGGGGTAGTCTTGGGTTCCTCCCGAACATGAGATATGACGGTGAGTATCCCGTAGTTGAGTGTTTGGTAGCGTTATAAGCATGGACTAGTCTTGCAACATAATCCGGCCAATCCTTCTTATCTACTTCTAGGGTCCCCAGCATATTGAGTAGAGTTCTGTTGAATCCCTCTGTCTGGCCATTGCCTTGTGGATGGTATAGTGTTGTTCTCGACTTTTCCACATTTGCCAGTCTACACAAGTCCCTGAGGAGTCGCGACTCAAAATCTCTTCCCTGGTCAGAGTGAAGCCTCTGGGGAAATCCGTAACTCATAAAGATTCTCTCCCACAGGATCTTAGCTACCGTCGATGCCTTCTGGTTTCGTATGGGGAACGACCATGTATACTTGGTGAAACTATCGGTGGCACTAACACATGCTCGTACCCACCCTTCCCTTTCTCGAGCGACATGAAGTCGATAGATATGAGTTCCCTAGGTGCTGTCGCTATCATTGGAACCATTGGAGCCCGTGGTGGGTCTAGTGACTTCCTTTTGATGCAGCGATCGCAGGTACTTATATATAAAGTCACGTCTGCAGCCATCCCAGGCCAGAAGTACCTCTGGCGTACCAGGTCCAATGTCCTGCCCCTCCCCAGATGCCCACAATCATGATAAAGACCCTTGAGTGCAAGCCCTCTGTACGCCGCAGGCGACACCAACTGGAAGCTTCCTCCTTCCTCGACGATTCTTCGGCGGTACAACACCTCGCTTCGGATAACCAAGCGATCATTTTCCTTCCAAATGCGTTGGACAGCAGCTCTCTCTTCTCTGCTAGTCGTTTGCGTCGGTTGCGTATTGGTTTTTACTGCGTGCATAACCTTCTGTATGACTGGGTCCTCTTTCTGGCGTCGTGACCATTCAGTGGGAGTAACTATTAAGCTTGGAGCACTTTGCTGCTGCTGGCAGAGAGGCGGCGGCGTTGCTACGTGAGCGTCACATAACACTTGCAACTCATCGAGGGAAAACACTTTCGGTTGTGCTCCAACAGGTAGCAGCCTGTCTAAGAATGGTCGTAAAAAGTCCTCTCTGCTCGCCACTGGTGGAGAGAATGAGTTGTCTGCTTGCGGCACCCTGGACAAACCGTCGGCGTCCCGGCACGATTTTCCTGGCCGATAGCTGATAGTGAAATTAAATGAAGAAAGTGCGGAAAGCCAACGATGATCACTAGCACTAAGCTTGGCACTCGTCAGTAGGTAGGTCAGCGGGTTACTATCTGTTATCACATGAAACTGGCGTCCGTACAAGTAGTCGTGGAATTTCTCTGTCACGGCCCACTTTAGCGCAAGGAATTCACGACGGTACGCGCAGTATCTCCTTTCTGCTGCTGACAACGACCTACTGCCATACGCAATTACCCTTGGAATACCATCTTCTTGGAGCTGATACAGAGCTGCTCCAAGGCCCTCGCCAGAAGCGTCTGTATGCAGCACAAAAGGCTTATTAAAATCAGGGAAGGCAAGGACTGCGCTAGAGCAAAGCCTGTCGATTAAGCATTCAAACGCGCCCTGACATTCCGCTGTCCAGACAACCTGGCGCTTGGGTTCGGCGATAACCGAGAAACGTTCAACAAAGGTACGGTAGTATCCGGCAAAACCAACGAACGTCTGCAAGTCCTTAGCATTGGTTGGAGGGTGTTGACGCCATGAAGCATTTCTTCGAAAGTTCTTGCGAACACAATCACGTCGTCCAGGTATGCCAAACAGATGTCCAGGTTTAGCCCCGTTAAACAACGTTCCATTAGACGTTGGAATGTCGCTGGACTGTTGGTTAATCCACATGGCATCCTGTTGAACTCGAACAATCCAAAAGGCGTGGTCATCGCTGTCTTAGACTTGTCCTCTTCTTCTACCTCGACCTGATAATACCCACTCTGCAAGACCAATGAACAAAGCCATTGCGCCCCTTGTAAGGACTCCAGGGTTTCTGTAATACGCGGGATCGGGTAAGAGTCCCTGACCGTCTTTGCATTAAGCTGCCGAAAGTCTACACATACGCGCAAAGCTCCATCTTTCTTCCGGACAAGGACAACCGTTGAGGCATATGGGCTATTAGACTCGCGTATCGTACCCGATTCTAGCAAATCCTCGATTGCAGATCTAAACTCTTCAAGCTGTCCAGGGGGGACGCGCCGATGGGGTTGCCGAACCGGGATATCGTCAGTCAATTTAATAGTATGCTTCACTGCGTCAGTCCTGCCCAAATCCTTATCGTGCATTGCAAAGGTGTGAGACATTTTGTTTATCAACGATTGCACCCTAGCCTTTTGTGCACGCGACAAAGGAATATCCAACAGGTCGACCTCTATCACTGTAGTTGACCCGTGGTCGCCTACCGAACGGTGTTCCACCACTCCTTGTACCACCTGTGCACTAGCAATAGCTGCTTTACGGGGAATAGTGATTGTCTGCGTAGAGTTGTTTGTCAACTCTACTGGCACACGACACTTGGTTCCTTTCCCAGGTAAGCTAATCAGGCTAGGCGTAGCCGATAGTCCCATTGAGTTTGACCTGCCAGCCCCTGTCTCAATCAAGACTTTCACATTACACCCTGGCATAGACGGGGCAGCTCCCCAAATGCACACAGTTTCTTGAGGCCCCACTTTTATGGAATGTCCTGACGCGCTCCTTATTGTCATCCTACCGTCTGTTTCCTCACCGAACACTTTAGCGAATTGTTTTAAAGAACGATAAACACACATCCACGTTGCCGAAATCCTTGCGTTTTGTGGGAACAATTTTTCTTGTGCCATCTGACAGCTCCGCCTACATCTAAGTGACAAATTAGTGCCGATCACAAAAGGCACAGGCGAATTGTACTCATTATCAGGTACCACTAGTGCCAGTGTCTCAAACGTCTCATTAGTCCCAATTTCTTCTACAGGAAAATAAAATTCCACCGATGTGGACAGAGGCAAAGGCCTCTGTCCGTTTCCCTGGTTACCGAACTGCTGAGGTGGTCTGTTTCCCTGGTTACGGAACTGCGGGGGGTTTCTGCAGCCAATGGCCACGTGACCCCATTCTCCACAGTTGTAGCAGGTCGGGCGGTCGCCACTAGGCTCTTGAGCCCGCCGCCCTCTCGCGATAGGGCCTTGTTCTACGTCAGAATCCAGCTGAGCACTCTCATCGGCCCCAGGCTCCCGCTCCAGGATTTCCTTAAGGACTTCTCTAACTTCTCTCGAGAAAGCTGGGCAGGTTTCTGCTATCCATTCTGGTTTTTCTTTCTTGGTGCTTTCCCGGGCTCCTGTGGTTCGGCCTTGACGGTAACATTGGATCGGGCCACGCGTTTTGGGGCCTGGGTCGAGGAAAGCTCTTTTTCTCCGTATCGAGCTGCAGTGATAAGCTCAGAAAAGCTTTTGCACGCGTCTTTACGGTGTCTTGCTTTGTCTTTGATCTCAGGATGCAAGCCTGCCTTTCGTCCGGCAAGAGTTCTATATTCCTTACGTAAGCGAGCCTCACGTGGTTGTCGAGGCGCGAGGCAAAACACGCTACTTCTTCCCCTTCTTTCTGCTTAAAAGTATAAGCTTCCGCTAAAAGCTCGTCCCCTGTGGCAGTCAGCGCGTCGCTGTAGAATTGATCGAGGGTTTCCAACAGCGCTTCACACTATGCGTCGACCCCTAATCCCACAAGTTTGGTTTTCGCTTCCCCCTGTAGTGAACGGCGGATTTGTTCGGAAATCACCTCAGTCGCATAAAGGCCGCCTCGAACCGTGCTCTCGACTTCGAATCTCCACACTCTGTATGAAACGCCTTTCTCCTTATTCGTGCTAAACCCTTAAAAGGGCGAGAATTGAGGAAGCGATAGGATTTGTTGTTGTTGATGTTGTTGTTTCACGCTCGCGTTATTAGTCGTCCCATGCACGAAACGGACTTCGCCTCCTTCGACTTGTAGTCCACAGCAATGTCGTGAAAAAGACTCCAGCTTCACAAATTCCTCCTTAAAAAACTTCAGCGGCGATCCGAATTTCTTCTCATACTCTTCGACTAGTTTTGCCACAGGAATACGAAATTCCTCCGAGGGAGCTCGTTTTCAACTCCGCTACGAGTTCAGTAACCCGCTTTTGTTCCATATACAACTTCTTCTCTATCAAAAGATCCATGTCTAACTGCTCGAACATCCCGTCGGAGGGTGCCAATATGTAATAGCTCGGTCAGGATAGGGTTTGGTGGCCCAGAGACAAAGAATTACAATGAAGTTGGGACGTTTAACAATATAATTCACTCGCTCTCGACATCGGGTTTAAGTCTGAATCTGAAACACCCAGCATCGTATTACTAGCGACCTAACTGTCATACAATCATCAACTTAATCTCTTAATCTGTTCCGCTACATCACGCACACATCACTACATTGTGATGGCATGTGACAGGATAACATGCGACATTAATCCTGAAAAGATCAGTTTTAAAGTGTTCAAGATGTTTCTCGGACAATACACAGAATTACGTGCCAAGTCATTTGTAAGGACATGGGTGAGAAAAGCCCGCACAAAGGACTGGCACAGCATACCCAATAGTCAGACCAGTCAAAAAATAGTGTACAAGTAGTTTGATTTTTTTTAGTACAGCCCAACTCAAATTGAGATTAAGGTTTCTTAGTTTTGCTTCTTCCTGCTTGAACAGATAGCCAGTGTCAATAGCAAATCAAATTGGTCCACAACAAAGTATGTGAGTAGTTTATATTAATACACTTAGCTACCTGTAAGGTCCTTCTGCCATAAAATTCCATGTGACAGGGCTCTCGTTGAATTATGAATTTAAGGAAGTTAATACAATAATGTAATGAGACAATTTTTTGGGAAATGATTATTTATTCTCTTTTTTCAGTTATTGTTGTAAGTTAGTGATATGGCAAATGAATTCCAGATGACAGTTGAAAGTATGTCAGAATTGCAAAATGATTAAAAATCAGATCTAAGAAAACACTTTGTGCTCATTGACTACTCAAAGGGGAGTCGACGCCTCCTTGGCAAAGGGTTGCTGTCTGAAGGCTGTAGTCTCTTCCTTCCTCTGTTTCCTCTGCAGTTTCCTTTGGCAGAAGCCATAGCAGCAGAATTTGTAACATGCAAAGCTAGGTTGTTCTGAACTGAGCATATGTTGGATTGTCGCTCGCACCACCACACCTCCTTTGCTTTGCAAAATATTCCTCTAGTGGGTCCTGGTAAAACTTTTCACTGAGTAGGAATTTAACTCCTGGTTCTTGAAGAAGGATCTTCCCAAGCTCCACAAATGCTTTAATTAAAACAAACAAGGAATATCTAAGTCCGATATCAACTCCCAAACATGCTCCCTAGCTCATCTAACATGGAAGCCTGTGGTGATTTTACTTAAAAAATAAAATATTATTTGCGTGTCTTATTGAGTTCTGAGCCACCAAGGTGTTTTTTGTTTGAGAGGGTTGTTTACTGATGATGCAGAAATTCCCCAAAAATGACCTTATGCTGCGTCATCGCACGACCTTCATGATCTGTACTATCTCAATCATTGTATAAATTATTATCAAGAAGAACACCATAAACTGATTGAATTTCACAGAATGTCTACACTTCTTACGAGTTATTCTGAGACCTTTCCAAGGTTTCACGACTAAGGCACATTCTGTTGGTTTGCTCCTTGAGTAGGTGTCCATAATCTCTTGTAACAGACTGCTCCCAACTGTGAAGATACCCAAGAAAGGTATCTGTCAACGACTACAATGAAAATAACATCAATATGTTATTAAACAGATAGGAACCATATATCAGAATTTACAGGCTGGTTTCTGATGCTGGGATCTTTTACAAAAGTTTCAGATTGCCAATTTGTGCAAGGTACATAAAAATAGGGCATAAGAGATTTGGGTTCGTGTTGGGGTTGAATATGGTATTTTATCGCATTCCTATAAAAACCTCACTGTAGATTCAGGGAACATTTAAAAATCATTGAGACTAGCTAAGCGTGAGTTTATTTGTACTCTGTGTTTGAAACATCATTACGATTTTTATAGAGGTTTACCTTTTATTTTATTTGTTTGCCTTTTTCGTATGGCAACTTGAACAGCTTTCTTGACCTGACACCTTCAACTGCATTCTTTACATTTAAACAGTCGAAGGTGTCCATCATTGAGACAAATTTCCCAGTAGCTTTGGTGTTCTTCTCCCAATGAACTTAAAGGCATTGACAAGAGAAGATGACAAAACCTAAAAATAAACACATTTTCTGAATTTAATTTTGTCCAAAAAAGGTTCCTGAAAAATTACCTGAGCAGCTAGGTTGACCCTCATACGTAAAAAGCTGTTGAGATACACATGCTCATGCGTCAACTTAGGAATCAGCCTCAGTCCTGGGGCATTACGGTTGATGCAAACATCCCGTTCGTAGAGTGTTACTAGGTGCTGCCAGCTGATATCCATCCCATCGTTCTAGACAGGTGAACAATAAAAAAACATGTCAGTAAAGCAAAACAAAATTACTACAGTAATTATGTAATTAAAATTTACCTCCATTTTTCTCTTGCTCTGTCCATTATGTTACTTCTCCCAGCAATTCCGAGTTGTCTTTATCAAATGTGGAGGGTCACAGATGAAGTAGAGGTCACGTGACTCCTCGGAGTATATGTTTGGTGTCTTTTAAACAACCTCGCCATCTTGAAATTAGGAGCCCTATGCAGCTTGAACAGCTTTCAATTTGGAGTGGCCCAATCCGCAGTGACAGACCGCACCTTCAGCCCTAATAATCATGCTCCGCTAGTTACAAGTACTGTAACAGTAAGACCTGCTGCTCCCTGGTATTCCGATGAGGTTAAGTAAGCAAAGAAACAGCGGAGAAAACTTAAGCGACTATGGCGAAAAACCCATCGTGAGATGTATGTTAAACAATGTGTTCGAGTAAACCAGGGTATTTATGATTTCAAAATGAACTTTTATGCTGAAACTATAAAACTATAAATTCTAAATCTAGTAATAAATTACTGTCTCGTGACTGTCCTAAAGATCTCGCGGAAAGTTTTTCAAACTTTTTTACAAAGAAAGTTGAAACTATTCGTAACACTTTCCCTTCAACACAAACATATCTGTTTCCAGAAGAGAAATGCTCCTCTAACTGGCTTGATAATCTCTCTATTACATCAAATAAAGAACTCAGCTCTCTTCTCAAGCCCATGTGGAAAAAATCATGTGTGGTGGATCCAGTTCCAGGGTATTTAATGAAAGATTGCCATGAAACATTAATTGCGATACTGACAAAATGTGTTAACTTGTCTTTTGAAACAGGTATTATCCCTGACAGCCACAAAAAAATTGTGTTAAATCCCGCACTTAAAAACGACTCACTCGATCATAAGGTTCATAAACATTATAGACACTTTCTCTAATTTGAGATGTATCTCTAAGGCACTGGAAAGAGTTGCAGCTGTTCGCTTGCGCGAGCACAGTGATAACAATAATCTCTTTTTGTGAAACACAACAACCAAATCTCACAAGATCTCGTCAAGTACGACACTACAGCATATTGGCATCCCCAGACCAAGGAGCGACGTTGTTTTATTGTAAGGTTCCTCTTTGCAAATGCGGCCATTTGCTACGCAGTCTGTCAATTCGATGCGAACTTCCTGAACAATTCGTAGCACACAGTGATCATTGCCTAACAAGGCAGGGTCGGAAAAACTACCCCTTCTTGGATACCTCTATCGACTTTATGAAGCTCATCACATAAAAACAAATTCCCAAATTTGGCCATTCTAAGATCGCCTCCAGATCGTAGAAAAAAGTCTAGTATCCCTAGTTCGCCATACATATATCTCCAGTTGTTAATAGTCTTGACCTTTTCCTTTCTTATCACGAAGGCTCCTCTGAGAATGTTGCATTGCTGAAAGACATATGATGAGACACGTGGCTTAGTTGTTTGAAGGATTGTACAAAATGGTACGATTATTAAGATTGTTCAACAACTCTCTGGCAAGAGCAATGTTATCCATGATGTGGACATCTGAATAGATTTTCTCCAGTATAGATTGGTGAATCCGAAAAACATTTTCTTTTACATTTATTTCGATGGCAGGACCTCTTTCTTCATCATAAAACCACAGTGTTCACAGATTATTATATCTGTGAATGTTGCCTGAATGATGCTTTTGTTGAAATGGACACATTATAAATATTTGGAAATGTTCTAGTTGGAGGTAACCTCAGTTATCTTGTGGGTTTGTTCTTACAGGACATCATTATCATCTGTAAGTAGTTCTCCCAAGGCTTGATCGTCTAGTAGTTGGATAGTGGTATGCATAGTGGTGGCTAGTTTTTTTCTTTCACTCCAGACTCTGATGTGAACATAAGACAATGTATAAACATGGCCTATAGAAAAATTAAAAAAGAAATGTCAGTTAACATAGCACAGTGGTATTGTGTTTGCATACTCATTATCATATTGCGCATGTGAGCATTTTCAAATTTTGAGCATGGCGCAATATTAATAATAAAATATTATTATTATCATTAATATGAAATACTTACCAGTTTTGACATTGTCGATGTGAGACTCCCAAATGTCTATTGAAATCCTCCCTGATCCGTCGTCCAATACTGCTTCAAGAAGTTTAAGTCTTTTACGAGGACTTCCGACCATACGCTGGTCTTTGAAAGCAAAGATTTTGCCTTTAACTGTGACGACATCCCATTCTTTGGAAGTATTGAGAACATCTAATACTTTGTAAACTGGCGGTTCTACTTCCGTTGGGGTTTGATACTGAAAGGAATATTCATCCTGTTGAGGAGTGGTTATCGCGGTCATGTCTTTCACTATAATTTTGTCCTTAGCTGGTGTATAGGTGAATGAGGTGGTAGGTGAGTTTCACTGGAGATCTTTCCTCTTGACTTTCGTGAAGAAGAGGTCATTTGTGAGGGCTATAAAGCAGTGCGTCCACGTTCTTTTTAGCCGTTTGGAGTTGAAGCGAACAATAATCCATGGTATTTCCACGATTTCTACTGAGTTTGGATAGTTCATGAACATACCCGATAGTAGTGTTTTCGACCAAGGCAACTTTTGGTCGGAAAGCGTCTTCTGCTGACTCGCTGATCTGTGTGGACGGGGGCCGTTTTTCCGACTTTGAAGGTAAAGTACTCGAAGAGACTTTGATTTGCGATGCGGTAGATTTTTTTAAACTACTGTTAGATGATCTTAGAGCACTAGGGTTTCATTGTAGAGAAATAGAGGTTGTTTTGAGCTTGCCTATCCCATTGAGCAATTTATTGCTTGGCTTTTTAAAGTAAAAGAAAGAGCTAAGAGAAAGAGCTCTGCATTATGCAAAATTTGAAATGTGCAAAAAAAGTACAGTAGACAAAAAAAATCTGTATATTTAATTGAATATACGTATGCATATTTAAAATAAAAATTATTATGGTTCTGGAGCTAAGAGACGATTAAGACTAAGTATTCTTAAGTGTAACACATCAGAAGAAAGGTGGAAATTCCATCGTTCTTGCTTTGCATATAAAGCTATAAATAATTCAATAGATTTTCCATTTTCGATACGAGTTGCTGTACGACTGGTTCTCGACATTCTTTCCATTGCACATCGCTTTCCCACTGTCGACGAACTGTCGCTCCCCGTGGCAATTATCGGAGTTGGGGCATACAGCTCCCTGCTCTGGATCATTGGTAAAAAGGATTAAAGGAGCATTACTGAAATGCCGCATTTGTGAGTCTCCGACTAGGAAGAAAGCGTCGAGTTTTTTTTGTAAACCACTCTGCAAGCTTCTTCGCTTGAGTAGTTTTTTTACTACACACGCCTCGTTCTGTGGAACCCAGTCGTACAACTCGGCGGATATGACTTCGCTGGAATCAGTACACCCTTCGCAGTTACAGTTGCTCGTTCAGTTACCACACAGGCCGGTTATTTATTCGTTACAGCAAGTAGTCGGACTGTCTGGCTCGCAAACTGATGGAAGGTCATATCTATACGCAGGTTCAGTTTTTGCACCGTACTCTGGCCCGCAATGTAAATCAAGGCGAGACAGTTTTGCCGGTTTATCTCGCAACTCGCGAAAAGCAATGTCTCGATCTCGTTTGTGTACTGGTGTCACCACGCCTTCTTTTTCCATTTACCATGTGAGAGGCACTCCAATATATCCCGACAGAAGGGTTTTGGAGTCGGTTCTACCTCTGATTCAACCCAGTGAGCATACTGCTCAGGAATGAAATCTGTTTGTTTAGGATTCAAACCTTTCAACACAAATGTTGTTAGAAACATCGTCGAGACGATAATAGCTATAAAACCTAACCGTTAGCGAGTCATCCTATTCTTTATCATTTGTGCAATATTTGAGGTAGTAAAAACTTACACAACTAATATTAATGCAATATTTTAAGTGTCTGTTTTTTTTCGCTTTCGGATAGACCATATGACTACTGTAACATGTTTACACAATTACATTGCAGAAAGATAACTTAACGCAAAAGATTAGGGCTTAGCAGTTTCTACTAAAAATGCATTTAAATACAAGATTAATAACTCAATTAACACAACCAAGTATTGCCACATCAAAGTAAAAAAAAGGCTTAGCAGCAGAATCAAACTAAATAATGTATTTGAAACTAACTGTTGACGTCAAACTAAAGCTGGTACGTTGTTTTAGTTTGAGTGATTGGTTATGAAAAAAAACAGGGACAAACGAGGACAACAATAAAAGCACAACAATAAAAGAAAAAAAAAACTGCCATATTCCTAATACAGATCATCGTCTATAACTCACCTTGGCAGTGTTTTTTTGTCGTTTTGTGTTTGTCACCTGTGGTTGTGTTCGCTTTTGTTGTAAACTGTGAAGTTGTCGACTTTCTGCTAGCAAGAAATTTGTTGACACAAGTGAATAATTTTTATAGCTGAAAACAGACATCAATCCAAAGGCCCTTTCTTCTCAGGATCTCCTTACATAAATATAGACGTGAATAAATACAGAATGGTATAGTGTAGAGCCTTTCTTAGTCCTCTTTTTAGCTGCTGCCACGGGCGGGATTCACTAACACTCGGGTAGATTTTACTATCGGCTCGTACTTCAGTTCCTCAAAGACTTCAGCCCATTTGAATCTGCATACTTTCTCATTAAATACTTTTTTCAAGCTTTTGAACTAAAAACACATTAAAGTGTCAGAACCGAGACGGGCTTGAGAGTTGCGCGGCTGTATTACTGGCTGGTTTGGACACCACAGTGTAACCACGCGATGACCACAAAACCAAGTCGCATAGCTTACCATATTTCTTTACCTATGTAGCTCCGCGCGCGGCCTGCTGCCGCGCTGGCTCCGCTAATATATAGATTTAGGCACTGCCTAAAAGCGGAGCCAGTATAGGAAGAATGTTTTTAATGAGATTAAAAAAGCAATTTTTACTGTCATGTAATTATGAATTGTATTGGCCCCTCCAAATGGATCAAGCAATCACTCATTCAATAATATTAAATATGCAGTATGAAAGTACTAAACCTGGTGAAAAAAAGGCTGTCAAAGTTCAAGGTGCCTTAGTTGTTTTTCAAGAGTCTAATGGTCAATTCTTATTTGTTCCACTATGCATATTTTTTATCAAAACAGCATAATAACAATCTTCGACCTTGTAAAGAATATATTAAGGATGTAACAGCATTTCAAAGATTTAGATGCCATTCTGTAGTTTCCATGTACTGCAACTATCAAATCCTTGATATTACTCATTAGTGCTAAATGAAAATGTCTAATTTCAAACCTAACCTATTTTAATTTATTCAGGGTGCAGAGGGGAAAACAGCAAATAATTATCAATTGCATATAAAAATAGTCAAAGTATCTTGCTCTAAAAACCCTATTACACTTATACTGCTGTATCAAAGTAAGAAAGCCCGGCTACATTTGCCTATTCTTATGTCTTCCAGCTTTTAGCATCAAGCATGACCCTCAGGTCCTTGGTTGGTTTAATCTAAATAAAAGTGAAAACAATTAACTCGGGTATTTGTTTTTCTTTCAAACAAATATTTTTATTATCCCATATAACCTTACTAATTTTCCATAACTATTTGAATAAAAATAAATAAACACATTAGATAGTATGCAAGATGCAGACAATATAAGCTTGAGCAAAAAAAATATAGGTTGCATTTTTGGTTTTTATTTTCGATGAAAAAGTATTTATGATAATGTTGAAAAAGTTGCTGTATCTTCAAAAAGACTAATACACAGGATATAAAGACAAGAAAGGTCTTCTTAAGCAATATATGACAGGATGATATTTGTCAGCCTTGATTAAATATCTCAACGCTGTCAATATAGTAAAGAGAGAACGAAGAATATCAAAGGATGTTGTTATGCTCAAATTGCTTGTTAGACCACGAATTCTCAGTTTTAATGCTCGGCTACTGTAAGCTGAGTTGCATTATACCAAGATAAATTAATATTCATAAATAAATAAGACTAAAACAGTACATTATAATAATTTATACAGCTCTATTTTGAAACTAAGGTCTTAAATGAAAGTAATGAACTGGCACTAGCGGTGTGTGCCTGAAGGCTGTTCCAATCTGGAATAGTGTTGGGGAAAAATGAAAACTTGTAAACATCTGTACTCTAAAAACATATGTATAAATCGAACAAGCTAAGTGTCATTGATACAGTAGCTAGACTACTACGTTTTTCTGTCGTTAAATTCTTACTTACCGTGAGGAATATACGCCTGAATTTATTGAACTTGTAAGTAAGTATTTACGAATTTAACATTTTCATGGCGATTGTCAGTAGAATAAAAGCCATTCAAGTGCCAAAATTATAAACCTATCGGAATTCAAGTAGATGGTATTTTAGCCAATCAAAACAAGAATAGATGACATTGATATGATATACTAATGATATACTAAAGCTGGTACGGTGTTTTTGTTTGAGCGATTGGTTTTGGGAAAAAAGCGAACAAACGAGCATTATAAAAGCACAACAATAAATGAAAAAAATGTCATATTCAAAATGCAAATCATCGTCAAAAACTCACCTTGGCAGTGTTTTTTTTTTGTCGCTTTATGTTTGTCGCCTAGTGGTTGTGTTCGCTTTTTGTTGTAAACCGTGATCTTTCTGTTAGCAAGAAACTCGTTAACACAAGTGAATGATTTTTATAGCTGAAAAAAGACATCAATCCAAGGCCTTTTCCTCTCAGGATCTCTTTTTGGCTTTAATAGGTTCTTATGTTTGGCTAATAAAATCCAAAATTTCTGCCTATAGGCTCTTAGGAGCCGACCATTTGACTTTTGAGGTTGGGTGGATTATTTTGAAAATAAAATTCCTGCACGTCCCGAAGGGCCAAAAAAATGATATCCTGCACCAATTGGTGGACGAAAATTAATTCCTGCATCGGTTACAAAAATTCTTGCACGACAAATCCTTTGAAAAAAAATCCTGCGCACCCAAAAACGTCCACCCCACCCCCCTCAAAAGTCAAATGGTTGGCCCCTTTAATTACTAGGTTCTTACACGCGGATTTTACTGTATTATTAGTCACTAGTCGCGTCCGCCATTTTGTTGTTATGACTGATACCTTGTGTACCGTCAGTGTCACGTGACGGGCACGTTCAACATCCAGGAGGAGCCGCTATTGTTTAGCGTCTTTAAAGTTCGCCGGCTTTCCACTCTATTAAGTATGGTTAACCTGATCGATGATAATTTATAATGTTAAGAACGTTAATTATTTTCTGTCACCAAGTATTATTTTTTGATTTGGCAATACTGCCTTCATCAAGATTCAATGATTCTAATCAAAATGATAAAGCGCAATTTCCATTATTAGAACCAATGCTCTAAATATCGTTTTCTTAAGTACAATATTTGGCTATCTCTATAAGGCGGTCACCTTCCTTCATGAAAAGAACGTTACACCGTGAGAATCCGTGAGCCGTAACCCGCACTGCATTATGGATAAAACATGGCTGCATACGTAGTCACGCAACACTCGCGGGAGTTCTGAAGACCATCCCCTACCCCCCAGGAATCCCCCCTCTAATATTCGAAGCCTTTCGAGGAGTCGTTTTTCACAGAAGGATTCATGTAATCTTTCCCGTAATGATTCGCTAGAAAACCGTGAGGGTCTTTCAGCGTAACCATATTCATACCATTAATCTCAGCAATAGAGGAACCATTTCACCAGTTTTCCTCTGTCTTGTAAAAATCAAGGTAGCCCGCTCTTTGCCACGAAGTATTTAACGGTAGCATGTCTGCAATAGATTTGTTCACCTCGTCGCTAAATAATTCCCCCTTTAGCTGCATTTCGCAAAACCCGCTGTTCTACGGGGAGGCGCTGAGCTTAGTAGAAGGATTAAACACAGGAATCATTCGTGGCATACCCGCGAATTCTCCAACTAGATATTTCCTACCGAGATCTTTCTGCAGCGAGGAAAAGAACGTGGAGTGATAGAAATCGGTGTTACGTAAGCCAATGTCAACATCGTTTGTCCAAGGAATAATTGTCTTGCTTCGCACTGCGCCTATAAGAGTACCATAAAGTACTAGGTAACTAATTCCCTTTTTGTGAAACACATCAACCAAATCTCACAAGATCTCGTCAAGTACGACACTACAGCATATTGGCATCCCCAGACCAAGGAGCGACGTTGTTTTATTGTAAGGTTCCTCTTTGCAAATGCGGCCATTTGCTACGCAGTCTGTCAATTCGATGCGAACTTCCTGAACAATTCGTAGCACACAGTGATCATTGCCTAACAAGGCAGGGTCGGAAAAACTACCCCTTCTTGGATACCTCTATCGACTTTATGAAGCTCATCACTTAAAAACAAATTCCCAAATTTGGCCATTCTAAGATCGCCTCCAGATCGTAGAAAAAAGTCTAGTATCCCTAGTTCACCATACATATATCTCCAGTTGTTAATAGTCTTGACCTTTTCCTTTCTTATCACGAAGGCTCCTCTGAGAATGTTGCATTGCTGAAAGACATATGATGAGACACGTGGCTTAGTTGTTTGAAGGATTGTACAAAATGGTACGATTATTAAGATTGTTCAACAACTCTCTGGCAAGAGCAATGTTATCCATGATGTGGACATCTGAATAGATTTTCTCCAGTATAGATTGGTGAATCCGAAAAACATTTTCTTTTACATTTATTTCGATGGCAGGACCTCTTTCTTCATCATAAAACCACAGTGTTCACAGATTATTATATCTGTGAATGTTGCCTGAATGATGCTTTTGTTGAAATGGACACATTATAAATATTTGGAAATGTTCTAGTTGGAGGTAACCTCAGTTATCTTGTGGGTTTGTTCTTACAGGACATCATTATCATCTGTAAGTAGTTATCGCAAGGCTTGATCGTCTAGTAGTTGGATAGTGGTATGCATAGTGGTGGCTAGTTTTTTTCTTTCACTCCAGACTCTGATGTGAACATAAGACAATGTATAAACATGGCCTATAGAAAAATTAAAAAAGAAATGTCAGTTAACATAGCACAGTGGTATTGTGTTTGCATACTCATTATCATATTGCGCATGTGAGCATTTTCAAATTTTGAGCATGGCGCAATATTAATAATAAAATATTATTATTATCATTAATATGAAATACCAGTTTTGACATTGTCGATGTGAGACTCCCAAATGTCTATTGAAATCCTCCCTGATCCGTCGTCCAATACTGCTTCAAGAAGTTTAAGTCTTTTACGAGGACTTCCAACCATACGCTGGTCTTTGAAAGCAAAGATTTTGCCTTTAACTGTGACGACATCCCATTCTTTTGAAGTATTGAGAACATCTAATACTTTGTAAACTGGCGGTTCTACTTCCGTTGGGGTTTGATACTGAAAGGAATATTCATCCTGTTGAGGAGTGGTTATCGCGGTCATGTCTTTCACTATAATTTTGTCCTTAGCTGGTGTATAGGTGAATGAGGTGGTAGGTGAGTTTCACTGGAGATCTTTCCTCTTGACTTTCGTGAAGAAGAGGTCATTTGTGAGGGCTATAAAGCAGTGCGTCCACGTTCTTTTTAGCCGTTTGGAGTTGAAGTGAACAATAATCCATGGTATTTCCACGATTTCTACTGAGTTTGGATAGTTCATGAACATACCCGATAGTAGTGTTTTCGACCAAGGCAACTTTTGGTCGGAAAGCGTCTTCTGCTGACTCGCTGATCTGTGTGGACGGGGGCCGTTTTTCCGACTTTGAAGGTGAACTACTCGAAGAGACTTTGATTTGCGATGCGGTAGATTTTTTTAAACTACTGTTAGATGATCTTAGAGCACTAGGGTTTCATTGTAGAGAAATAGAGGTTGTTTTGAGCTTGCCTATCCCATTGAGCAATTTATTGCTTGGCTTTTTAAAATAAAAGGAAAGAGCTCGGCATTATGCATAATTTAAAATGTGCAAAAGAAGTACAGTAGACAAAAAAATCTATATATTTTATATTGGTGGAAATTCCATCGTTCTTCTTTTGCATATAAAGCTATAAATAATTCAATAGATTTTCACCTGGATAAGATTTAAGGAAAGGACATCCACAGTTATGATACTAGATGTAGATATCAAATTAGATTGCAAAAAAAAAAACAGAACTTCCTAGGGACAACAAACATCTCATACCTTTTCATTAGAGAATGGAACAATTTGCCTTCCGCAATCAAAGAAGCATATACATATTTAGATTTTAAGAGAAAGTATCATAAGCTTATTTTCTAAATTCTTTTAGTTCCTATATTATTACTTGTTAACGAGCTCTTGAGTCCATTTTCGATACGAGTTGCTGTACGACTGGTTCTCGACATTCTTTCCATTTCACATTGCTTTACCACTGTCGACGAACTGTCGCTCCCCTTTGGCAATTACCGGAGTTGGGGGATACAGTTCCCTGCTCTGGATCATTGGTGAAAAGGATTAAAAGGGCATTACTGAAATGCCGCATTTGTGAGTCTCCGACTAGGAAGAAAGCGTCTAGTTTTTTTTGTAAACCACTCTGCAAGCCTCTTCGCTTGAGTAGTTTTTTTACTACACACGCCTCGTTCTGTGGAACCTAGTCGTACAACTCGGCGGATATGACTTTGCTGAAATCAGTACACCCTTCGCAGTTACAGTTGCTCGTTCCGTTACCACACAGGCCGGTTATTTATTCGCTACAGCAAGTAGTCGGACTGTCTGGCTCGCAAACTGATGAAAGGTCATATCTATACGTAGGTCCAGTTTTTGCACCGTACTCTGGCCCGCAATAAATCGAGGCGAGAGTTTTGCCGGTTTATCTCGCAACTCGCGAAGAGCAATGTCTTTGTTGTCTCGATCTCGTTCGTGTTCTGGTGTCACCCACGCCTTCTTTTTCCATTTACCATGTGAGAGGCACTCCAATATATACCGACTGAAGGGTTTTGCAGTCGGTTCTACCTCTGATTCAACCCAGTGGGCATACTGCTCAGGAATGAAATCTGTTTGTTTAGGATTCAAACCTTTTAAAACAAATGTTGTTAGAAACATCGTCGAGACGATAATAGCTATAAAACCTAACCGTAAGCGAGTCATCCTATTCTTTATCATTTGTGCAATATTTGAGGTAGTAAAAACTTACACAACTAACATTTATGCAATATTTTAAGTGTCTGACTACTGTAACATGTTTACACAATTACATTGCAGAAAGATAACTTAACGCAACAGAATAGGGCTTAGCAGTTTCTACTAAAAATGCATTTGAATACAAGATTAATAACTCAATTAAAACAACCAAGTATTGCCACATCAAAATAAAAAAAAGCTTAGCAGCAGAATCAAACTAAATAATGTATTTCAAACTAACTGTTGACGTCAAACTAAAGCAGGTACGTTGTTTTAGTTTGAGCGATTGGTTATGAAAAAAAAACACGAACAAACGAGGATTATAAAAGCACAACAATAAAAGAAAAAAAAAACTGCAATATTCCCAATACAGATCATCGTCTATAACTCAACTTGACAGTGATTTTTTTTTGGTGCTTTCTGTTTGTCACCTGTGGTTGTGTTGTGTCGACTTTCTGCTAGCAAGAAACTTGTTGACACAAGTGAATAATTTTTATAGCTGATAACAGACATCAATCCAAAGGCCCTTTCTTCTCAGGATCTCCTTACATAGATATAAGACGTGAATGAATACAGAATGGTATAGTGTAGAGCCTTTCTGAGTCTTCTTTTTAGCTGCTGCCACGGGCGGGATTCACTAACACTCGGGTAGATTTTACTATCGGCTCGTACTCCAGTTCCTCAAAGACTTCAGCCCATTTGAATCTGCGTATTTTCTCATTAAATACTTTTTTCAAGCTTTTGAACTAAAAACACATTAAAGCGTCAGAACCGAGAGGGGCTTGAGAGTTGCGCGGCTGTATTACTGGCTGGCTGGTTTGAGACACTAAAGTGTAACCACGCGATGACAACAAAACCAAGTCGCATAGCTTACCATATTTCTCTACCTATGTAGCTCCGCGCGCGGCCTGCTGCCGCGCTGGCTCCGCTAATATATAGATTTAGGCACTGCCTAAAAGCGGAGCCAGCATAAAAAAATGTTTTTTAATGAGATTAAAAAAGCAATTTTTACTGCCATGTAATTATGAATTGTATTGGCCCCTCCAAATGGATCAAGCAAGCACTCATTTAATAATATTAAATATGCAGTAAACCTGGTGTAAAAAAGGCTGTTTAAGTTCAAGGTGCCTTAGTTGATGACAATGTTTTTCAAGAGTCTAATGGTCAATTCTTATTTGTTCCACTATGCATATTTTTTATCAAAACAGCATAATAACAATCTTCGACCTTGTAAAGAATATATTTAGGATGTAACAGCATTTCAAAGATTTAGATGCCATTCTGTAGTTTCCATGTACTGCAACTGATTATTCAGAAGAATGTGTTGAAATTAATACATATTAGTGCACCCACCCTTTGGCCAGTTGTTTTTAGAAACCCTGGATCCACCCATACTAGCTACTCAAAAATGAATGCAATGGAGGAAAATACTAAATTACTGAAATTTCTTTAATTTCAAACCAAACCATGTTCATTGAGTTATGTTTGGGGTAGAGAGGAATAAATAAACAAATAAACAGAAAGTCAATGGGGAGTTGAAAGGGAGAAATGTGACTCTATTTGAAAAAATGTGAATCTACTTTAAAAAAATATATGACAAAAATGCAATAATAGCTTGACTGAGCACTTTCCTAACATTTTCCCTTTCCCTATTACCTTTAGGTTTGATATAAAACTGTTTTCTTTATAGATTTATTATTGAAAAAGCACAAGTTTGTTATCTTTATATAATTTATTAAGTAAGTACCTTGCCCTAATAAAAACCCTTTTATAGAAGGTCCATTCATGTACGCTACTACACTAGCACTAGCTACATTCTGACTGGCTTTGCCCTTGCAAAGAAACAAATAATGAATGAAACAGCATTCCAAAGACAGAATGATATAGTTAGATACACTTCAGGTGCCACTTACTAGTGATACTCCATCACCAAGGAAATTAAAATCCACAAATATACCTCAGTCATGCATTACATATTGGTGAACCCACCCTTTAGCATGGTGGCCTGCTGTTTTTATTTTATCCACACATGCTAATGCTACTACAAAATTTTAATTTTGTAATTTAAAAATGCAATCAAATGGAGGAGAACAAATTGACTTGGGAAGCAAATTAAAAACAAATCCTTGATATTACTGATTAGTGCTAAATGAAAATGTCTAATTTCAAACCTAACCTATTTTAATTTATTCAGGGTGCAGAGGGGAAAACAGCAAATAATTATCAATTGCATATAAAAATAGTCAATAGAGAGAGAAAAAAGAAACTGGGACTATATTTTTGATAAAAACTTTAACACTATAGCAACAACTTGATTGAGCACTCTCCTATTATTTCCCCTTTCCTCATTATCTTCAGGTTGATAAAAAGTTGAATAGTTGTATGGTGTCGTTAAATCTGCACGGGTGGCTCTCTTATACGCTTGCAGAGGGAGCTACTACAACACAACAAATGGATCTAGCAAGGGCTATCAAATGTATTGACAAGCGAGACAAGCGAAGCCCTTAACAGCGGAGATATTCTCTGTACTACCGCGACTAGCAGAGCTGAAAAACGCAAGACAAGTTTCCTTGGTAGTGTGGTCAGACAAGGAAGATGGCGGCTAAGAGTGGGTCTCCGGTGTTTATGATATTTTCTGTGCTATTTTGTCATCTTGTGTTTTTTAACCCGGACCCAAAGCTCTCTAAGATCATCGCCGAGCCGTATATGAAAAATCAACTTCTGCCTTCATCTTGTTTTAGAGTAGTGGCAGTTATCGATCTTGGCCAGCTCGTTAAGGTCTTTTTGTCGAAGTTTGGTTTTCGGAAAACACGTCTGAGTCTTTCAAGATGGTCAAAGCGAGGACAAACTGTGATAATGGTAGCCGGACATGATCCACCAATCGACATTACAATCTACTCTGATGTGTCTATGAATCCTGGCCCTCAACATAAGAACAATTTAAATCATACCAAGACGAAACCAAAAAATCTTCCGCGCCATTATTCAAATCTGGTACGAGTTCCATTGACAGAGCCGGCAATTGTTCACAACAATAGACCTCAGTTTATGAGGTGTTGTGTTCTCAATGCCCGGTCAATTAGGAACAAAGCGCCTGACTTTGTTGACCATATTTGCGATTCTAATGTCGACATTGCGGTTATTACCGAAACCTGGTTAAAACCTGGAGATTCTGCGGCTAGGATTGCTGCCACACCGCCGGGATACAGGCTACTCGATCACCCTCGCTCAGACAGAAATGGGGGTGGTACTGGTATATTGGCACGGGACTCACTTGTAGTTAAAAAAGCAAGAGCGGGTATTTATGATTCTTTTGAGTATTCGTGTCTGGCTCTACTCGTCTGCGTTTACTTGCCATCTATAGGCCACCATACTCGTCAAGTCATCCGCTCACTGTGAGCAAGTATTCTCAAACATTTTGAATTATTCTCATTTAGCTCTTTATATGGATATCTTGACCATTTTAACGGGCGATCGGGTAAAAATTTAAATTTTGCTCAATTTTGGCGGTGCCTCTTTAATTTACCATAAAAAAGCTTTAATTTGACTGAAATCCATGTCATACATTTTATAGTTAAAAAGCCATGCCATGAAATTCTGGACCAAAAAAACATCGCGCTTTGCCACGATAATTCTCACCCCCTGAAATCCCACGCCTTGCCACGGAAATTCTGGCCCCCAAAAAACTTCGCGTCTTACCACGGAAATTCTGACCCCCAAAAACATCGCGCCTCACCACGGAAATTCTGGCCCCCAAAAACATCGTGCCTTGCCACGGAAATTGTGGCCCCCAAAAGTACGCGCCTTACCACGGAAATTCTGGCCCCCCAAAACATCGTGCCTTGCCACGGAAAATCTGGCCCCCAAAAGCATCGCGCCTTACCACGGAAATTCTGGCCCCCCAAAACATCGCGCCTTACCACGGAAATTCTGGCCTTCAAAAAACATCGCGCCTTACCACGGAAATTCTGGCCCCCGAAAAACATCGCGCCTTACCACGGAAATTCTGGCCCCCAAAAGCATCGTGCCTTGCCACGGAAATTATGGCCAAAAAACAATCATCACGCTTTGGCACGGAAATTCTTTCCCCTAAAGACATAAACCTAAAAAAACACTGTTATTCTTCGAACTGCATAATTTATTTACATATAATATATCATTCATATGATATACTTATAATATCATACCATTATTTATGGCATATTTAACTCTTTGAATAAATACTATAAACTATAAACAAAACTTTTAAATTGAGGTAAAGGGTAAAATGGGAAAGGCATATGGACAAACTACATGTAGAGTGAAATGCATTCTCAAAATACACGACATACAGTAGAACCTAGTTAAATCGAACTAGAATAACTCTAATCCTCCCGCTATTTCGAAGCAAGTCCTGTTCCCCTTGAGTTGGTTATGACTCAAAACCACGTTTCTTTGACCTTGCTTACTCGAACTCCCCGCTAACTTGAACTAAATTTTCCTTTTCTTTCAGAGTTTAATTTAGCGAGAGTCTACTGTATTTTACTAAACAATATTAAACTCTGCTATCAATGACTGATAAGATAGTCGTATCTCTCCTTCAAAAATGTCCTGGTAGCCTTTTCCAGTTTCTTTGTGGCAGTTACTTTGTTGCAAACTCCTGGGCTTTTTATCTTCACTGTCAGCGTTTGAGGTATTGGCATCAATACTATCATCCAATAATGAGTAAACTTCTGGGTATACTGTAGTATATAAAAACAAGTCACGAATTAAGGGTACCTGTATCTATGTATTTACATTGAAGGACCTGACTTGCATAACGCACTGATTATGTTTATTGTCCCCAAAATTCAACATGAGAAACAGCCCGATTCATGAGAAAATTCAGTTTGATGTGCAAACCAATGGAAATCTGCAACATTTAGCCAATCTGATTCACTTTTAGAGTTGTTTGTTTTGCCTGTTAACAACAAAAATGGCGTTGAAGCAGTGCATTGTTGGAACAGTGGGTCAGGCCTTTATTCATTTTTATTTGGCAAATGCATCTTATACAAACTCAAGGATATTATGTTTGAAATGTGTATACAGTAATGCACAATTTAACCCTATATATTAAGGGGTCACCTCTATTAAGCCGACATGGTCACCATTCTGATAGTCCCAAAAGCATCCAAAAGTATTACAAATTGCCTTTATTTTTGCTAATTTTCAGGAGCTCTTTCCAGTGATTGTGACAGTGTTTTGCCATTTCGCTTCTATCAAATGGCAGAATTAACTGCCCAACTACAGTGGAACCTCTATTAACCTCCCTCTGGACCTTAAGAAGTGGCAGTTTAATAGAGGTTGATTAGAAAATATGATATTTTTGGGATTTCAAAAGTGGCAATTTAATAGAGGTTGGCCTCTTAATAGAGATTCTACTGTAGTCTATTTCTTACAAACAATCTTTACAGAAAAAGTATGTATATGTAAATTGGAATAAATTATTCATCGTGGATGAAAGATACTTATGCAATATTTTCTATTGTCTTATTGCATTGTGAGTAGTAAAGTAGTTTTTTTTATTTATATGTACTAAATAACTCTTAGTGTGAAGAGAAAAATATTGACAAGTAAACTTCTTACCTTCAGCAAATTCGTGATTGTTTATGTCACTGGCATTTGAGCTAAAAGGAAAAACTCCTGCAAACAACCAAATAGCTAATTTTAGATACATAGACACTCACTGTGCAGTACTAGTATTTTTTTTTTGAGGGGGAACACTTCATCAGGGCTTCAGTAGGCTACATGAACCAATCGTTCGATTGATTTTGATTGGATTCAGTAATCAAACATAACCGAACAATAAAATTTCTGTTTGAATGACTCAAAACTTTGCATTTTTGACTTGCCTACTGTAACTCGAACTCCCGCTAATTTAGACTGATTTTGACTATTAAAAAAGATGTAAGCTTAGTTATAAACTGAAAAAAAAAAGCGCTTACCTGACATTTTTGGGACTTGAGCAGGAACTGAATGAATCATCGAAGATTATGCAGTCATCTGAGGGAGTAGAGAACTCGCCACGTCCATAGCTAACAGTCGTCATTCGTTGCCTTTTGAAGGGCGACGAACTTGTTTCTTTATGCAAGCCAATCGATCTGCTTTTTATCGGTGTACTGGTAAAAAGTGCTGGCCCTGGACTATCGTTGTCCATGGTATTGAAAACGACAATATAAAGAGCATAAGAGTGAAGACTTGGAAAAACATGGAGCTGTTTTAGAGACTGAATGTGTGACTGTTGAGTTGAGCGTGTTGATTGAGCACGTGATTTCAAATTTTTGTCTGTTGTCCAATCACACGACACGTCAGCGGAAGCTATGACGTCAAAAGTCCAGAGTCCAGAAGGCGGCAGCGGCAAAAATGTGCAACAGCTAGCAAACAAATCGTTGGTGTCGGGCCCCTTGCTTTGAGAATAAGTCAATTAAATGGCCGTTTCAGCATTACCTGCGTGTCTAAACTGAATGCTAGAAGTGCCGGTATCAAGTTTGCCGAATTCTTTCTAATCGGTAAGTTCTTTCAACTGAGGCTATTTCAAATATCCAATCACTGTTTAATCTCTGTTTTATAAGTTAAGTAGTCGTACGATTTCACCGTCGTTTTTGCTTTGCTTTTGAAGTTAAACTTCAGTTTTCTCAGCAAAATATGGACCATCTAACTCTTGTCTTTTGACCTTGTATTAAACGCAAGAGTTGTAAGAGTTCGGACAAATTTAAAAGCTTAAGCTACATGATCCCACGCTGTGTCCTGGACCGCGCTATTACACTAGCTTAACTGCTAAAAGCTATGCTGGAAGCTAATTTCCTGTTACAAAACATAACAAAAGGATGCTTTGACACTCCCAGATTAACCTATGTTGTGTAATTTTTTAATACAATACACCAAAAACTGGAAATCGACTCTGTAATTTTTTAAGTATAAGCGAGCTGAAGCAAAAATGTTGTGTAATTTTTTAATACAATACACCAAAAACTGGAAATCGACTCTGTAATTTTTTAAGTATAAGCGAGCTGAAGCGTAATTGCAATAAGTACCGCTAGGCAGGGCAGCTTGACCGAGACAGTGTGAAGCCACAGGCCTCTGTCCCGGGTCTTTGCATTTTTATCACAAACCTTAACCCTTAGTGTAATTCCTTAATATTTCGATTTTTACAAAAATGGGAAGAAGTAACGAGGAGAACGAGGAGAAGTTGTGGTATATCAAAATCGAATCTGGCAAGGGTTTCTTACACAAAGGCGGAAAACGCATAAAACAGTTTTCAAATGTAATAGGTGCAAAAAAGCCTTCTGCAACAGTTAGAGGTAGGGGAGGCAAAGAAGTAACGAGAGATGTAGTGGAGGTGAGCCTTTCTAACACTTAAAAGTGTCTCATCAGACCAGAGCTGCACTATTTTTTTTCAGTACGACATCCCGAGAATGAATATAGGAACATGTGGAGAGGGTCCAAGTTTTGCCTATGGATTTCAACAGAACCCAAAGTATACCAAAGTGCCCAATGCTGATCTTCAGTATTTCATTAAGTAGACTTTTATGATTGATAGCATATTGAAAATATATTGGTAGAAATGTTTTGGTCAGTTGGTCTTAATCAGTGTATTTTTCTCCCAGCTTGAATTTGCCCATAATGCTACCAAGCCTACCAGATCTGTTATGCTGTATCCAGAATTCTTTAATCAATTTGATTGTGATGGTGACTTAAGGAAAATAACATGTTCAAGTGCTGGGGGTTTAGCTAGAGAGCTCTGTGGCAAGATACAGGCACTCAAGGAGCTACCGTCTGTTGATGAGGCCATAGAAAGCAGTACCACACAGGAAGCACCAAACCACAACACAACACAAGCAGTGCAAAAAAAGACAAACACCACCCCTTTTTGCAACAAGTGATGCAAAAAGATCCAAAAAAGATGACAAAGATGGCTGTATATTGGACCTACGGCAGCGATGTGATGAGCATCTCATTGACAGTAAGTAAATTGCTTAACTAAGTTTACTTGTGTGTCAGACACCAAGCGAGGTGCTTTACAATTGACTTTTGTAAATGGTTATTATGTGACTTTGAGTTCCTCTATGGTATAAATATCAGTATACAGATTTTCAAAATATTTAAATAGAGGCTCATATGCAATTTGAACTTTTTGGAAATGCACAAGTTCAATTAAGAAGCGATTTGGAAATACATAAACAAGCCAAAAAATACACCAAGATTGTCTGACAAGTTCAATGTATTCCAAATTGGAGCAAGAAAAGCTGTATGAATTTTTTTGGGGGAAACAAGCATTTTTGTTGGAGTGCACAAGAACAAACACCCTTAAAGAACATCTGTCCATGACAATGTACTGTATTGATTCCATTGAGGTTATAAAATATTTATAATCTATAAACTCCAAGATACAATTTTAGTGCATCGGAACATTAAAAAAAGAAGAAAACATGAATAGATTTGAATGAAATTGACTTCAATACAGTTGAATCCCACTAACTCGAACCCTCGGTTACTAGAACCTCACGCTAACTCAAACCGAAATCAATTTCCCTTGGATTTGCCTCATACATTACTGCAATTTTACCGCCAATAACTGAAACTCTTGATAACTCAAACATCCCTCTAACTCGAAGTGAAGCATAGAGTTTAATCATATTAGACTAAAAAATAAATGTCACGCAATGACATACATTCTTAAATTCTTATTTGATTCGATACAAATGTATCCACTTCTTAAATTAAATGTGGGCTTTTCTTTCAAATTCCCCCCCTTTTGGGGGTCCAGCATTAATTTATTAATTTTTTTTTTCCAGATCTTGTGCACTTCATTCCTATTGAGAAGCTGGTGCTCCTTCCCAAGCAAAGACAAAGCAGGGAAGTAAATAAAACCTTTTTGGATGATTTGCAAAAACAACTACGAGCAAAGCCTTCTGGAAGCTACCAGATTTTGTCGGTTTTAACCAAAGATGTCCAAGAAAAACAACGTTTTGACAAGGAAAGAATGACAATGGTATTGCCACTCTAGCGAGTAAAGTTTTGTGGTGAAGGCGATTCTGTTCTCTTATTTCTACCTTCAGCCATTGCAATGGCCACCATCTTGCAAGAGGGACGAAACTGTATCATGGTTTCTATAGAAAGTGAAAAGGAGCTACTACGTAGCAGAGTTTTAGCTGATTTAGAAAATTTAAAAGGCAATGTAGATGAAGAAGGAGGCAGTACTAATAAACACATTGACCCCTGAACCGGCCTGTACCGGCTTTGGGAAGTACCCACAACCCAAAAAATTCATAAATTCAAAATAAACACAACAAGATGAAGATACTCAGGCATCAGTCTAAGGGATAAATGGTCTTGCAGATATGCATCCAACCAAGGTGTTGGCATCTACTCTTAAGCCAAATAATAGAACAGGTTCTTTGACAAATCTCAAATCGAACAAGGAGAGAAAAGCAGAATCACCCCTCTCAATAAAACGCTCAAAATACCACACAAGGGAGAGAGATCAGCAAACACAGCTCAAGACACAAATAGATACCTTTATTCTGATCCTCCAGGTACATTTCCTTTGCCTCAAAACACAATGCCCATTCCTTGAAGGATTGTACAACCACGAAAATATGTTTACGTATTGCAAAGCATTCTGGGAGATACAGGGGAAAATTCACGAGGGGAGGGCCAGTCAACACTCCTCTCCCCAAAGTCAGATGGTGTTTTATAAGTCTTTTCACCCCGAAGCCAAACGAATCAATTCCAGGTCATACAGACCCAGAATAGCAGTGTAAACAATTTTGCAATCAACTTGGTTTCAGAAAAGACACCATTTAGGAGAGCTGTGGTGATTCATTAGAAAATTATTTTCTCATCCAGGCAAGCCAAACAAGAAAAAATCATCATGAATCCACCTTTGCTTGCAAATATCCATAAGCAAAGCACTCAATTATGCCCCAAAAGACTTCATGATGTCCTGAGACACTCTCCTAATATGCTCATAGCTGTATTTTTGATGAAAAATACAAGCAACCATCAACTTGTGCTGGCTTCAGCACATCGACGAGGGATTAAAAGTGGGGACCGCAAAGCACTGTTGGAAAGCTTGGATACCGCTGACTAGGTGCAGCTGTGTTTGACTTTGACGGGCTGTATAAAACTCAGAATAGGGGGGGAGGTATCTGTTTTCAGTCTGTTTTTTGTAAATTCAGCTCCAAAAAAGCCAGGAGTCAATGGGTTAATATAATTTTTAAATTTAAGAAAAAAATTAAAAAAAAGGGTTAACAGATTCTTATCTTTCTTTCTATTCTTATATTCAAATATTTTGGATATTCCGAGCGAAAATGGGGCTACCTATTACTAATAATCTAATGCAACCTTTCTTGTATTTATTGATAATTTATTTTGGACCAGAAATTCCGTGCTCATGGCTGTTCGTGGGCCAGAAATTCTGTGCTCATGGCTGTTCGTGGGCCAGAAATTCCGTGTTCATGGCTGTTCGTGGGCCAGAAATTCCGTGTTCATGGCTGTTCGTGGGCCAGAAATTCTGTGGTCGTGGCATAACTAGTGGGCCAGAAATCCCGTGTTCATGGCTGTTCGTGGGCCAGAAATTCCGTGTTCATGGCTGTTCGTGGGCCAGAAATCCCGTGTTCATGGCTGTTCGTGGGCCAGAAATTCCGTGTTCATGGCTGTTCGTGGGCCAGAAATTCTGTGGTCGTGGCATAACTAGTGGGCCAGAAATTCCGTGTTCATGGCTGTTCGTGGGCCAGAAATTCAGTGTTCATGGCTGTTCGTGGGCCGAAATTCTGGCCCACTAGTCATGCCATGAGCACGGAATTTCTGGCCCACTAGTCATGCCATGAACACGGAATTTCTGGCCCACTAGTCATGCCATGAACACGGAATTTCTGGCCCACTATTTATCCAACGAGTACGGAATTTCTGGCCCACTAGTCATGCCATGAACACGGAATTTCTGGCCCACTATTTATCCAACGAGTACGGAATTTCTGGCCCACTAGTCATGCCATGAGCACGGAATTTCTGGCCCACTATTTATCCCACGAGTAGCGAAGTTCTGGCCCACATGGACCAGAAACTCCGTGCTCGTGGCATGACTATAGTGGGCCAGAAATTCTGTGCTCTTGGCATGACGAGTGGACCAGAAATTCTGTGGTCGTTGGCCCGCGGTGGTCCTAGTGGCACAGAGAAATGCGACCATATACAGTAACCGCAGAATTTCTAAACCCACGCAGCATTCTTACCTAATTGTTAAATGATAACTATTTTATACATTTTTTTGTCGGAATGATATTCATTCAAGAGGAAATGCAGTAATTTCTATATTAAAATGACACTATAAACAGATTTTACTGAACGTGCGGTCGAATTGTTTTGTTTTTTCATAAAAACATAGCCCCCTGAAGACGATATTGTGTTCCTTTTGCCTTATTTATGCAAGAAGATAAACGTTGTAGCTAGAAATAGGAAATATGATGGCAGGTAGCATGATGATTCGATACCTTTTGCGAAATTTAGTGTAAAACGAAGTTAAAAAATACAATTTAAAATCATGCAGTTGAAATCAATAGATTTGTTGATTGCTTGTTTTTTGTCATTCTCCAACAGAAACCAAGCTATATCTTTGTATTTATTGCACTTCGAGCTTCTTTTTAATAGTTTCAACAGGACGGCTGCCTTTGGTTCCAAACATTTCTAGATTCCGGCGGAGTCTTGAGGTTTTTTTAAAGATTAAGTCGCATATTTAGCGGAAAATGCTAAATATATTTAAGAATGTGTTCAGCATGTTTATCTCGGAATTCGCCGAGTTCCTGGAGTCTGTTGTCATGACAACTGAGCCTCTGGTGTTGACTGGTGATTTCAATATCCATGTTAATATCGATTCTGATAACGATGCAGCTCGCTTCTTAGATCTACTGTCATCAATGGGTCTACAGCAGCACATTAACTTCCCTACTCATATCTCTGGGAACACCTTGGATTTGCTTATCTCAAGGACTCTAGATTCTAGTCTCATACATGATGTCCGACCTGGCTCTTATTTCTCAGACCATTGTATAGCATTTTTCGCCATAAATGTTTCAATGCCGGAGTACTCTAGGAAAAAGGTATCCTTTAGGAAGGTGAAGGCTATTGACACAACAGCATTCATGAGTGATTTGTCTGCCTCGGAACTGTGTCAGGACCCACCTTCGGAGACTGTGCAATTGGTCGACTGTTATAACAAAACACTTGCTGGATTACTCGGTCGCCATGCGCCACTCAAGACGAAAACAGTTACAGTCAGACCCCAAGTGCCCTGGTATTCTGAGGAAATCCGTGAGGCTAAGAGAGTGCGCAGGCGCGCAGAAAGAAAATGGAGAACTACTAGGTCTGCTGATGATCTCGCCTCATTCAAACGACACAAAAATCATGTGACGTATTGGCTGAAAGAAGCCAAATCTGCTTTTTTGACTGACTTTGTCAGTCAGAATTCTGATAATCAAGGCAAGTTATTTCGTGCTGTGAAAGATCTTTTTGTGGAAAAGAACTCACTATGCTTCTCGGACTATGCGGATAAATCAGCATTGGCCAACGACATAGGAAAGTATTTTGTGGAAAAAATCAACCGACTGCGTGATGAGCTTGACAAGGGTTGTAGTGCCTCGGAGAATGTACAGAGCAGTGATCTGGTGAATGACTGTACTGTAGAAACGATCTCTCTAGTCCCTCGAATGGAAGCTTTCAAGTTGTTGACTGAGGAAGATGTACGCATGCTCATTAAGTGCACCAGTCCCTTAGATTCAACTGAGGAGTTCCAAATAAGAAATTTCAAAATCGCCCAAAATTGGTTTAAAGTTAGCCCCTGGTTCTCTTATCATGGTAAAAAAGTTTGAGTTACATACAATAAATATTTTTTGAGAAAAACTGAATTTACGATTTTGCCTATAAAATCGCCGATTTGGGGGCATTTTTCACCTTGCGTAAAAAATCGCAAAATATTCTTTAAATATATGCGGAATTAAAAATAGCGATACAGATCCTTAGAAAGGAGTTGATAAGGTATAAATCGAGTGGTTTCTTCACTTTTTCCGACAAAAAAAGAATATTTTATTGCTGTCTAAACATGTCAATAAAAAATGTAGACTTGAATAATAGTCTAAATTAGGGGCTTATAAAACCGATGGTACATGGATTTTCGCAGAAATTTTGCACTTTGAGCAAAGATTGGTGTTATTTCTTTCGATTCAGCAAATAAAAAATTGGAGGAATCAAATTCCCGAATCATAATGAAGCCGGACGCAACCCCATGTCAAGCTCAAATAACACGCGATTTTCTTGACAGCCGTCTTTATTAGATACACATACCTGTTTGTACAGGAGACAAATCACAAAAAATAAACTCTACCCTTGCTGTATACTAATCTCAGATGCTGTATAATAGTCTTGGTTCATCCTTGGAAGTCACTGGAATTCAATAAAGACATTACAATGAAAAATATTTGCTATTTGGTACAGATTTCAGTTAAGAACGCCTGCCGGAATGGCAAACTTTGAAGGTTTGTTTGGGTTTTAAAGTTTCTTTACGCTTCATTGAAGTAAAAGATATTCAAGCACATCAGTTCTTACCTTCTGTCAAGAGGTTTCTGGGAAAAAGGCCGATTTATGAGATTAATTTCAATGCAAATGTCAAGTACTTGAACACGAGTCAGGTTTCAAATGACAACAACTGATCAGCGGTCTACAAGATGAGCATGCGTGAATTTCCAAAGGAAACCCGATATAAAGAATAGTTCAACTAGTCGGCTTGCAGTTTTTATTTTAGATTGTTTCTCATTTTATGTTCTTCATTCTAAAAAAACATATTAATGATGCCAAAATTATTTTAAAAATTAATATGGGATATGTATATGCGTATGCGATACTTGACATTATCATGTCACTCACAGCAGGCAAGAGACCATGATGTATCATGGTCTCTTGCAGCAGGACATCACCCGAAAGTAGGAGATATCTCTTCTTAGCTGGCTCGCCTATGTTGTGAAAGCGTAATTCTAGATAGGAAACACCAATCGAAGAATTAAACACAAATACCACAAGCAAACATGCTTCGTTGACATAAGGGCATAAGCTGGAAGAATTGTCACACTCCCTCAAAGCGGCATCCTGTTACAGTAACACCTCCGTTAGCCACAAAAGGCTTTAGGGCAACACAAAGAGATCCCATTAATCTGCTTATTATAAAATCAGGCAAGCTAGAATTGTAAAACAGATGATGCTTGATATTTTTCTTGATCATGACTACCTGTGATTACGCTGTTTGCGTGGGTGGTCCTTGTGGCCCTAGTGTCGATTGCAATTCAAAGTGCGTTCTTCTGAAAGACTGTAACAAGGATATTCGTGGACACAAGAAGCTGCTTAACATATCAGACAAGTCTCTTCAAACTGAGTTTGAACTTCTTCTTGCTAGAGCTGGCAAGTGCATCATGATTTAACGACCGGAGTATTTGTCGCGCGCGTAGGTGACTCTTGAAACGCAAATGTAATAACAGGTAGCCTAGGCGATGGTTGCTTGTTCGTAGCTCGGAATTCGGCTGTTCTGAGTGGTGACGAGTAAAGCGACGACGAGTAAAATGAGTTCTCTAATAAAAATCTGACTATCCCCGAAAGAACAAAGAGGGATTTTTTTATGCCTTTGCAGTATCTTCACGGGACTTTTACTTGCCGGATTTGGCTGCGTACCAGGGTTATCTAGCTTATGCTTTATAGTTTTGTCTACAAATAGCACTTCCATTGGGAACCGACCTTCGGCCGTACCCCCTGGGTACGGGACTGCATTCTGCTTGTTCTCTGAACATATTTTGGGGAGTCCCTATTTCAACTCAACCTCCCGTTTGGTAGACTCGACTTCTTTATCGTTGTGTGTCTGTGTGTGTGTGTGTGTGTGTGGGGGGGGGGGGGGGGGGGGGGTAGACGGAGATTTCTTTTTCATTACAGACTTTGCGCAAAAGAACAGACTTGCTCACAGGCTAAAACATCCCCCGCATTAAAACAATGTCAATAGCATTATATCTTTCGTTTAGCGAAAGTATTATTTTACCCCTCAAACACGGGGAGTAGATCGTCGTCTGTATCGGAATCATAGGCATGTTCATTCAATCTGTCGCAAGCTCCAACTGATTTTGTAACCCTTTTCCAGGCAGTCTTGTTGGCATTGCACAGTTGTTGGTCTTGTTATATCAAGCAAAGTAGCCAATAACAAGTTACTGTTCTCACGGCAATCTACGATTGTGTTTGTGCCGAGCGGCTTTTGTTTTTTTTCTTAATACAATGCAGGGAAGTAGCCAATAGAGGTTCACTGTTCTAACGGCAATCAACAGTTTCCATTGAGTTAACTGACAGCTCAGTGTTTGGACAGAGTGATATTTGTTTTCTCTTGCTACAAAGTAGCGAAGCAGCCCATTTAAAGTCACTATTCTCACGTAGTTGCCGATTTTCCAGCTACCGATTTTTCAAACTACTTCAGTCACCTGGAGCAAGTTGGTAATTTTGCGCAAAGTCCGTAATGAAAAAGAAATTCTGTCCCACCGGCGCCCCGCAACAAGGGCACACTTGCCCTAGGGACTCCCACGCAAAATGTCAGCAAGCTGTTTTTTCTTTGGCGACAATTTTTTATTTTATGTATATGTTTGTGTATTTAAAAATAAATAAAAAACGGTCCGCCGAGGTCCGGTCCGCGTAGGTCCGTGAAGGTCCGGTCTTCATTTTACAGAGACCCGCTCTTATTGATAAAATTTCAGCAGTAATCAAGCAGTGCTCATGCGCACACAACTAATATGCAGATAAACGTAAATATACAATTTTTACTCTTACGCCTAAGTTCTTTACCAAATCATCAGATGTTTTTGAAAATAGACAAACAAGACATGATATCGATTTTTTATCAAATATGGTTTTCTAATAAAGAAAGACTAAGACTCAAAACTGTCTGTTCTTATGGGGATTAGGATACCTGTGGAAAGTCACGCATTCTCATCTGGTAGACCGCTGATCAGTTGTTGTCATATGAAACCAGACTCGTGTTCAAGTACTTGACCTTTACATTGAAATTAATCTTACAAATCGGCCTTTTCCCTAGAAACCTCTTGACAGAAGGTAAGAACTGATGTGCTTGAATATCTTTTACTTCAATGAAGCGTAAAGAAACTTTAAAACCCAAACAAATCCTTCAAAGTTTGCCATTCCGGCAGGCGTTCTGAACTGAAGTCTGTACAAAATAGCAAATATTTTTCATTGTAATGTCTTTATTGACTTGCAGTAACTTCCAAGGATGAACCAAGACTATTATACAGCATCTAAAATTAGTATACAGCAAGGATAGAGTTTATTTTCTGTGATTTGTCTCCTGTACAAACAGGTATGTGTATCTAATAAAGACGGCTGTCAAGAAAATCGCGTGTTATTTGAGCTTGACATGGGGTTGCGTTCGGCTTCATCATAATTCGGGAATTTGATTCCCCCAATTTTTTATCTGCTGAATCGAAAGAAATAACACCAATCTTTGCTCAAAGTGCAAAATTTCTGCGAAAATCCATGTACCATCGGTTTTATAAGCCCCTAATTTAGACTATTATTCAAGTCTACATTTTTTATTGACATGTTTAGACAGCAATAAAATATTCTTTTTTTGTCGGAAAAAGTGAAGAAACCACTCGATTTATACCTTATCAACTCCTTTCTAAGGATCTGTATCGCTATTTTTAATTCCGCATATATTTAAAGAATATTTTGCGATTTTTTACGCAAGGTGAAAAATGCCCCCAAATCGGCGATTTTATAGGCAAAATCGTAAATTCAGTTTTTCTCAAAAAATATTTATTGTATGTAACTCAAACTTTTTTACCATGATAAGAGAACCAGGGGCTAACTTTAAACCAATTTTGGGAGATTTTGAAATTTCTTATTTGGAACTCCTCAGTTGAATTTAAGGGACTGGTGCACTTAAGAATTCGAAATGTACTTCTTGTTGCCTCGATCCCATACCTACGCACTTGTTGAAATCCTATAGTGAGCCACTCGTTTCCGTGATCACCAAGCTAATCAATAACTCGTTAGAATCAGGAATTTTTCCTGACTGCTGGAAAGAGGCTATTGTCGTACCACTGTTAAAGAAACAGGGATTGGAATCTTTCTTCAAGAACTTGCGTCCTGTGAGCAATTTAGCTTATGTTTCCAAGCCCATTGAGCGTGCAGTTTTCAATCAGACGGATAATCACCTTATTCAGTCAGCGCTTTATCCGCTATTACAGTCTGCATACCGCAAGCATCACAGTACGGAAACGGCGTTGGTCAAAGTTGCTAATGATATATTATTGAATATGAACTCGCAGCGCGTTACATTACTTGTACTCTTAGATTTAAGTGCTGCATTTGATACAGTTGATCACTCAATTTTGCTCCAACGTCTAACTGCTAGCTTCGGCATCGGTGGGAAGGCTTTGGGGTGGTTTACGTCATATTTATCAGGGCGCAGCCAGCGTGTGTTGTTTGAGGGGGTTACGTCGGACAGCTTTGATCTGCGTTTTGGTGTCCCACAAGGCAGCTGTCTTGGCCCGCTTCTGTTTGTACTTTACACCTCCAAGCTCTTTGAGATAGTACAAGCCCATCTGCCGGATGCACATTGTTTTGCTGACGACACACAACTTTATCTATCTTTTGATCCCAATAGTGAGACGGACCTAGCGGATTCTTTGGATGCTATGGAACGATGCATCAATAACTTACGTACTTGGATGTACCAGGACAAGTTAAAAATCAATGACGATAAAACTGAATTTCTTGTTATCGGATCGAAACAACAGCTGTTGAAAGTAGATAATTGTTCAGTTCGTGTTGGCAATATAGATATTGTGCCCGTTTTAGAAGTGCGCAATCTTGGTGCCTGGTTCGACTCACATTTTTCTATGTCTACCCATATTTCTAAGTCTTGTAGTTCAGCGTTTTTCTGGCTGCACAATATTAAGAGAATAAGCCAATTTTTGCCTAGGGATAAACTAGAAATGGTGTTACATGCCTTTGTTACCAGTAGAATAGATTTTTGTAATGGACTCCTTTATGGACTACCAGAACGAGAAATGGGTAAATTGCAAAGGGTGCAGAATGCTGCAGCTAGGCTGCTCACGTCATGCAAAAAGTACGATCATATTACGCCTGTGCTAAGAAATCTTCATTGGTTGCCTGTAAGGTATCGGGTTAAATTTAAAATCTTGCTAATCACTTTCAAAGCTCTTCAGGGGCTAGCTCCTCATTACATAACTGATCTCATTAGAATTAAGAATAACGCGCGCTATTCACTGCGCTCAAATGAGGGCCTTTCTTTAATGCATCCCTCAGGAAAAATGATGAAGTCTTTCGGTGACAGATCGTTTAGTGTTGCTGCACCTACATTATGGAACGCTCTCCCTGCAAATCTTTGCACCATCAATTGCAGTATCTTTAATTTTAAAACGCAACTTAAGATTCATCTTTTTAAATTAGCTTTTAACACTTGATATCACATAATCATCAATATAAAGATATTTTTATTATTATTATTCAATATTTTTCCTGTGAATCTATTATTTTATATTATTTTCGATTATAATTGTAAATTTTATTGTATATATTAGTTCAACATTTAGTTATATTGTAATGCGCTTTTGATCATTATATGAAAAAAGCGCAATATAAATTAATAAATTATTATTATTATTATTATTATTATTAAATGTTTGACAGATTTACAGTATCATTGACACAAAGTATCTTGCTCTAAAAACCCTATTACACTTATACTGCTGTATTAAAGTAAGAAAGCCCGGCTACATTTGCCTATTCTTATGCTTCCAGCCTTTAGCATCAAGCATGACCCTCAGGTAGTCCTTGGTTGGTTTAACCTAAATAAAAGTGAAAACAATTAACTTGGGTATTTGTTTTTCTTAATATTTTTATCATCCCATATAACCTTACTAATTTTCCATAACTATTTGAATAAAAATAAATAAACACATTAGATAGTATGCAAGATGCAGACAATATAAGCTTGAGCAAAAAAAATATAGGTTGCATTTTTGGTTTTTATTTTCGAAGAAAAAATTCTCTTGTAACTGTAAAGTATTTATGATAATGTTGAAAAAGTTGCTGTATCTTCAAAAAGACTAATACACAGGATATAAAGGCAAGAAAGGTCTTCTTTAGCAATATATGACAGGATGATATTTGTCAGCCTTGATTAAATATCTCAACGCTGACAATAAAGTAAAGAGAGAACGAAGAATATCAAAGGATGTTGTTATGCTCAAATTGCTTGTTAGACCACGAATTTTCAGTTTTAATGCTCGGTTACTGTAAGCTGAGTTGCATTATACCAAGATAAATTAATATACATAAATAAATAAGACTAAAACAGTACATTATAATAGTTTATTCAGCTCTATTTCGAAACTAAGGTCTTAAATGAAAGTAATGAACTGGCAACAGCGGTGTGTGCCTGAAGGCTTGTCGAGTTTCGTGAAGTGGAGGGTTTATTATGATACTCGTGCGTATCGTACAAGTTTGTACACAAGTATACAGCTACATGCATAAATTAACATAATGAATAACTATGGCGCGAAAGTCACGCAATACATGTCAGTCACTGGTTGTGTTACATCCCCCTCTTTATAATGTTCAAAGAGCTTAACAACATCAACGATAATAAATCTCTATTAACATATAACGTGTGATCAGTGTTCATTTAAATGTCCAATCTGTCTGGGGCGCTAACTGGTCTCCCAGATCTTGTGGTGTATCCAGTAGCTGTTGGACCAATCGCATGGGTTGCGGCATTTGGGATGTCGAGCGGTGTAGGAACATCAGGCTTCGGGGCAGTAAGACTTTCATCTGGCGCGAAATGGTGATGAGGTCTTAGCTGAGACCTTGTGCGGCGATACACTCCTTCAGTTTCCTGGTTACACACTATGTACGAGCGCGGCTCCTTAGCAGGCTTGACTACTGTAGCCTTTTGCCATGTCTTTTAGTGGTGGTCGAACATACCTACAGGCTGTCCAGGTTCAAATGGTGTCAGACTTGGTCCTGCAGTGCTGTTGTAATTCTGTTCCTGGGTTGTCTGGCGTCTGTAGAGGGTTTCCTTAACATCGCTCCCATCTCTGGTGAGGGATGCCCTCTGTGCCATTGGAAGTGTTGTTCTGAACTTCCGGTTTGTCAGCAACTCAGCTGGCGACTTCAGGTTATAGTCAACTGGTTTTGTCCGGTAGGACAGTAGACCAAGGCAAGGGTCTTTATTTTTCTCTTCGCATTTCGTCAGGATTTGTTTTACCGTCTGTACCATTCGTTCACCGAAGCCATTTGATTGTGCGTAATGCGGTGAGCTTAGAGTGTGCTCAATACCATAGGTGGTTACAAAGTCCTCAAACTCCTTTGAGCTATACTGTGGTACTCCATCTGAGAGCAGTTGTGCTGGGATACCATGCTTTGAGAATATGCTCTTCAAGTGGTTGATAACAACAAGTAAGGTGGTGCTCCCCAAGGCATTCCTAACTTTTTGATTATCGGGAACTTACTGTACTAGTCTGCTACAAGCGAGTATGTTTTCCCTTTGTAATCGAATAGGTCAGAACTCACCTCGGTGGTTCTGGCTGTAAGATTGGTGGCTTCTGGTTGTGTCGTTGGTGCTTTTGACACACACGCCTCGCAGGTCTTCACAAGGTTTACAACATCCTTGGTGATTCCTGGCCAAAACACATTGGTGCGGACTCTCAAGAGGCACTTCTCCTGGGCCAGGTGTCCCTTGTGTAGGGTATCCAAGATCTCTGGTCTCAGGGTAGGTGGTATAACAATCCTCTCTCCCTTGAGGACAAGGCCATCTTCTATTGTCAATTCTTCTCTGAAATTCCAGTAATCGTAGAGCATACTGGGACACTTTTCTCTAGACTCTGGCCATCCTTTGCAGATGGTGTCTCTGAGTTGGCTTAGGGTTGGGTCACTAGTGGTCAGGTCTCTGATTTGCTGCAACTTTGCTGGTGAGGCTGGCAGTGTGTCAGTCACCTGGTGGATACTTAACTGGGGTAGCTGTCCCTTGGGCGGTGCCGGTTGAGGTGACAGTCTGGATAATGCATCAGCAATTGAGACATCAGACCCTTTGACGTACTTGACAGTGACGTCGTACTTGAGTGCCCTCAATACGAACCTCTGTAAACGAGCAGGACATGAGGTTAGTTTCTTTTTGAAAATGGACTCAAGGGGTTTATGGTCAGTGTTAACTGTACATTGCTTTCCATAAATGAAGTAGTGGAACCTCTCTAGTTCCCATACTACCCCGAGAGCCTCGCGCTCTATGTTACTATAGTTCTGCTCGGTCTCTGTGAGCGCCTTGGACGCGTAGCAGACAGGTTGTCCACCTTGTAGGAAGACAGCGCCAACACCTTTCAGAGATGCATCTGTCTGTATGACTGTCTCTTCCTTAGGGTCGAAATATCGAAGTACTCCTAGGGATGATATCTCTTCCTTCACCTTCTTGAATGCTTCATCGTGTTCGGGTCCCCATAAGAATACACTTTACTTCTTTGTGAGCTCTCGTAAGGGTGCTGTCAAGGTGGCGAGTTGCCCTGAATACCTTGTGAGGTAGTTGACTAAGCCTAAGAAGCTCTGAAGGTTCTTAGTGTCTTTGGGTGCTTCCATGTCTAGGATCGCAGACACCTTCTTGTTGTCTGGGCGGACCCCTTCCGGACTCCATGTGTGTCCGAAAAAACTAACTTCATTGCACTTGAACTGAAGCTTTTCAGCATTGAACACAATCCCCTTCTCTTGGGCTCTCTCCATGAGGTCTGTCAGGTTTCGGTCATGCTCCTCTTCAGTGGACCCATACACGAATATGTCATCGGCAATGCCGGTCACGCCATTCAGGCCTTCAAGGGCTGAACCGAGTTGTCGTTGGAAAATATCCTGCGATACTACCAGTCCAAATGGCAGTCTGGAAAACTTGAACCTTCCAAATGGTGTTCCAAACGTTGTGAGGTATGAACTTTCGTTGTCCAGGGGAACGTGCCAGTACCCTTTTTCTTGCATCGATCAAGGTGAAGTACTTGGCGTCAATTAGTTGTGTCACTACTTCGTCAACCGTCTTGGTGTAGTGGGGTTCTCTCTTGATCCACTTATTCAAGTCCCGGGGGTCCAGACAGACTCGGATCTTTGTGTTCTCCCCCTTGTCATTGGTTGTCTCTGTCAACACAATGCTATTCACCCAGTCTGTGGGTGTGTCCACAGGTTCTATGATACCTGCTTCAAGCATCGTGTTGTCGATTTCTTGCTTGTTCAATTCACGGAGGTGGACTGGTACCGACCTGGGTGGGTGGATCACAGGTTCTGCACCCTCCTCTAAGGTGATGTGATATGGTCTCATTTTAAATGCTCCCAGTCCCTCAAAACGATCTTTGTAGCTGTTCACTAAGTTTTCCTTAGTGAGTGGGGTGTGCATGTTGCCATGTTGACTATGGGATTGGGCCTTGGGGGCTTTGTCAAGGTTAAGGTTGTACTTCACTAGCTCGAGATCTTCACATTTCATGCAGCCAATTATGGCAGGACCTGATACTTCAGTAACATTGAATGTTGTTTTTTAACTTGACCCTTTTCTAGCTGGAAGATGCTTTCAATTCCGCTTGGGCTATTTTCATTAGTGCTGGTTTCTGCCACTAGAGTTCCTAAGAAAACTCTTTCATCACAATTTTCATCATCAAGTGAATGGACAGATTTTTTTGGGGTGTGAAGCACATGTGCTGAAAATGTCCAGTTTTGTGGTAGGCAAAGCACTCTGAATCAATAGCTGGGCATTTCTGGCCCTTTTTGTGGGGTGTGTTTCCACATCTTCCACATTTATTTGGTGTATGGTGCTGAGCGGATGCGCCCTTTTCATCACCAGGCTTCTTGTTGGATCTATTTACTGGGTGGATTTTACCTTTTCGTTGCTTTCTAGCTTTCTAGCGTTCATTTGTAGCCGTATCGCCACCTCAGTGTGGGCGATTTCCCTGGCTCTCTTGAAGGAGAGGGAATTTATTTCGGCGATGCACTTCTTTCGTACCGCGTCGGAGTCGGCTCCAAAAACAAGAGAATCTCGCATTAGCTCATCATGTAAGTCGGTGGGAAAACCACTATTCTGGATAAGTAGTTTTGCCTCAGTAAGGAATTCGTCTAGCGGCCTGTTGTTTTGTTTCAGGGATCTTAGGTAAAATCGATTTAGTAAGTGGTTGGATTGTGGTTTCACGTGCTCTTCGAAACGCTTCCAATATTCGGCCAATTTGTTCGCCTCTTCTGTGCTCAAATTCCATGTATTAAACAAGTCAAGGCCATAATCTCCCGTCCAGAAGAGTAAATATCTACACTTCTGTTTCTCCGACCGTCAAATAATAATTCACATTTCTGGCGAAAACGTTTGAACTTCAATTCAATGTCGAGGCTCTTGGTCCAGTCTATTTTGGGAGTTTCAAATCCGATCAAATCGCTCATTTCGCTGGCTTGTACCAAAGGACGATTGGAATAAACTCACGTTTTTCTTTCTCCTTCCAGTCTGTGACTTCTAGAAGATCGCGCTTCTGACACCATGTCGAGTTTCGTGAACTGGGGGGTTTATTATGATACTCGTGCGAATCGTACAAGTTTGTACACAAGTATACAGCTACATGCATAAATTAACATAATGAATAACTATGGCGCGAAAGTCACGCAATACATGTCAGTCACTGGTTGTGTTACAATCTGTACTCTAAAAACATATGTATAAATCGAACAAGCTAAGTGTCATTAATACAGTAGCTAGACTACTACGTATTTCTGTCGTTAAATTCTTACTTACCGTGAGGAATATACGCCTGAATTTATAGAACTTGTAAGTAAGTATTTACGAATTTAACATTTTCATGGCGATTGTCAGTTGAATAAAAGCCATCCAAGCGCCAAAATTTTCCAATCGGAATTCAAGTAGATGGTATTTTAGCCAATCAAAACAAGGATAGATGACATTGATATGATATACTAATGATATACTAAAGCTGGTACGGTTTTTTTTTTGAGCGATTGGTTTTGGGAAAAAGGCGAACAAACGAGCATTATAAAAGCACAACAATAAATGAAAAAAATATCATATTCAAAATTCAAATCATCGTCAAAAACTCACCTTGGCAGTGTTTTTTTTTGTCGCTGTATGTTTGTCGCCTAGTGGTTGTGTTGGCTTTTTGTTGTAAACCGTGATCTTTCTGCTAGCAACGAACTCGTTAACACAAGTGAATGATTTTTATAGCTGAAAACAGACATCAATCCAAGGCCTTTTCCTCTCAGGATCTCCTTACATAGATATAGCCGTGAATGAATATAGAATGGTAGTGTAGAACCTCTCCTCTTAGTCCTATTTTAGCTGCCGCTGCTGCCACGGGCGGGATTTTACATCGTGCTTGTACTTCAGACAAATGTTTCCTCAAAAACTTCAGCCCATTTGAATCTCATCAAATACTATTTTCAAGCTGCCTTTCTTCTATGAACATACGAACTTTGCAGCACAAACCCTCAGCTTTTACAGTAACGTAAGGCCTCCAGACAGAACGGGGCTGTCTGTCAGGAACACATCTCGTGAACTAAGTGTTCTGCTCTTGAAGAAACTTGATAAAGTGCGGAATGAGGTAGAACGGAGGAAATACATAAGGGTTCCTGAAGGCATTTGGGAAAATATTAACTCCCAATGACCCTGGTACACGATAGAGAGAGAAGAACAGAAGCATGCGTCCTGCCGGTTCAGATTGCCGGTTGGACGGGATAGCCATTAGGTCAGCTGAATGTGGACCAAAGCTTGTCTGTACTTGAACCCAGGCTTCTTGTGACAGTTTGGCGTCAACCCGGGCAAGCTCACGGAAAGGTGCGTCAGCGGCGTTCGGAGAAGGCTGGACAAAAATAAGCCAGATTTGCATACCATATTGGCTGATGACCATAAACAACCTTTTAAAAGCTTGGTTCAACGCGTGTGACTTGCTACCCTGCTTATTCCAGGCGCCCATCAGCACCTGACTGTCTGTGAAAACGTCGACGCGGCAACCCTTTGCGAGATCTGAAAAGGCTTCTAACTGTTCAATTTGTCTTGAGGCCAGTAGTCGCGGATACTAAGAGGCCGGGTACCCGGCTTGAGGACTGCACCCCATGCAAACGAGGAGACCCAGGGGACGACTTCGTTCCAATGCTTTAAAAATAACCATTGCTCGATTTCCTCCCGCAAAAGCCCTTTCACCGGGATAGGCCGTGACGATCTTGTTCCTTTTGCTATTGCGGCGTTGGCCTTGTTCGTGAAAAGACGCGCTCCCGGCATTGCCCGCGAGAATGATACAGCCTTTCCTGCAAAACGCTGCAGGGTCTTGATAGTAGTGTTGCTCCCCGCCAAGAGCGACTCTGTAAGCTCGATAAACTTGTGCTTTTCCTCTAATAACTAAAAGCTTTGATTACGTGAGTCGATATAAAACCCCAAATATCGCACACGCTGCTTCGGAATCAGGGAGGACTTTGCCAAGCCAAGGAAATATCCAAGTGATAGAAGAGTGAAGAACACTAAGAAGGCAGCTGCGTTTGCTCGAGCGCGGCCACGTTCAAGGTCAGAACCAAGAGCTGCGTTGGCCGAATGGGTGGATTGAAGAACAAGCTCCCCCGTGTGGCGGTCATCAATGTAGAGAGCACCAATAGATCGAAAATAGTGCGAGGCTAGCAATCCAGTTGAGTGATAAATATAGGCTGATGCTTTCCACCCAAAGGGTAAGGCATTATAGACGTAGTAGTTGCCCTCCCATTCAAACCCCAAAAATTGTCTGCTCTCTGGCGACAAAAGGATGTGATGGTATCCTGACTTATCGTCACAGACTGTTTGAAACGAGTTCTTACTAACGTAAAACTGAAGTGAGGACAAGTTATCAAGTTTGAAGGGACAGTCTTGAATCCATAGATTCATGGCTTTGTAGGTTCCACTTTCAGGGGCAAAGAGAGATAAGGAGGGGTTACGTGATTCACTCTACCCCAACGGGAGGCTCCAGACTGCACTCCGGCGCTGATAGATTTGTTTATGAACTCTTCAAAACCCAAGCACGATCTGTTATTTTGGAATACTCGACGAGGAGGGAGGTCGGAGTAAAAAAATTCACGGCCAAACTGCACCGAAATATGCTGGAAAAATTCTCTGACGTTCACTTTATTTGATATCCAAGAGAGAACTCGACTTCAAAGGCCACCGGGCAATGAGTCCGCAATAAACTGCCAAGCGCTTAAGTGCTGATGAAGATTTCCTGACACAAACTCTTCAGGATTTCTGAACGCTAGCATAAAAACATCTGCCAGAGCTTCTCCACGCATAACAGCGTTCACAAAACCGGGGGAAAGGTGGGTATTGTTGCTGCTCAACCCCTGAGCCCCAATAGGTGAACCATCGGCTTGTACCCAAGACACAGATCTACCAGTAACGGTCTTAACATTGGAAGGAGTAAAGGTCAAGTCGGAATAACGTGCTCGCTTGGGTGGATTGTGCTACAAAAGGAGAAATTATGAAAGCGTAAGCGGTACCGAGGTGCACCTGGGGGACTGGGCTCAAGGGTTGACCAGCTTAGGTGCGAGCGCGAAGCTGGCTGGTAGTCACTGTGATCCCATCTAAGCTAAAAGGTCAAACCTCGAGCACAGAAGTGGGCTAATGCGCAAGCAAGGGGAAGAAGACGATGAGACTAAGGGATGTCCGAGGTGAAAGTCCCTTGGAATCCGGGTTAAGAGACCGGCCTAAGAGAGCTGTTATTGTACGCGTGTGAATAAAAATGGAAAGATTTACTACATAAATAAAAGCTATGATAGCTATGTACAAATAGCTTCTCTTTTCTTTATATATGTATGATTTATTATGTTTATGTGTCCAATACTTCATTATAAAGTTGTAACGCACTTACACCTATAAGAATTTTATTTGAAATTAGTTATATTTTGACTTCATGCGATGTGCTGGACCACATCAGGACTTACCCTAAACTTTGCATATATGTATGTATATGTGAGTACTTTTTTAATGAAACTTGCCTGAGAAGAGAAACACATGAAGTAGAACGAGGAATATGAAAATAATGAGTAAGTTGGCAATGCCATAATATTGACACTATAGGCAATCGACCTCGGTTAGCCCTTCCTCGACCCCACTGGCTGGGGTAGGGGCTTAAACGATCCCGGAACTGCGACTGGGATCGCCTCCACGCTCGTGGATGTTATTCAAAGATGTAGTTGCGCAAAATAAATCCACGATTTCTTGGGTCCCGATTATATTTTTTTCATGGTTAGATGAAATAGATTTCTGAGTCGGTAATCCTGTGTTCTTTTGTGAAGACCAGAGTAAGTTTTTACACTTCAATACTCTCTTTTACCAAAAAGAAAAACAGCTTACAGTGAGAGGCCTCAATATCGCAAATGTTTCAGCGTTCTTGCATAATTTTTATTTTTATTTGATCAAATTTGTAGTTGAACAAAGGCTTTGAAAATAAGCGAATTTTGACAATTTGATAAAGCTTTTTGTTTAATTACAATTTAAAACTGTACAAAATTCTGCCAGTATCGCTTGTTAATTAAATAAAAACATGCAAAACTCTCATTTTCTTCTTTTGGACGTTTTTCTTTTTAATAAGTAATTATCAGAAAAGTCTTATTGCAGTCATGGTGAGGTATTTTATGCTTGTCGCTTTGCTTGTCACGCTTTAATTACGTATGCATGGCAGCAAACAAAATAGTATCAAGCGAGCCTAAAAATCGCAATTTAATGCAATAAATGCTATGAAATTATTACCATTAAATTTTAGTATCGCCGACAGTATATTTCTTTTGATTTGAGCGCTCTTTCTTGTTTTTTCTGGAGATTTGAAGGCGTTGTTTGAATGCGGAAAACGCATTATTACCAGTTTAATTTTGAGCTAGGGCACCCAAACTTCATTTTTCCGAGAAATCTCGACGAACTCAGACCGCTGGTCTTAAAGCTCGTAACCTCCTCTTTGCTATTGGTAGATAATATCCTATTAAGCATTATAAATGATACTAATATCTCCAATATTTTTGGGGTTAGCTGCAAAAGAAGTGGATTGGGAGAGGAAGGTCTAGCATTTCAATACAGTTGGGGAAATAAATAAATTAAATAAAAGGTCAAGCATTTCATTTCGGTGGGGAAAATAAATAAGATAAAATAAAATATAGCCGGAACTATGCATTTTTAATAGGTTGTATGTATGCAAGGCGGGTGGGAAGGATATATAAAGCATACAAAGGTTAGGTTTGATATTATGCATCATTTTATTCTAAAAAAATGGAAAACTCTAATCTTCAGGGGGGGTCACACCCTTATCTGCCCAAAAATGCTCATATGAAAATATTTTGATAAAGCTGGTTCCGCTTTTAGGCAGTGCCTAAATCTATATATTTACTTAAACTCATAACAAACACCGAACGTGTAACGTACACGGGGAGTAGGTCCCTGAAGTACATAAGACTAAGGATATCGTAGTTATTCCAAGTGATTAAAGCAAAGCGGCTTACATTAGTGATTTCTTTGACGGCATATATATTCGTTTGTTGTTTATAACAAGTTAAGGGAAAACAAAGAAAACAAAACTCGAAAAAAAACTAATGAAATACTCATGACGAGACGCAAACGACTTTAACTGTAAGTACCCCCAAAGGAATGTGTGTATGGTATATCCATAAAACAAAAAAAAAAAGAATCGGTACATATCATAACTTTTAGAACATATTAGAACCCCTTTAGTACCGAATTGCGGTGGTTTCTCCCACGTTGTTGTATCGCCCACGTCTTTAAGAGTAGTTTCGCCCACGCATAAAGAGTTGCTTCGCTCACGCATCAAGATAATGTTCACTGTTTTTACATTACTTTAGAGTATCATAATCCCGTGAAATACACCTTAGCGTATTTATCACTTGTACACTCATGTCATTTTTCTCTTTTGGCCTGGCTAGACTACTACACTAGACTAACACCTCGTGTTGCACCGAATCTTTGAGGATACATACCCAGTGGTATTGATACAATTATTTTCTAAAATGTCTCTGTTTATCACACTTTACGCGATCTTTACGCAGAACGTTAAGAAGCGTAAATGTTTATCACCCTTCAAGCGATCTTTACGCAGAACGTAAAGATGCGTAAATTGTTATCACCCTTTACGCGATTTTTATGCAGAACGTAAATAAACGTGAATGTTTATCACCCTTTACGCGGAACGTGCGTAAATATGGATTTTTGTGCCGTGTTATCCCTTTTGCACCTGTTACCGTCATTTGTACAAATAACGGCCCCGGACGGACCTAGTCCTTTGTGGGAGCGTCTCCTCTGTCACCCTCCAAGTTAAATCAGTCATTCTCCGAATTATCAATTTCTCTGTCACTATGTGACCTATCATCTCTGTCACTCTCCGACTTCTAGTCTTCCCAATCAGCCTCCGACTAATCGTCTATGCATTTGATCAACTCCCCTCATCATCACTTCCAATATTATTCATTCCAAGCAGGGCCGGAAACAGGGGGGTCGGATTGGATGGATATCCACCCCCTCTTTTTAAGTTAAAAAGAAAGTCGAAAGAAAATAAATGTCTGTGAAACGGAAGGTACTCTCCATGTGCCTTCGCCTGCTTTGCTGACGCGACAAATCCAATTCAGCGTGAAGTATTGTTAGATCGATGTGACCTACCAAGAACCACTGGATCAGTTATAAGCCGTCTATCCGGCCATTATCCACCCCCCATTTTGAAATCCTGGATCCGCCCCTGACAAGTTCTTCATCCTCCTACTTTACCTCCTCTGAAAGGCCACTTTCACTTTCCGGCCCTTCGCTCCTAGCGTTCGCTACAGTCCTCCGTGCAAAGGAAATGGCATCGACTTGATCTCCCTTTAATATCCTCTTCTAGCAGTTGAGCTTCTCGTTCTCTATGTATAGATCAAGGACCGACACATTTAGCTTCTTGTGCTTGCCCTCTCTATTGGGTTGTACCCAGTCATAGTTGTCATACTTTTTCAACCTTTATTCGTCTCTCAGCCTCCTCCTCGACTCTTTACTCTTTCTTTTCTTGAACACATGCAGGCGCGTACCCAGGATTTGCTGAAGGGGGGCTGCGTAGTCATTGGTCTCATATGGAAAAAGCATAGTTTTTGAAGAATGTCTGAAGGGGGCCGCGCAGTCATGGTCTAGTATGAAAAAAGCATAGTATTTGAAGATTCCTTAATATGAAATAACCCACTTTTCTCCCCTAAAGGGAGGGGGATGCGTGCACCCCGTGTACGCGCCTGTCATGGGCCTTTAAATGACGATGGTGATGAAGAAAAAAGTCACCTAACCCTCGGCCATTGTGACTCATCAGAGTCACCGTAGAAAATTGGACCATATTTTAATAATCCCTTCTCCATGCCCATTTATCTTACGATGAGTTTTAGAATATGGTGTAATTATATTTTATATTATAGCGGAGCCGGCGCGGCCGCAGTCCGCGCGCGGAGCTCCATAGGTATAGAAATATGGTATAGCTATGTGACTTGGTTTTGTGGTCATCGCGCGGGTATCCTGTGGTGTCACAATCCATCCATCCAGTCAATCGCGCAACTCCCAGGCCCCCCCGGTCTTACGCTTTTACGTATTTTATTTTTTTACAGCCATCAGAGTTCGTATGTTCACAGCAAAAAAGGCAGATTGAAAATAGTATTTAATGAGAAAATATGTGGAGTCAAATGGGCTGAAATCTTTGAGGAACCGTTTGGTCTGAAGTACGAGCCGATAGTAAAAGCTACCCGAATGTTCGTGAATCCCGTCCGTTGCAGCAGCAAAAAGAGGACTACTTAGAGGCTCTACACTACCATTTTAATAATATTCCTTCACGTCTATATCTATGGAGATCTATAAGGAGATCCTGAGAAGAAAGGGCCTTGGATTGATGTATTTTTTCAGCTATAAAAATAATTCACTTGTGTCGACGAGTTTCTTGCAAGCAGAAAGTCGACAAGTTCACAGTTTACAACAAAAAGCGAATACAACCACGCAAGCGACAAACAGAAAGCGACAAAAAACACTGCCAAGGTGAGTTTTGAACGACGGTTTGTATTGAGAATATCACAGTTATTTTTCTTTTATTGTTGTGCTTTTATAATGCTGGTTTCTTCGTGTTTTTTCCCCAAAACCAATCGCTCAAGCTAGTTACTGTTTCAATGTCACTTAGCTTGTTCGATTTATACATTTGTTTATAGAGTTTGCTTTGAGAATTCGTGGTCTAAATCAAACAATTTGATCATAACAACATCCTTTGATATTCTTCGTTCTCTCTATGCTTTATTGACTGCGTTGAGATATTTAATATAGGCTAACAAATATCATCTTGTTATTTATTGCTAAAGAAGACCTTTCTTGTCTTTATATTCTGTGTATTTAGTCTTCTCGAAGATACAGCAACCTTTTCAACATTATAAAAACTACAAATAACTTATATATACTATATATACTTACTATATATTAACTTCACAGTCACAAGATAATTTTCTCATCGAAAATAAAAACACAAAATGCAACCCCTATTACCTATATTCTTTTTGCTTAGCTTATATTGTCTGCATCTTGCATAACTATCTATTGTGTTTATTTATTTAAATGTTGTTTTGAAAGAAAAAAAAATCCTTGTTTTCACTTTTATTAAGGTAAAACCAACAAAGGACTACCCGAGGGCCATGATTGATGCTGAAGGCTTGGAGGCATGAGAATAGGCAAATGTCTTAAAGATAATAAAGTAGGGGATTTCTTACTTTGATACAGCAGTAAATGTGAAATAGGCTTTTTTAAAGCACTTGCCCTCAATGATAAATCTGAAAACATTATTTCTATCAACCTAAAGATTAATGAGAAAATGTTAGGAGAGTGCTCAATCAAGTTGTTTCATTACTGATGAGTTTTTTTTTTTATCAAAGCTATAGTCCAATTGCTTCCTTTTCTCTCTCTCTCTCTCTCTCTCTCTCTCTCTCTCTCTCTCTCTGCACCCTAAATAAATTAAAATAGGTAATACGTTTGAAATCAATTTGTTCTCCTCCTTGCATTTAATTTTGGAGTACCATTAGCATATGTGGATCCATGGTTTCTATAAAAAAAAGCAGGCCATATTCTACAGGGTGAGTGCACCAATGTCTAATGCATGACTAGAGGTATGTTTGTGAATTTTAATTTCCTTGGTGATAGAGTATCACCAGTAATAAGTGATATATTAATCTTCCATATGGCACCTGAAGTGTATCTAACTGTATCATTCTATCTTTGGAATGCTGTTGCATCCATCATTTGTTTCTTTGCAAGGGCAAAGCTGGTCAGAATGTAGCACATTAATGAAACTTCTATCAAGGGAAGGGTTTTTTATTAGAGCAAGGTCCGGGGGGGACTCTCCAGAAAGATAGACGGGGGTGCTTGACCTATCTTTTATGGTATAATATTCTTACCAACTTCTATCTCTTAGGGTGTGTTTTAGGATTTTTCCGATTCTGCTATCTTTTAGGGGTTTTCATGCCCGGGGAGGAGTATATTTCCGATTCTGCTATCTTTTAGGGTGTCTCACGCTAAGTGGTGGCCCAATCGCTTGAAATGTATTTTACAATAAACCACAAGTCAACTGATCAGTTAATACTTTCGACTTTATTGTCGGTAACATAACAATATAGGATCCGTCAGCAAATTAAAACCAGCATTGTTTTTTTTTTAATGCTATCTCTCAGGGTTAAAAATTCCTCTGACCACACCCAGTGTGCTACCTCTTAGGGGTAAGAATTGTTGTTGACCATGCCCTTAGTGCTATCCCTAAGGGTTAAAAATGATTATCTGTCGAGCACCCCCGTCTCTCAAACTCTCGTTTCTCAAAGTCCCCCGCACCTCCCCCCTGGGAGCAAGGTACTTAAATTATATAAAGACAACATCAAACTTGTGCTTTTTCAATAATAAATCTGTAAAAAAACAGTTTTATATCAAACCTATAGGTAAATAGAAAAGCGAAAATGTTAGGAATATGCTCATTTAAGGTATTATTGCATTATTGTTATAAGCAGAGTCACATTTTTTTCAAATAGAGTCATTCATTTCTCCCTTTTTTCTTCTCCCCATTAAATTTTTGTTATATTTATTTCTCTCTAACCCTAACATAGGTCAATGAACATGGCTTGGTTTGAAATTAGAAATTGGAATTAAGCACTTTCAGTAATAGTTTAGGATTTGCCTCCATTGCATTCATTTTTGAGTAGCCAGTATGGGTGGATCCAGGGTTTCTAAAACCAACAGGCCAAAGGGTGGGTGCACCAATATGTAATGCATGACAGGAGGTATATTTGTGGTGTTTAGTTTCAACACATTCTTCTGAATAATCAGTTGTGGTACATGGAAACTACAATAGTGGGTCTATGGGGGGGGGGGGGGTTAGGGGGTTTAAACCTCCCCTTGGGCTTTCTTTTTTTATTGTTTTCAGTGTATCTTTTCATTCCAAATCGTTACAAAGGTAAAATAATGACGAAAATTTTTGGGCCAAATCCCCCCTTGGCAAAAAGCTAGATCCGCCTCTGAACTACAGTATGGCATCTAAATCTTTGGAATGCTGTTACATCCTTGATATATTCTTCACAAGGTCAAGCTTGTTAGAATGGTGTTTTGATAAAAATATACATAGTGGAACTTCTATAAAGAGAAATAAGAATTGACCATTAGACTTTTGAAAAAACATTCTCGTCAACTAAGACACCTTGAACTTTGACAGCCTTTTTCACATCAAGTTTAAGTATTTTGTTAACTTTCACAATGCATATTTAATAATATTGAATTAGTTCTTGCTTGATCCATTTGGAGGGGCCAATACAATTCATAATAACATGGCAGTAAAATTTGACATATTTTTAATCTCATTAAAAAAAACATTCTAGAGACACCAAGATCCCCCTAAAACTACCCCTATCAGTCAACACAAAAAGGTGTTAAATGCTGGCTCCGCTTTTAGGCAGTGCCTAAATCTATATATTACACCTTTTGCTGTTCAATAACGGGAAAGGGACATTCATTTGTGCCAAACGTTGTATCGTCAACGTTCATTGTACGTTCATCAACATCGCACGAAACATCCTTAGCGTGACTCGACTTTCAATGACAATGATTGAATATGCGCTACCATTCAATAGCATTAACGGACAATCAATAACGCAATTGGGCATTCATTCGGGATTTAATGAACATTCTTTTGCATGCAATCGAAAATTCAATTACACGTTTGGACAATCAGTAGCGTTTATTGACAATCAGTTATAAAAATAGAAACTTCATTAGTGCTATTAACATAAACGTGTTCATCAATGTGACATTCATCAATGTGGTTTGACAACCATTTATCCGATTTAAACCAAACAACAAGGAAAAATGAAATTTAATTAGAGTTACTATTTTTCTTTTTTCTTTAAACAGTTGGCTCCTAAAATTAAGAGAAATATAGAACTATAAATATTTTTTAACAAAAAAAAAACAAGACAAACGAACAACACTTTTTGTGGAGAGTTTATAAAAGCAAAAAATATATACTCACTCGTTCACTATAGAAAAACAGAAAACGTTTGTATGAGAAATGCCGCCGAGAAACCCCTCGAACACAGGGAAGAGCTAGAAGAGGGGAGAGAGAGCGTACCGCCAAGTATATGGTCAAATTGGAAGAAACATCACAGTCACTTTGGCTATTTCGCCCACTAACGGTCTTATCTTCCACTTTTCTATCATCGGGGGAATGAATGCACAAAGATTCAACGACTTCACAAACACGACTGAATCTTTACCGGTGCACCATAACGCACCATAACCCACTAGATACCGGCTCAAACACTGAGCTAAAAAAGTTACCGCCCTACAGCCCATTTCTCAACATCGGAGGCTACAACATAGGAACAGTCACAGGAGCGAAATGTGGGCAATGGTTTTGTTTTATGCAAACCTATATACCTCGCTGTGTTAATAGAGATCAATTTCAGGTATAAATGTCACTTCAAAAATCGAAATAAAACTATTGATATTTTCTTTTCTTATAATGTTTGTTTGAATCGAACAAATGATTGTCAAACCACATTCATGAATGTCACCTTGATGAACATGATTGTCTGAAATGGGTCAGTACGTAGCTCTTACAATCTGCAATTTGATTGGGCAAATGAACAATATCCGCACCTCGACACAAAGAACGAGAAGAATTGAGACAAAAGAACTCCTTTGTAGAGCAAAGATAATAGGAGACAAAGCTGCTGCGTACTTAATCTCTGAAATGGCTTGTTGATTGTCCTTGTTTATGTTAATAGCACTAATGAATTTTCTATTTCGTATAACTGATTGTCATTAAACGCTATTGATTGTCCAAACGTGCAATTAAATTTTCATTGCGCGCAAAAGAATGTTCGTTCCAATCGAATTGAATATCCAATTGCGTTCTCCGTTGATGCTTATGAATGTTCACGAATATTCAATTATTGTTATTGAAAGTCGAGCCACGCTAAATAATGTTTCGTGCGATGTTGATGAACGTACAATACACGCTATCGATGTAACTTTTGGCACAAATGAATGTCCCTTTCCCGTTAATGAACAGCAAAAGGTGTATTAAAGACTTCGTGACCTAATCAATATTCACAAAGGAAGTTAACAGCACATGCTTGATTAACAATGCGCTGAGTTTAGTGGGCTCCCTCTGTGCACCGGAGACTTGAACTTGAATCTATTAATTGATTCGGGGCAAACGTTGCTCCTTCCATGTACCCATTTACAAAGCAAAAGGTTCGACTGAATTGGGTTTAAGTTTGGTCCGACGTATGCTGCAAGCCTTAGACAGAGAATGGACAAGTCAGCTCCAACGTGTCCTCAAGGTTAGATCTAATTACTGATATATATCAGGTACTATAACTTTAGAACTGCTGTGTTGAACCTTGATTATTGCATCTCATGACTTGATGATATCATATAATATCACATATATACTCGTTCTACAAACGTGACAGTCGCAGTGATTTTGTAGTCGAATATCCGATAATATCGAGGGGTCCAGCAGAGAGAACGAAAGAATCTATAGATATCTAGTAGATTCTAATAAGATAATCTCCGATAATATCACAATATCGAAGGGTTGAGAAAATGGAAGGAGAGGATCTAAAGAGACATCTAGTAGATTCTAATAAGATAATCTCCGATAATATCACAATATCGAGGGTTAAAGCAGATGGAAGGAGAGGATCTAAATAGACATCTAGTAGATTCTAATAAGATAATCTCAGATAATATCACAATATCGAGGGGTAGAGCAGATGGAAGGAGAGGATGTGAAAGACATCTAATAGATTCTAATAAGATAATTTCCGATAATATCACAATATCGAGGGGTAAAGCAGATGGAAGGAGAGGATCTAAATAGACATCTAGTAGATTCTAATAAGATAATCTCAGATAATATCACAATATCGAGGAGTAGAGCAGATGGAAGGAGAGGATCTAAATAGACATCTAGTAGATTCTAATAAGATTTCTTCAGTCTTCCCTGAAGAAGTCTTATTAAAGACTAAAATTTGGCAGAGTCAAATTTCAGTTTTTGGTGTATTATATTCATTGTTCTGGTACGAGATCAAGACAGTTTGGGCTTTTTGATTCTATTCTTTTTTCGCATACAATTCATAGATCCGACGCGCGCACGAATATCCAATCAGAAAGCAGCAAATAGAAGCCAGTGAAGTGCAACCCAAATGTCCCACAAAAGTCCCACAAATTGTACAACGTGTCGGATGAGGAGTGTGAATCCTGAACTCGGGTTTATCTATAATATAGACGTCTATAGGAGTTTTCCTGTGACTTGGGAAATAAAAGACGGTCACCTAACATCATAGAAATTGATTTGTTGTCCAAGCTTGGTGAAAATCTTGTAGAGAAGCATAGAAATAGATAACTACAAGTTTGGTTGTTAATGAAAACGACACAAATCCAGCACGAAATAAGGAAGAAAACTTGAAAATGATAAGATAAAAGCGGTGCTCTCTTCGGTAGGTACTATGTGTTTATGTGCTTTTAAAGCTATTTTTAGTAGAAGAGAATGCCGAATTCGCTGTTTACGTCTGACTTTAACTACAAGTTTTATCGGCAAACGTCAAGATTTACAGCAATAATACAAACGACAGTCTCATTCTTATATGTAATAAGTAACCTACGATAATATCAAACACAAGTTTAATGGTAGGACTAACACTGTTCTTGTATATATAATTTTACGTGTTTTTCTGCAATTTGAGTCCCAACTCTACACTAAAAGTGGCCGGTCAAAGAAAACAGAACTATCACGCTGACCGGAAGATGCTTATTTTGCTTGTCCAGATTCGCAGAAAAATATCTCAAACCAATCTTTTTGCCGTCAATTGACCACATGGCTGTTATTGCATCATCTCTTTCCTGATTGGCTATTTGTGCGCGCGTGATTGACATGTCGGATCTATAAATTCTCGAATTGAAATTATTATTAAAATATTTTGTAGTATTGCCGTATCTGAATGTTAACGGATTTAAGGAAAATACGTTGTTTCAAATTTCCCGCAAATAACTTTGAAATATTCACTCGATTCCATCTCCTTTCGCGCGGCTAGGAAAATTTTCAAAGATCTGTAGAGAATTAAAAAAATAAAATAACCCACAAAAGCGACGTTTTTTGTCTTTTTACAACTTCTCTCTATTTTGGCGGGATCTGGGCGCCAGTTCTGTAAGAATCGTAAAAGAAACTTTACCTCTCAAATTAAATACATCTACAAATTATCTAACTTAGGTAAGAACGATCTTGACTTACTCATGTATACACAGTTTGTCAGTAAAACAATGTATCATTATTTAGCTAATTCAATTGAGAATTTGTTTGTTATTTTTAAAATGGCAAATGTTTAAGAAAAAATATAAAAGAACAATTTCGCAATCATCCTTGCAAAGTATTTTTCTTTTCTTAATACCTGTTTATGTTTTTATCACAAATTTTATTTTCAAGATACCAAAACGTATAAAAAATATAAAAGAACAATTTCGCAATCATCCTTGCAAAGTATTTTTCTTTTCTTAATACCTGTTTATGTTTTTATCACAAATTTTATTTTCAAGATACCAAAACGTTAAAATGTCCCTGTTTCTTTCTCATGAAATATTGATTTGTTGTCTGTTTTCTTTTGATAAGGATACTATTTACTAATATTTTTATTTTTCTCTATGTTTTTCTCATTTTGTGACAAAGTAAGAAGAGGTATTACATGTACTTGAAATGACAAGGAATTCTTTCTCTTATTAAGGTGAATAAATGTGAGACTGAATAAATACATTGATGATAAACAGCATTTGTAAAAGTGTTCATTTTCCTTGCAATCAATCTGCAATATTCCTATAGGTAGATATATTTTCCTGTTTTTCCTGATTGTACTCAAAATCAGAATCAACAATTGTAACCAAAACTGTAATTTATTTTTCCTTTCTAAGCCTTAACCCTATTCAGACCGGGGGGGGGGGGGGGGGGGGGGAGCTTTTGAGGCTCCCAGCACATTTGATCTGCTAGAGCATTGAAATTTGATGACTTTTCTAAAAATTTATCTGGGATCAGTTTGGTGTTAACAAAATTTGGATATGTGTACCCTGGTAACCATAGTAACCAAGTTTCGAGACATAGGTTTAATGAAAATTAGGCAAAACGCTTTAAGTCGTTAAGATAAACTATTCATACGACGTGCTCAACGTAAATACATTTCATATTAACGTTTTATACCAAGCTTTGAAAAAACACAATAAAAATTTACATCTCTATTTTAGAGGGGAGGGGTGGTGTTTTTTTTGTCAATTTTTGACTTTCTTGAAATAGTGCTTGTAGAAATAGCAAAAAAAACATTCATATCCACCTGAAATCATATTGATTAAAATAAATCCAAGATGGCGGATGCTAATGTCGCATAATTAGCTAGAATTCGCTGTTTTTTAAAACTAACATCTAAATTTGGCAAAATCCTTTTTATATTCCTCTATTTTAAATAAAAAGTAGAAAAAAAAATTTTGGGAAAGATATTTAAATTATTACTTTAATTAAGAGTCCAGTTGCAAACTTATGATATATACCATGCCAATCAATGGCGTCACTGGTGTCATATATCTTCAAAGCTACACTCAACAAAAGGACTATGTAAAATGCCAGGTACATTTATGTTAGTCCCGATTATTTTATGTAGAAATGTAGTAAATAAGGAAATATCTGTTCAGTATCAGTTGTTTATCAAATGCAGTTTACACACTTAAAGCTCGTAACCTCCTCTTTGCTATTGGTAGATAATATCCTATAAAGCATTATAAATAATACTAAATAATACCAATATTTTTTGGGTTAGCTCCAAAAGAAGTGGATTGGGAGTGGGAGGTCTAGCATTTCATTACAGTGGGGGAAATAAATAAGATAAAATAAAATATAGCCCGGACTATGCATTTTTAACAGGTTGTATGTATGCAAGGCGGGTGGGAAGCATATATAAAGCATACAAAGGTTAAGTTTAATATTATGCATCTTTTCATTCTCAAAAAAAAAAATGGAAAACTCTAATCTTCAGGGGGGTCATACCCTTATCTGCCCAAGGATTCTCATGTGAAAATATTGTGATAAAGCTGGCTCCGCTTTTAGGCAGTGCCTAAATCTATATATTTAGTAAAACTCATAACAAACACCGAACGTGTAACGTACACGGGAAGTAGGTCCCTGAAGTACATTAGGCTGAGGATATCGTAGTTATTCCAAGTGATTAAAGCAAAGCGGCTTACATTAGTGATTTCTTTGACGGCATATATATTCGTTTGTTGTTTATAACAAGTTAAGGGAAAACAAAGAAAACAAAAGTCGAAAAAAAACTAATGAAATACTCATGACGAGACGCAAACGACTTTAACTGTAAGTACCCCAAAAGGAATGTGTGTATGGTATATCCAAAAAACAAAAAAGAAAAGAATCGGTACATATCATAACTTTTAGAACATATTAAAACCCCTTTAGTACCGAATTGCGGTGGTTTCGCCCACGTTGTTGTATCGCCCACGTCTTTAAGAGTAGTTTCGCCCACGCATCAAGAGTTGCTTCGCCCACGCATCAAGATAATGTTCACAGTTTTTACATGACATTAGAGTATCATAATCCCGTGAAATACACCTTACCGTATTTATCACTTGTACACTCGTGTCATTGTTTTCTTTTGGCCTGGCTAGACTACTACACTAGACTAACACCTCGTGTTGCACCGAATCTTTGAGGATACAGACCCAGTGGTATTGATACAATTATTTTCTAAAATGTCTCTGTTTATCACACTTTACGCGATCTTTACGCAGAACGTAGAGATGCGTAAATTGTTATCACACTTTACGCCATTTTTACGCAGAACGTAAATATACGTGAATGTTTATCACCCTTTACGCGGAACGTAAAGAAGCGTAAATGTCGGTCAGCCTACACGCACATTTACACACATGCATAAAGGTGCGTAAATATGGATTTTCGTGCTGTGTTATCCCTTTTGCACCTGTTACCGTCATTTGAACTCTCCGACTTATCGTCTTCCCCATCAGCCTCCGACTCATCGTCTATGCATTTGATCAACTGCCCTTATCCACTTCCAATATCATTCATCCAATATCATCATTCCAAGCAGGGCCGGAAACAGGGGGGTCGGATTGGGTGGAGATCCACCCCCTATTTTTAAGTTAAAAAGAAAGTCGAAAGAAAATAAATGTCTGTGAGACGGAAGGTACTCTCCATGTGCCTTCGCCTGCTTTGCTGACGCGACAAATCCAATTAAGCGTGAAGTATTGTTAGATCTATGTGACCTACCAAGAACCACTGGATCAGTTATAAGCCGTGTATCCGGCCATTATCCACCCCTTATTTTAAAATCCTGGATCCGCCCCTGACGCTTCATCCTCCTACTTTACCTCCTCTGAAAGGCCACTTTCACTTTCTGGCCCTTCGCTCCTAGCGTTCGCTACAGTCCTCCGTGCAAAGGAAATGGCATCGACTTGATCTCCCTTTAATATCCTCTTCTAGCAGTTGAGCTTCTCGTTCTCTATGTATAGATCAAGGACCGACACATTTAGCTTCTTGTGCTTGCCCTCTCTATTGGGTTGTACCCAGTTATAGTTATCATACTTTTTCAACCTTTATTCGTCTCTCAGCCTTCTCCTTGACTCTTGACTCTTTCTTTTCTTGAACACATACAGGCGCGTACCCAGGATTTGCTGAAGGGGGGCTGCGTATTCATATGGAAAAAGCATAGTATTTGAAGAATGGCTGAAGAGGGCCGCGCAGTCATGGCCTAGTATGAAAAAAGCATAGTATTTGAAGATTCCTTAATAAGAAATAACCCACTTTTCTCCCCTAAAGGGAGGGGGATGCGCGCACCCCGTAGACGCGCCTATCATGGGCCTTTAAATGACGATGGTGATGAAGAAAAAAGTCACCTAACCCTCGGCCATTGTGACTCATCAGAGTCACCGGAGAAAATTGGACCATATTGTAATAAATTCTACTCCATGCCCATTTATCTGACTATGAGTTTTAGAATATGATGTAATTATGTTATATATTATATATGAAGTAATTAAAGATGTTAATTGCACAACGGCCAGTCAATGGTTGACTCGCAAATTAACACAACTATGTAGATTAATGAGTTCCATGTTGGGGTTTATGTGATGGAGCAAAGAAATATTCAAAAAAAAAATATTTGTTCAAAAAAATTTGGACCCTCCCCTAAGAGATGTGAAAAAAAATTGGGACCCTCCCGCAAAAAAATCAGAGCTCCCCCCTTCCATCCCGCTAAATAATGACACGTCCCTTTGGATGCGTTTGTATAAGTCTGCTATGCACGATTCACCTGTTCACAAAACACACACAAGAGAATTAAAGCCCACTAGAAATTACCTCTATTCCTTTGGCTTGTTCAAGGAACTGTTAGTCAGACGTGAGGCATCGATCTCGGATAGAGCTGTTAGACTGAAAAGAGAGATGACATGGTCACAAATGGACAAGCTAGAAGGAAATGCTTTTCGGTATGTTTGTGAGTACATTCCCCTATTAATCAGACGGAAAGCCCAAAGATACAAGTCTGCCAAGCATGCATCAATTGTGGACAAGTGGGTTCAGTCTGCAGACAAGTGCAACACTACAACTTCATTTCTCGAGTACACATCTAAGTGGACAAAAAGTGTTGACAGAGGAAGACTGGTCCATGTGAACGGCGAATTCTATGCGTCGTATTGAGGAGGTTGTTCGGAACTATTTCAATAATAGTTTTCTGATTAACTACGCTGGTGGGAACTTGAAGCAAGCTATAATGGCTGAACTATTATGCTCCAAAAGTGTTGTTGTGATAGCTCGGTCAGGATAGGGTTTGGTGGCCCAGAGACAAAGAATTACAATGAAGTTGGGACGTTTAACAATATAATTCACTCGCTCTCGACATCGGGTTTAAGTCTGAATCTGATACACCCAGCATCGTATTACTAGCGACCTAACTGTCATACAATCATCAACTTAATCTCTGATTCTGTTCCGCTACATCACACACACATCACTACATTCTCCCCCCTGATGAGGAAGTGCGTCTAGAGTCAATAAAACAAAACTGCTGTCAGTTTTTTCCTTTTTTTTTGCTATGGCAAAATTGTGATACCATAGTTCAGTGTCGATACTTGCTGTGACCACACTGGGTCGCAAATGAGGCGAGCAGGAGGTCTCACTACCCTCGTCGGCCGAAGTCTGTCAGGACACTTCTCAGCTGCTTCCCCTCCTGACTCTGACTCCTGAACATCATTGTCATATTCTTGTTGATTGTGCACCTCCGGTTCTTCACCTTCTGCATCCATGGTAAACGGAACCGCTAACGGATTGAGCTCAGTCGCGACGAAGTCCGACCAGGAGCTATCTGAGTCGCTAGCAGAGCTTTCCGTGTCGTCCTCCTGCTGTCTGCGCGGGGGATCTTCCCGCCGGTGTTGCTTTCTGGGTTCGGGGCCTGCCCGCTCCGCTCGATAGGGCAGTAGGATGTTGCGGTGGAGGACTCTCTTCTTCCCACTCTGCTCCTGTTGTACTACGTACACCGGCTGCTCCCCAGAGCGGCGAACGACTCGATATGGGACATCCTCCCATCGATCCTGCAGTTTGTGCTTGCCTCTTGTGCTGAGGTTTCTCACCAGGACTCTGTCCCCAGGCTGGAGAGCGAGGTCTTCACTTAGTGCATCATACCGGCGCTTATTAGCCTCGGCTTTCTTTTCTATCTCCTGTTGTGCTCGAGAATATGCATCTGTCAGATTGTCGCGGAGGTTCTCTATATATGCAGCGTACGGCTGTGGGTCATGTACGGGGTCCGGGCCAAGAGTCACATCCTGGGGTAGTCTTGGGTTCCTCCCGAACATGAGATATGACGGTGAGTATCCCGTAGTTGAGTGTTTGGTAGCGTTATAAGCATGGACTAGTCTTGCAACATAATCCGGCCAATCCTTCTTATCTACTTCTAGGGTCCCCAGCATATTGAGTAGAGTTCTGTTGAATCCCTCTGTCTGGCCATTGCCTTGTGGATGGTATGGTGTTGTTCTCGACTTTTCCACATTTGCCAGTCTACACAAGTCCCTGAGGAGTCGCGACTCAAAATCTCTTCCCTGGTCCGAGTGAAGCCTCTGGGGAAATCCGTAACTCATAAAGATTCTCTCCCACAGGATCTTAGCTACCGTCGATGCCTTCTGGTTTCGTATGGGGAACGCCCATGTATACTTGGTGAAACTATCGGTGGCACTAACACATGCTCGTACCCACCCTTCCCTTTCTCGAGCGACATGAAGTCGATAGATATGAGTTCCCTAGGTGCTGTCGCTATCATTGGAACCATTGGAGCCCGTGGTGGGTCTAGTGACTTCCTTTTGATGCAGCGATCGCAGGTACTTATATATAAAGTCACGTCTGCAGCCATCCCAGGCCAGAAGTACCTCTGGCGTACCAGGTCCAATGTCCTGCCCCTCCCCAGATGCCCACAATCATGATGAAGACCCTTGAGTGCAAGCCCTCTGTACGCCGCAGGCGACACCAACTGGAAGCTTCCTCCTTCCTCGACGATTCTTCGGCGGTACAACACCTCGCTTCGGATAACCAAGCGATCATTTTCCTTCCAAATGCGTTGGACAGCAGCTTTCTCTTCTCTGCTAGTCGTTTGCGTCGGTTGCGTATTGGTTTTTACTGCGTGCATAACCTTCTGTATGACTGGGTCCTCTTTCTGGCGTCGTGACCATTCAGCGGGAGTAACTATCAAGCTTGGAGCACTTTGCTGCTGCTGGCAGAGAGGCGGCGGCGTTGCTACGTGAGCGTCACATAACACTTGCAACTCATCGAGGGAAAACACTTCCGGTTGTGCTCCAACAGGTAGCAGCCTGTCTAAGAATGGTCGTAAAAAGTCCTCTCTGCTCGCCTCTGGTGGAGAGAATGAGTTGTCTGCTTGCGGCATCCTGGACAAACCGTCGGCGTCCCCGCACGATTTTCCTGGCCGATAGCTGATAGTGAAATCAAATGAAGAAAGTGCGGAAAGCCAACGATGATCACTAGCACTAAGCTTGGCACTCGTCAGTAGGTAGGTCAGCGGGTTACTATCTGTTATCACATGAAACTGGCGTCCGTACAAGTAGTCGTGGAATTTCTCTGTCACGGCCCACTTTAGCGCAAGGAATTCACGACGGTACGCGCAGTATCTCCTTTCTGCTGCTGACAACGACCTACTGCCATACGCAATTACCCTTGGAATACCATCTTCTTGGAGCTGATACAGAGCTGCTCCAAGGCCCTCGCCAGAAGCGTCTGTATGCAGCACAAAAGGCTTATTAAAATCAGGGAAGGCAAGGACTGCGCTAGAGCAAAGCCTGTCGATTAAGCATTCAAACGCGCCCTGACATTCCGCTGTCCAGACAACCTGGCGCTTCGTTCCTGCCTTTTCCTGTAACAGCTCGTTGAGGGGTTCGGCGATAGCCGGGAAACGTTCAACAAAGGTACGGTAGTATCCGGCAAAACCAAGGAAGGTCTGCAAGTCCTTAGCATTGGTTGGAGGGTGTTGACGCCATAAAGCATTTCTTCGAAAGTTCTTGCGAACACAACCACGTCGTCCAGGTATGCCAAACAGATGTTCAGGTTTAGCCCCGTTAAACAACGTTCCATTAGACGTTGAAATGTTGCTGGACTGTTGGTTAATCCAAATGGCATCCTGTTGAACTCGAACAATCCAAAAGGCGTGGTCATCGCTGTCTTAGACTTGTCCTCTTCTTCTACCTCGACCTGAAGATACCCACTCTGCAAGTCCAATGAACAAAGCCATTGCGCCCCTTGTAAGGACTCCAGGGTTTCTGTAATACGCGGGATCGGGTAAGAGTCCCTGACCGTCTTTGCATTAAGCTGCCGAAAGTCTACACATACGCGCAAAGCTCCATCTTTCTTCCGGACAAGGACAACCGGTGCGGCATATGGGCTATTAGACTCGCGTATCGTACCCGATTCTAGCAAATCCTCGATTGCAGATCTAAACTCTTCAAGCTGTCCAGGGGGGACGCGCCGATGGGGTTGCCGAACCGGGATATCGTCAGTCAATTTAATAGTATGCTTCACTGCGTCATTCCTGCCCAAATCCTTATCGTGCATTGCAAAGGTGTGAGACATTTTGTTTATCAACGATTGCACCCTAGCCTTTTGTGCACGCGACAAAGGAGTATCCAACAGGTCGACCTCTATCACTGTAGTTGACCCGTGGTCGCCTACCGAACGGTGTTCCACCACTCCTTGTACCACCTGTGCACTAGCAATAGCTGCCTTACGGGGAATAGTGATTGGCTGCGTAGAGTTGTTTGTCAACTCTACTGGCACACGACACTTGGTTCCTTTCCCAGGTAAGCTAATCAGGCTAGGCGTAGCCGATAGTCCCATTGAGTTTGACCTGCCAGCCCCTGTCTCAATCAAGACTTTTACATTACACCCTGGCATAGACGGGGCAGCTCCCCAAATGCACACAGTTTCTTGAGGCCCCACTTTTATGGAATGTCGTGACGCGCTCCTTATTGTCATCCTACCGTCTGTTTCCTCACCGAACACTTTAGCGAATTGTTTTAAAGAATGATAAACACACATCCACGTTGCCGAAATCCTTGCGTTTTGTGGGAACAATTTTCCTTGTGCCATCTGACAGCTCCGCCTACATCTAAGTGACAAATTAGTGCCGATCACAAAAGGCACAGGCGAATTGTACTCAATATCAGGTACCACTAGTGCCAGTGTCTCAAACGTCTCATTAGTCCCAATTTCTTCTACAGGAAAATAAAATTCCACCGATATGTAGCCTATAAATGGTACATCCTGGCCACCGGCGCCAACAACACGTATCAGATCACTTATTGGTCTCACAGCACGATGCAACAAATAGCGTTTGTAGAATGATTCGGAAACCGATGTTACCTGACTGCCTGTGTCGAGCAGCGCCAAGCCAGCATTGCCATCTGCAAAGGCTACACACTCATTTGCTTCGCCGACTAGGTCGCTTGGTAATTCTCGGGCACTAATTCCAACAGGGGGGGGGGGGTGGGGTGGGCTGTCCTAACAGACCTCTGATTGCCCCATGGCAGAGGCCTCTGTCCGTTGCCCTGGTTACCGAACTGCTGAGGTGGTCTGTTTCCCTGGTTACGGAACTGCGGGGGGTTTCTGCAGCCAATGGCCACGTGACCCCATTCTCCACAGTTGTAGCAGGTCGGGCGGTCGCCACTAGGCTCTTGAGCCCGCCGCCCTCTCGCGATAGGGGCTCGTCCCACGTCAGAATCCAGCGGAGCACTCTCATCGGCCCCAGGCCCCCGCTCCAGGATTTCCTTAAGGACTTCTCTAACTTCTCTCGAGAAAGCTGCGCAGGTTTCTGCTATCCATTCTGGTTTTTCTTTCTTTGTGCTTTCCCGGGCTTCCTGTGGTTCAGCCTTGACGGTAACATTGGATCGGGCCACGCGTTTTGGGGACTGGGTCGAGGAAAGCTTTTTTTCCCCGTATCGAGCTGCAGTGATAAGCTCAAAAAAGCTTTTGCACGCGTCTTTACGGTGTCTTGCTTTGTCTTTGATTTCAGGATGCAAGCCTGCCCAGAACAGCATACGCAGTTGCCTCTCAACGGCGCTTTCGTCCGGCAAGAGTTCTGTATTTCTTACGTAAGCAAGCCTCACGTGGTTGTCGAGGCGCGAGGCAAAACACGCTACTTCTTCCCCTTCTTTCTGCTTAAAAGTATAAGCTTCCGCTAAAAGCTCGTCCCCTGTGGCAGTCAGCGCGTCGCTGTAGAATTGATCGAGGGTTTCCAACAGCGCTTCACACTATGCGTCGACCCCTAATCCCACGAGTTTGGTTTTCGCTTCCCCCTGTAGTGAACGGCGGATTTGTTCGGAAATCACCTCAGTCGCATAAAGGCCGCCTCGAACCGTGCTCTCGACTTCGAATCTCCACACTCTGTATGAAACGCCTTTCTCCTTATTCGTGCTAAACCCTTAAAAGGGCGAGAATTGAGGAAGCGATAGGATTTGTTGTTGTTGATGTTGTTGTTTCACGCTCGCGTTATTAGTCGTCCCATGCACTAAACGGACTTCCTCTCCTTCGACTTGTAGTCCACAGCAATGTCGTGAAAAAGACTCCAGCTTCACAAATTCCTCCTTAAAAAACTTCAGCGGCGATCCGAATTTCTTCTCATACTCTTCGACTAGTTTTGCCACAGGAATACGAAATTCCTCCGAGGGAGCTCCTTGTGTTTTCAACTCCGCTACGAGTTCAGTAACCCGCTTTTGTTCCATATACAACTTCTCCTCTATCGAAAGATCCATGTCTAACTGCTCGAACATCCCATCGGAGGGTGCCAATATGTAATAGCTCGGTCAGGATAGGGTTTGGTGGCCCAGAGACAAAGAATTACAATGAAGTTGGGACGTTTAACAATATAATTCACTCGCTCTCGACATCGGGTTTTAGTCTGAATCTGATACACCCAGCATCGTATTACTAGCGACCTAACTGTCATACAATCATCAACTTAATCTCTTAATCTGTTCCGCTACATCACGCACACATCACTACATTGTGATAGCATGTGACAGGATAACATGCGACATTAATAGTGAAAAGATCAGTTTTAAAGTGTTCAAGATGTTTCTCGGACAATACACAGAATTACGTGCCAAGTCATTTGTAAGGACATTGGTGAGAAAAGCCTGCACAAAGGACTGGCACAGCATATCAATAGGCAGACCAGTCAAAAAATAGTGTACAAGTAGTTTGATTTTTTTTAGTACATCCCAACTCAAATTGAGATTAAGGTTTCTTCGTTTTGCTTCTTCCTGCTTGAACAGATAGCCAGTGTTAATAGCAAATCAAATTGGTCCACAACAAAGTATGTGAGTAGTTTATATTAATACACTTAGCTACCTGTAAGGTCCTTCTGCCATAAAATTCCATGTGACAGGGCTCTCGTTGAATTATGAATTTAAGGAAGTTAATACAATAATGTAATGAGACAATTTTTTGGGAAATGATTATTTATTCTCTTTTTTCAGTTATTGTTGTAAGTGATATGGCAAATGAATTCCAGATGACAGTTGAAAGTATGTCAGAATTTAAAAATGATTAAAAATCAGATCTAAGAAAACACTTTGTGCTCATTGACTACTCAAAGGGGAGTCGACGCCTCCTTGGCAAAGGGTTGCTGTCTGAAGGCTGTAGTCTCTTCCTTCCTCTGTTTCCTCTGCAGTTTCCTTTGGCAGAAGCCATAGCAGCAGAATTTGTAACATGCAAGGCTAGGTAGTTCTGAACTGAGCATATGTTGGATTGTCGCTCGCACCACCACACCTCCTTTGCTTTGCAAAATATTCTTCTAGTGGGTCCTGGCAGAACTTTTCACTGAGTAGGAATTTAACTCCTGGTTCTTGAAGAAGGATCTTCCCAAGCTCCACAAATGCTTTAATTAAAACAAACAAGGAATATCTAAGTCCGATATCAACTCCCAAACATGCTCCCTAGCTCATCTAACATGGAAGCCTGTGGTGATTTTACTTAAAAAATAAAATATTATTTGCGTGTCTTATTGAGTTCTGAGCCACCAAGGTGTTTTTTGTTTGAGAGGGTTGTTTACTGATGATGCAGAAATTCCCCAAAAATGACCTTATGCTGCGTCATCTCAATCATTGTATAAATTATTATCAAGAAGAACACCATAAACTGATTGAATTTCACAGAATGTCTACACTTCTTACGAGTTATTCTGAGACCTTCCAAGGTTTCACGACTAAGGCACATTCTGTTGGTTTGCTCCTTGAGTAGGTGTCCATAATTTCTTGTAACAGACTGCTCCCAACTGTGAAGAAAGGTATCTGTCAACGACTACAATGAAAATCACATCAATATGTTATTAAACAGATAGGAACCATATATCCGAATTTACAGGCTGGTTTCTGATGCTGGGATCTTTTACAAAAGTTTCAGATTGCTAATTTGTGCAAGGTACATAAAAATAGGGCATATGAGATTTAAGTTCGTGTTGGGGTTGAATATGGTATTTTATCGCATTCCTATAAAAACCTCACTGTAGATTCAGGGAACATTTAAAAATCATTGAGACTAGCTAAGCGTGAGTTTATTTGTACTCTGTGTTTGAAACATCATTACGATTTTTATAAAGGTTTACCTTTTATTTTATTTGTTTATCTTTTTCGTATGGCAACTTGAACAGCTTTCTTGACCTGACACCTTCAACTGCATTCTTTACATTTAAACAGTCGAAGGTGTCCATCATTGAGACAAATTTCCCAGTAGCTTTGGTGTTCTTCTCCCAATGAACTTAAAGGCATTGACAAGAGAAGATGACAAAACCTAAAAATAAACACATTTTCTGAATTTAATTTTGTCCAAAAAAAGGTTCCTGAAAAATTACCTGAGCAGCTAGGTTGACCCTCATACGTAAAAAGCTGTTGAGATACACATGCTCATGCGTCAACTTAGGAATCAGCCTCAGTCCTGGGGCATTACGGTTGATGCAAACATCCCGTTCGTAGAGTGTTACTAGGTGTTGCCAGTTGATATCCATCCAATCGTTCTAGACATAAAAAACATGTCAGTAAAACAAAACAAAATTGCTACAGTAATTATGTTAAATTAAAATTTACCTTCATTTTTCTCTTGCTCTGTCTATTATGTGACTTCTCCCAGCAATTCCGAGTTGTCTTTATCAAATGTGGAGGGTCACAGATGAAGTAGAGGTCACGTGACTCCTGGGAGTATATGTTTGGTGTCTTGTAAACAACCTCGCCATCTGGAAGATTTGGAGCCCTATGCAGCTTGAACAGCTTTCAATTTGGAGTGGCCCCATCCGCAGTGACAGAGCGCACCTTCAGCCCTAATAATCATGCTCCGCTAGTAACAAGTACTGTAACAGTAAGACCTGCTGCTCCCTGGTATTCTGATGAGGCTAAGGAAGCAAAGAAACAGCGGAGAAAACTTAAGCGACTATGGCTAAAAACCCAAATCACTATCCATCGTGAGATGTATGTTGAACAATGTGTTCGAGTAAACCAGGGTATTCATGATTTCAATATGAACTTTTATGCTGAAACTATAAAACTATAAATTCTAAATCTAGTGATAAATTACCGTCTCATGACTGTCCTAAAGATCTCGCGGAAAGGGTTTCAAACGTTTTTACAAAGAAAGTTGAAACTATTCGTAACACTTCTCCTTCAACACAAACATATCTGTTTCCAGAAGAGAAATGCTACTCTAATCGGCTTGATAATCTCTCTATTACATCAAATAAAGAACTCAGCTCTCTTCTCAAGCCCATGTGAAAGAAATCATGTGTGGTGTGTCCAGTTCCAGGATATTTAATGAAAGATTGCCATGAAACATTAATTCCGATACTGACAAAATGTGTTAACTTGTCTTTTGAAACAGGTATTTTCCCTGACAGCCACAAAAAACTGTGTAAAATCCCGCACTCAAAAAAGACTCACTCGATCATGAGGTTCATAAACATTATAGACCCTTTCTCTAATTTGATATGTATCTCTTAGGCACTGAAAAGAGTTGCAGCTGTTCGCTTGCGCGAGCACTGTGATAACAATAATCTCCTTGAACGTTCCCAGTCAGCATACCGAGAGAGCCACAGTACAGAAACGGCACTTAAGCGCAAACATAATGACATCCTTTGTGTAATAGACAGTGGTAAATGTGTCATACTAGTTGTATTAGACCTCTCTGCCGCATTTGATACGCTAGATCATGAAATCTTCCTCAAACGACTGGAACATCGATATGGTATAACAAGTAAAGCTCTGGCATGGTTCAATTCCTATTTGACAAACCGCACCCAATATGTAAATATAGGTGACGAAGTCAGAAGATGCTTTGTGGCGTTCCTAAGAGGTCGGTGCTAGGTCCTATATTATATTCACTATATACTGCACCGCTTGCTAACGTTATCAAACAACACAGTGTAAACTTCCATTTTTATGCGGACGACACGCAACTATACTTATCATTCGACCCAAAACACGATAGTTAACTGAAGCAAGCAAAGTGCTGTATAGAATCTGGCCTTCGTGAAATAAACTAGCTGGATGACGACTAATAAACTGCAGCTAAATAGTGACAAAACAGAACTGTTCTATGTACATAGGTGTATGGTTCGATAACACTTTGACCCTGGACAAACAAGTAACTTCAATATGCTAATCCTCCTTTTTCCAACTACGTAATATTGCCAAAATTAGAAAGTTTATTTTTTTTTAATCACTGCGAGATTCTTATACACACTTCTATTTCTTCTAAACTAGACAATTGTAAATCTCTTCCCACTGGCCTTGATCGAAAGCAAATCTGTAAACTACAATATGTTCAGAATTCTGCGGCGCGACTTCTTACACGAGCACGCAATTCAATCACGTCACTCCTGTTCTGCGTACCTTACACTGGCTACCCATCAGAGAAAGAATATATTTTAAACTCCTTCTTTTAACTTTTAAATCCCTAAATGAAATCGCTCCAGACTAAATGAAAGACATTTTAACTTCTTATAAACCAAAGCGCAGTCTTCGTTCTTCAACTGAGTCTCTTTTAGTACAGCCCTTTTTTAAACTTTATACCTACGGCTCTAGAGCCTGTTCCGTGAGTGCACCAGCTATATGGAACTCCCGCTCACTAGAACTTCGGAATTGTAAAGAATTGAGTATGTTTAAATCCAAGATCAAGACCTTCCTTTTTAATAGCGTCTTCGACAATTGACTCTTAATGATTGATTCTCATGATCTTAGTTATGTATCATAAATATTTTTTTATTACTTTTTTACTTTTTATTTTGTCTTTGTATTATTTAGTCGATATATATTGTAATGAATTTGTAATTATTATTTTAACATAATATTAAAACGGTAAAGCTCCTTGGATCTATAGGAGAAAGGCGCTATATAAATCTATATTATTATTATTATTATTATTATTATTATTATTATTATTATTATTATTATTATTATTATTGTTATTATTATTATTATTATTATTATTATTATTATTATTATGATTATTATTATTATTATTATTATTATTATTATTATTATTATTATTATTATTATTATTATTATTATTATTATTATTATTATTATTATTATTATTATTATTATTATTATTATTATTATTATTATTATTATTATTATTATTATTAGAGAGACTCCAAAATCATCACTTCTTCCCATACAAAAGGGTTAAGTTGGGCACTTGTTAACCCTACTGAACTATAGTATGCAAAATGAAACTTCAGGCTTGCAAACAGCCCTCTAACCATCAATACCAGCACATGGGTAGCTAACTGAGGCTCGTCTAAACTTTCATCTTTGCACTGTTTGTCAAAATGTTCCATGGAGTTGTTGAGTGTTCCCATGTTGGCAAACCCCACAATCTGGCCAGTGGACTTTGAGTACACAAGGTCGCTTTTAATTTTAATTTCATCTATTATAATGCCAACATTTACTTCCCAGTCTTTCATCTCTCCCAATTCATCAAGTAGCTTTTCCAATATGCTGATACTAATTCCAGTCTCTGCATCAGTCCAATGGCTAAAGTCATATAGTGTGCATTCACTCGATAGCTCAACCATCCCACTCGATTTAAATAATGAGTAAGCGGATGGGGATATCTGTCGTAGGGAATTGCATCACTTGATCATCAGAGGGTGCCATCGCTTCCCTCTCGCATCCTGCAGAAACGCCATTTTTTTGTTGTTGTTCCCAGAAAAGGGACTTAAAAGTTCCTTCTTCAAAGTGAGGCAGTCTTCCAACTATGAGAGTTTTTTTCAGCTCAGTGTGACGATTTTCATCAACCATAGTACCATTAGTTCGTCTGGGCCCAAGTGTTTATACTGGGTCCGCGAGTCATGGCCCACTCTGGGCTAGTTTCTGCTCCTGCCCTGTCATGTTTTGCCTTGACTCTTTAGCCCGTAAAATGTTTCTTGCTCTTTTACATCCTTCACACTTTGAGCAACCAGGGGGAACTAAGGAAAGGCACTTCTTTGTACGTATAGTTCTATTGTACGTAGCTCCTGATTTCATATCAGTAACATTGTAGCCTTGCTCTTCGAAATAGGATGTCCCCTCAGCAACAAAGCGTTGGCCGCCACGTTTCGAGATACCTTCAAATCTGTCAGGGTTCCCACTACAGATATTTGAATCAGCGACCATTTTAAGGAGAAACTTCAAGGATGATGGAACCAGTTTTTCAGGAATAGAATTAAGAACACCATTGGTGAAGCATAAATATCAAACGGAGAAGTTAAAACGTGTCAATTCGTCGCAAAATTCTTATACATTTTCTTGGAATTTTTCCGGGAACCATTTTGAGAATGTGACTGACATGTGAGGTAGTCTTTCTTAGAGTTTCCCTTGTAAGGTTTTCCTCAACTCGCCAAACCGTGACCCATGATCACCAAATACAAAAAAAAAACAATCGTGTTATTCAGCTGATTCTCATTTTCCATGGTTTAAAAAAAATCAACTAAATCTTCGTCTGCATATTTGACAGCATTAATGTCCCTATGGGAAATTTGTGATTGAATCATGTACAGAAATTTAGTGTTCTTTTTGTAGGTTTTGATAAGGCTTAGATAATAGCGCAAGCTGGCAAGATGGTACCGCTCGTTGCAAACGCAGAATTTCTTCTGCATGTGCCTGTCTCCTTCGTTCCAGAAATACCTCCCGTGGAGGATTGTCGAAACCTTTTAGTCAATAATTAAAAATCCACAGACCTGGAGAGTCTTCAGTGTATAACGTAGCGTAACCGTGTTCCTTGTAATCCTTGAAGATAAACCGCCATTCATCCACGGGCTTGGCATTTGACATTTTGCGCCTGGCCTCAGGTTGCTCTGCCTCGGCAATTCCAATGAGCATTGTTGTCACCTGTGCTGTTGTGCCATCGCCTACAATCGTGTTGTCTTTCAAGAACACAGTATTCTTAGCCAGCGTATTCACGGCTTTGTCGTCGTTTTTCACCCCACAGGAATCATATTTATCATTCGTGAGCGTATCTGCAAAAAGCTAAAATTCTCGTTTCGGTTGCTCTGGTTTGCAATTCTATATCTTTTTCAATTGCAGTTGATGACATAGTCTTTTCATATTGGCGTTAAACTCCAACAATGTATTGATGTGCTTTATTGCAACGTTTGCTATTTGCTTAACTAGTGAATTAGTAACTGAAACTTTCTCGCAATGGTCCTCCACGGCAGTGCTCTTTCACTTTCTGTTCTTAGGGTCAATGAGTATAAATAGACTCTGGGCCGTGACTATATCTTTTGGCAACGACGGGTACGATAATAAATGTTGCAGTGAAGCATAAATATCAAACGGAGACGTTAAAACGTGTGAATTCTGCTCAAAATTCTTATAAAAGTTCTGGAATTTTTCTGGAAACCATTTTGAGAATGTAACTGACATGTGAAGTAGTCTTTCTTCGAGTTTCCCTTGTTGTGTTTCTAACGTTTTTACCGTTTTTAATCGTGTTACTTGTAATCCTTGAAGATGAACCAACATTTATCCACGGGCTTGGCATTCGCCATTTTGCGCCTGGCCTCAGGTTGCTCAACCTATATATTTTCCTTGTTTATTAATTAATTATTAATTCATACTTTTAATTCCTGGTTATATATGGTTATATTGCCCTCATTGCACAGCATAGCAATATAAAGCGGAGCCAGCGCGGCAGCAGGCCGCGCGCGAAGCTACATAGGTATAGAAATATGGTAAGCTATGCGACTTGGTTTTGTGGTCATCGCGCGGTTACACTGTGGTGTCACAAACCAGCCAGCCAGTAATACAGCCGCGCAGCTATCAAGCCCCTCTTGGTTCTGACGCTTTAATGTGTTTTTAGTTCAAAAGCTTGAAAAAAGTATTTAATGAGAAAATATGCAGATTCAAATGGGCTGAAGTCTTTGAGGAACTGAAGTACGAGCCGATAGTAAAATCGCCCGTGGCAGCAGCTAAAAAGAGGACTAAAAAAGGCTCTACACTATACCATTTTGTATTCATTCTCGTCTATATCTATGTAAGGAGGAGATCCTGAGAAGAAAGGGCCTTTGGATTGATGTCTGTTTTCAGCTATAAAAATCATTCACTTGTGTCAACGAGTTTGTTGCTAGCAGAAAGTCGACAACTTCACAGTTTACAACAAAAGCGAAAACAACCACAGGTGACAAAGAGAAAGCGACAAAAAAAAACACTGCCAAGGTGAGTTTTAGAAGATGATTTGTATTGGGAAAATGGAAGGTTTTTTTCCTTTTATTGCTGTGCTTTTATAATGCTCGTTTGTTCGTGTTTTTTTCCTTAACCAATCGCTCAAACCAAAACACCGTACCATCTTTAGTTTGACGTCAATATGCCATATCAAAGTCATCTATGCTTGTTTTGATTGGCTAAAATACCATCTACTTGAATTCCAATTGGCTTATAATTTTAACTTGCACTTGAATGGTTTTTATTCTACCGAAAATCGCCATGAAAATGTTAAATACGTAAATACTTACATGTTCTATAAATTCAGGCGTATATTCCTTACGGTAAGTAAGAATTTAACGAGAGAAATACGTAGTAGTCAAGATACTGTATCAATGTCACTTAGCTTGTTGGATTTATACATGTGTTTCTAGAGTTTGCTTTGAGAATTCGTGGTCTAATCAAACAATTTGAGCATAACACATCCTTTGATATTCTTCGTTTTCTCTATACTTTATTGACTGCGTTGAGATATTTAATAAAGGCTGACAAATAATATCTTGTCACATATTGCTAAAGAAGACTTTCTTGTCTTTATATTCTGTGTATTTAGTCTTTTCGAAGATACAGCAACTTTTTCAACTTTATTATAACTACATTGACTTTACAGTTACAAGAGAATTTTCTCATCGAAAATATGAAACAAAACAAAACAAAATGCAACCCCTATTACCTATATTTTCTGTGCTTTAATATTGTCTGCATATTGCATACTTTCTAATGTGTTTATTAATTTGTATTAAAATAATTGCGGGAAATTAGTAAGGTTATAAATGGCATGATGAAAATATTGTTTTGAAAGAAAAAAAAATACTTAATTGTTTTCACTTTAATTTAGGTAAAACCAGCCAAGGACTACCTGAGAGCCATAATTGATTCTAAAGGCTAGAAGCCATGAAAATAGGCAAATGTCTTAAAGATAATATAGTAGGGGATTTCTTACTTTTATACAACAGTATAAGTGCAATAGGTTTTTTTTTGGAGCAAGCTACTTGCCCTCAATGATAAATCTGTAAAAAAAAATTTTCTATCAACCTAAAGATAATGAGTAAAGGGGAAATGTTGGGAGAGTGTTGTTGCATTACTGTGAATTTTTTTATCAAGGATAATATAGTCCCATTTCTTCTTTTTCTCTCTCTCTGTTGACATTTTTTGTACGCAATTGATATTATTTGCTGTTTCCCCTCTGCACCCTAAATCAATTAAAATAGGTTAGGTTTGAAAATAGACATATTCATTTAGCATACTTTCAGTAAAATCAAGAGTTTTTTTTTAAATTTGTTTTCCAAGTCAATTTGTTCTTCTCCATTGCATTTAATTTTGGAGTGGCATTCAGGGTTTCTATAAACAGCAGGCCACTTTGGTTAAGGGTGGTTGCACCAATGTGTAATGCATGGCTGTAATACCTTGGTGATAAAGTATTACCAGTAAGTGATAGACAAAACTTCCATATGGCACCTGAAATGTATAACTATGTTATTCTCTCTTTGGAATGCTGTTTCATGTATAATTTGTTTCTTTGCAAGGGCAAGGCTGGTCAGAATGTAGCTTTGATACAAGTCTACATTAGAGCAAGGTACTAAAATTGAATAAAGATAACTTGTGCTTTTTCAATAATAAATTTGTAAAGAAAACAGTTTTATATCAAACCTAGGGTAATAGGAAAATGGAAAAATACTAGGAAAGTGCTCATTCAAGTTATTATTGCATTATTGTTATATATTGTTTTAGAAAAGAGTCGCATTTTTATAAATAGAGTCACATTTTTTCCTTTTCCCGCTCCCCTTTGACTTTTTGTTTATTTGTATAGGCAGCCTTTTTCACACCAAGGTTTAGTATTTGTTAACTTTCATACTGCATATTTGATATTATTAAATAAGTGCTTGCTTGATCCATTTTATAATTTATAATTACATGGCAGTAAAAAAATGACATATTTTTAATATCATTAACAAAAACACTCTAAAGACACGTGGATCCCCCTAAAACTACCCCTAAATGTCAATACAAAAAGGTATTTTAAAAATACCTTTAAAAATGCTAATAAAAAATGCTGGCCCCGCCTCTAGGCATTGCCTAAATCTATATATTATTAAATAACTATGCTGCAGTGGGACTGTCTGCGTTCAACGGTAGCTAAAGGCAGACAGTCATTGGATAAGAATAGATTTTCCTTGTTAATTAATTAATTATTTATTATGCATTTCACTTTTGTCTGTATTTTCTTTGGTATGTTTCCATACTTTTTATTCCTGGTTATACACCTATTTCAAAAAAGGTTGCACTTTGGTTATCGCGGATGTGTGTGTCGTAACCCGAAAGGGAACCATGGGAGAAATTAACTGTGTTCCAAACAGTGCTATAAAATGCCCGTTTTGTAGTCCCAAGATCTTAGGTAGCGGGTTATTTGGATGAGATTTTTTCTTGGCTTTTCTATTGATTAAGTGTGGTTTTATTTCGAGGTTTTTATTTCGAAGTGGACACTGTGGCGATAGTCGCAAAATTTGGTAGCATCGACTCACAATTCGTACGATAAAACGATTTGGGAACTTGTATTTTCAGAAACATGAAGAGTTATTGTGCTGGCGTCGATCTTAGAAAAACCCACTTTGGCTTTGCTCTATTCTCAATTCTATACTAAGTTGGTATGCTATACTAGTTGGCTACGTGGTATTTGTAATTTTAGTCATTGGTCTACTTGCAAATTATTTTAATTAATTCTATCAAATTTTGGATTAGAAAGATAGCTCTACAAAGAACTGAGGGCTGATTACTGGGCAAACACCCTTATGTTTGACCCAGATATGCTGATGTTTTTGGACGAATCTGGTTTTGTACTTACGACAAACACGCACTTCGAGAATCGGGCATTTACATACACTTAAATGGCTTTTTTCGTCAACACCAAAATAATCACATTTTTTTTTTCGTTATCGCTCAAAAAGACTAATGAACACTCAGTCGTTCTTTCGTTTAAAAACGTGGTTTAATGTTATTTTTATTTTCTAGGGCAAAACGAATCACAAAAGAAATGTAATACAAGCCATTGATTTTGAATCATAGAAAACTAAGTACCAAAAGGTGAAAGAAATTTAAAGCAATACTATATAATATCAATCTTCATTTAGATATATATAATATTAATCTACATTAATATACTTTCAGTTAGATATAAACAAGCCATAGATATAGGAACACAAGTTTATTGTAATACAACAAAATAGTTGTATTGATAAACAGAATTTATAGCTACTGTATTACTAAAACTTTAATTGTCCATCATACTGTTTGGTAAACTTGATAACTGTTTAAAACATTTTTGAATAAATGTCTAGTTTGGAATATTGTACAGCAAAAACACTAATTCTTCAGCATATTAATGGTAAACGTGATAACTGTTCATGTTACTGAATGGATGTCCGAAACATTATAGTTTGCACAATTTTTGTAGAACGGAAACGCTAATTGTCCAACATATAAGTGGTAAACTTGATAACTGTTACTGAATGTCCAAAACATTATTGTTTGAAGGATTGTACAAAATGGTACGATTATTAAGATTGTTCAACAACTCTCTGGCAAGAGCAATGTTATCCATCATGTGGACATCTGGATAGATTTTCTTCAGTATAGACTGGTGAATCCGAAAAACATTTTCTTTTTCCATTTATTTCGATGGCTATTTTAGCTACGACTTTCGTTTGGCAGGACCTCTTTCTTCATCATAAAACCACAGTGTTCGCAGATTATTATATCTGTGACTGTTGCCTGAATGATGCTTTTGTTGCAATGGACACATTCTGAATATTTGGAAATGTTCTGGATGGAGGTAACCTCAGTTATCTTGTGGGTTTGTTCTTACAGGACATCATTATCATCTGTAAGTAGTTCTCGCAAGGCTTGATCGTCTAGTAGTTGGATAGTGGTATGCATATTGGTGGCTAGTTTTTTTTCTTCCACTCCAGACTCTGATGTGAACATAAGACAATGTATAAACATGGCCTGTAGAAAAATTAAAAAAGAAATGTCAGTTAACATAGCACAGTGGTATTGTTATGTTTGCATATTCATTATCATATTGGGCATGTGAGCATTTTCAAATTTTGAGCATGGCGCAATATTAATAATAAAATCTTATTATTATCATTAATATGAAATACTTACAAGTTTTGACATTGTCGATGTGAGACTCCCAAATATCAATTGAAATCCTCCCTGATCCGGCGTCCAATACTGCTTCAAGAAGTTTAAGTCTTTTACGAGGACTTCCAACCATACGCTGGTCTTTGAAAGCAAAGATTTTGCCTTTTACTGTGACGACATCCCATTCTTTGGAAGTATTGAGAACATCTAATACTTTATAAACTGGCGGTTCTACTTCCGTTGGGGTTTGATACTGAAAGGAATATTCATCCTGTTGAGGGGTGGTTATCGCGGTCATGTCTTTCACTATAATTTTGTCCTTTGCTGGTGTATAGGTGAATGAGGTGGTAGGTGAGTTTCACTGGAGATCTTTCCTCTTGACTTTCGTGAAGAAGAGGTCATTTGTGAGGGCTATAAAGCAGTGCGTCCACGTTCTTTTTAGCCGTTTGGAGTTGAAGCGAACAATAATCCATGGTATTTCCACGATTTCTACTGAGTTTGGATAGTTCATGAACATACCCGATAGTAGTGTTTTCGACCAAGGCAACTTTTGGTCGGAAAGCGTTTTCTGCTGACTCGCTGATCTGTGTGGACGAAGGCCGTTTTTCCGACTTTGAAGGTGAAGTACTCGAAGAGACTTTGATTTGCGATGCGGTAGATTTTTTTAAACTGCTGTTAGATGATCTTAAAGCACTAGGGTTTCATTGTAGAGAAATAGAGGTTGTTTTGAGCTTGCCTATCCCATTGAGCAATTTATTGCTTGGCTTTTTAAAATAAAAGGAAAGAGCTCGGCATTATGCATAATTTAAAATGTGCAAAAGAAGTACAGTAGACAAAAAAATCTATATATTTTATATTGGTGGAAATTCCATCGTTCTTCCTTTGCATATAAAGCTATAAATAATTCAATAGATTTTCACCTGGATAAGATTTAAGGAAAGGACATCCACAGTTATGATACTAGATGTAGATATCAAATTAGATTGCAAAAAAAAAAAAAACAGAACTTCCTAGGGACAACAAACATCCCATACCTTTTCATTAGAGAATGGAACAATTTGCCTTTCGCAATCAAAGAAGCATATACATATTAGATTTTAAGAGAAAGTATCATAAGCTTATTTTCTAAATTCTTTTAGTTCCTATATTATTACTTGTTAACGAGCTCTTGAGTCAATTTTCGATACGAGTTGCTGTACGACTGGTTCTCGACATTCTTTCCATTACACATTGCTTTCCCACTGTCGACGAACTGTCGCTCCCCTTTGGCAATTACCGGAGTTGGAGGATACAGCTCCCTGCTCGGGATCATTGGTAAAAAGGATTAAAAGGGCATTACTGAAATGCCGCATTTGTGAGTCTCCGACTAGGAAGAAAGCGTCTAGTTTTTTTTTTTTTTTTTGTAAACCACTCTGCAAGCCTCTTCGCTTGAGTAGTTTTTTACTACACACGCCTCGTTCTGTGGAACCCAGTCGTACAACTCGGCGGATATGACTTCGCTGAAATCAGTACACCCTTCACAGTTACAGTTGCTCGTTCCGTTACCACACAGGCCGGTTATTTATTCGCTACAGCAAGTAGTCGGACTGTCTGGCTCGCAAACTAATGAAAGGTCATATCTATACGTAGGTCCAGTTTTTGCACCGTACTCTGGCCCGCAATAAATCGAGGCGAGAGTTTTGCCGGTTTATCTCGCAACTCGCGAAGAGCAATGTCTTTGTTGTCTCGATCTCGTTCGTGTTCTGGTGTCACCCACGCCTTCTTTTTCCATTTACCATGTGAGAGGCACTCCAATATATACCGACAGAAGGGTTTTGCAGTCGGTTCTACCTCTGATTCAACCCAGTGGGCATACTGCTCAGGAATGAAATCTGTTTGTTTAGGATTCAAACCTTTTAAAACAAATGTTGTTAGAAACATCGTCGAGACGATAATAGCTATAAAACCTAACCGTAAGCGAGTCATCCTATTCTTTATCATTTGTGCAATATTTGAGGTAGTAAAAACTTACACAACTAACATTTATGCAATATTTTAAGTGTCTGTTTGTCTTTCGCTTTCGGATAGACCATATGACTACTGTAACATGTTTACACAATTACATTGCAGAAAGATAACTTAACGCAACAGAATAAGGCTTAGCAGTTTCTACTAAAAATGCATTTAAATACAAGATTAATAACTCAATTAAAACAACCAAGTATTGCCACATCAAAATAAAAAAAAGCTTAGCAGCAGAATCAAACTAAATAATGTATTTCAAACTAACTGTTGACGTCAAACTAAAGCAGGTACGTTGTTTTAGTTTGAGCGATTGGTTATAAAAAAAAACACGAACAAACGAGGATTATAAAAGCACAACAATAAAAGAAAAAAAAATCTGCCATATTCCCAATACAGATCATCGTCTATAACTCAACTTGACAGTGATTTTTTTTTGGTGCTTTCTGTTTGTCACCTGTGGTTGTGTTCGCTTTTGTTGTAAACTGTGAAGTTGTCGACTTTCTGCTAGCAAGAAACTTGTTGACACAAGTGAATAATTTTTATAGCTGATAACAGACATCAATCCAAAGGCCCTTTCTTCTCAGGATCTCCTTACATAGATATAAGACGTGAATGAATACAGAATGGTATAGTGTAGAGCCTTTCGGAGTCCTCTTTTTAGCTGCTGCCACGGGCGGGATTCACTAACACTCGGGTAGATTTTACTATCGGCTCGTACTCCAGTTCCTCAAAGACTTCAGCCCATTTGAATCTGCGTATTTTCTCATTAAATACTTTTTTCAAGCTTTTGAACTAAAAACACATTAAAGCGTCAGAACCGAGAGGGGCTTGAGAGTTGCGCGGCTGTATTACTGGCTGGCTGGTTTGAGACACTACAGTGTAACCACGCGATGACAACAAAACCAAGTCGCATAGCTTACCATATTTCTTTACCTATGTAGCTCCGCGCGCGGCCTGCTGCCGCGCTGGCTCCGCTAATATATAGATTTAGGCACTGCCTAAATCAGCCAGCATAAAAAAATGTTTTTTAATGAGATTAAAAAAGCAATTTTTACTGCCATGTAATTATGAATTGTATTGGCCCCTCCAAATGGATCAAGCAAGCACTCATTTAATAATATTGAATATGCAGTATGAAAGTACTAAACCTGGTGTAAAAAAGGCTGTCAAAGTTCAAGGTGCCTTAGTTGATGACAATGTTTTTCAAGAGTCTAATGGTCAATTCTTATTTGTTCCACTATGCATATTTTTCATCAAAACAGCATAATAACAATCTTCGACCTTGTAAAGAATATATTTAGGATGTAACAGCGTTTCAAAGATTTAGATGCCATTCTGTAGTTTCCATGTACTGCAACTGATTATTCAGAAGAATGTGTTGAAATTAATACATATTAGTGCACCCACCCTTTGGCCAGTTGTTTTTAGAAACCCTGGATCCACCCATACTAGCTACTCAAAAATGAATGCAATGGAGGAAAATACTAAATTACTGAAATTTCTTTAATTTCAAACCAAACCATGTTCATTGAGTTATGTTTGGGGTAGAGAGGAATAAATAAACAAATAAACAGAAAGTCAATGGGGAGTTGAAAGGGAGAAATGTGACTCTAATTCCTCAACCCAACATAAACCACTGACACTGTTTTGTGTTTGGCATAAGAGAAGTTTATTATAAAATCACTACAAACTGATAAATGAAAAACTAAAATAATAATAATAAACCTCTCTGCCACCCTTCACACAAAGCCCAGGGTGGGAGGGCGGGAAAAATATGAGCTTGATATATAAACGTTGAAAAGAACAAAGAATTATAGAGTGAAGCTGTGAACGTGTGCTAGCAATCAAGACTAGAGATAACTGAAATACAATATGCTGGCTTGAGCAATTAATCCCTTTAAGCTAGGTGCCCAAAGGGGGGTAAATTCCTCAACCCAACATAAACCACTGACACTGTTTTGTGTTTGGCATAAGAGAAGTTTATTATAAAATCACTACAAACTGATAAATGAAAAACTAAAATAATAATAATAAACCTCTCTGCCACCAAACCACCGGCCAAACAACAAAACAGTGCAGAAGGCCTAACTACTGGCCTGAATGGAAGCACGTAGCTGGGAAGCAAGCGCCAATTTTGATTGATTACTAAATTCTAAATACAATTTGTAAGAGTCACTAGCCCAATCACCATACAACTGTATCAATTCCCCTGGTACTCCGTGGTTAAACGCCCAAGAGGCACAGCCGCGTCGAAATGAGTGACCCCGATATGAGTCAGCATGAGCAACCCCCACTGAGCAAAGCGCCAGACGAAATTCGGTAACAAAACGGGACTTCGTCAAAGCAAACAGGCCTGAATGACCAAGCAATAAAAAAAAACAGCGGTTTGCGTGCAGAAGCGGGTACAGGCGAATCATGTTGTTATAGGCAGCCACCGGACATAATAACGAGCCTGGAATACGTAACAGAGGAATGTGAAATCGACGCTGACCGAACTGAATAGTTTTTGTATGCTTAAACGTGACGATAAGCCCGTGTTCGTTACACAAAACATCACCCCGTGTGAGATCGCGGGTAGGATAAAATGCCTTAATAGAACGCGGTACGATATTAGCTATACGCGCCATAAGAAAAAATGCAAAGAGAAATGCGCAATACAATGTAGAAGAGTTAGCATCATGTTGAAAATCTACTGTTCGCGCAACTAGCAATAAAAGGCTAGGAGTTACCAGTGGAGCCCTCTGAGGTACATGTGGTATCCTACGGGAAACTCCCCGCAGGGCTAGGGATAAACTAAAATCCTTAGTAAATGCATAGTCATAACCGGCAAAAAGATGTAATAACTTGACCCCACTTAAATAATTACGAATCGAAGGTGGTGCAATCGAACGACTTAAAAACTGTACATAAAGACAGACCGTATCTATGTCTGCTGGTAATGGAGTCAAGTCAAAATATAAGCAAAATAGAAAAAGGCCTTAAATTGAGTCTTTAAATTACTATATGCCCCTGTGCTATAAGCAGCTTGTAATGTCTGTCGTAGATCCTTCTGCAGAGAGGCCAAAGCCGAGGAATCTGCAAGAAAGAGCGAGCGAATAAGTTACGACTGGAAGGCGAATTACCAAGGAGTCGTGAATGTGAAATAGTCCGATGAGATTGTAACACCCCTACGATTGGCGCAACGAGCGCTCTCCAGGAATCGTTTCTTAACAGTGGAGGCAACGGAGCCCCATCTTGAAAGCAAATCTGAATCACAATTCAACACAGACGGTAGGTGAACCGCTCTGAACTCAAAATCATAACTCGCTGACAAATAACAAATCTCGCGAAGACAGGAATTCAGGAAGGGATGGCGAGTTCTACCAGAATTCAATACGATCGCTTCCACAATGTCATCTATAGTGGGATAACAAGTCACGAACGGATCTCCCAGAAAACTATCACACGGAATACCATCATTTACTGAACCGCCCTTAGGCCAGCTCAAGTCCACAATTACCCTACGTTCTTCAGAATCTCGCCTGGGAACCGTGTTCAACGGTGAAGTAACAAATCCACCCCCGGAGGGAGGATCCGTAAACGGCCCAGCGACACGAACAAGCGAGACTTCACGTTGTAAATGCTCTGAAACTTGAGTCGCAAAATTGAGCGCACCCCGGTGAGTGCGAGCATCAAAAATAGGAACAGTATCGCCAGTGAAACCCACCGGCCAACCAAACTCCAGGAAATCACAAATCATTTGGTCGTCATAATCATACAACAAAGTCCTCCAAGTATTGATCTTTAGGGAACTTGGAACGGGCAGGCGAGAAACCACAAAGTTCGGGCGACCAGAACGAAAAACTAACTCATGTGCGTACAAATAAAAATCATTCGCCTGCTGAGAGTCACGAGGAAAGGCCGTGGAAAAACCACGACAGTCTAGAACACCAGCCTCCACCGGCTGAGGAAAACACACATCATGAATATAATCAGCGCCCAAAATGCTCTGAAACTTGAGTCGCAAAATTGAGCGCACCCCGGTGAGTGCGAGCATCAAAAATAGGAACAGTATCGCCAGTGAAACCCACCGGCCAACCAAACTCCAGGAAATCACAAATCATTTGGTCGTCATAATCATACAACAAAGTCCTCCAAGTATTGATCTTTAGGGAACTTAGAACGGGCAGGCGAGAAACCACAAAGTTCGGGCGACCAGAACGAAAAACTAACTCATGTGCGTACAAATAAAAATCATTCGCCTGCTGAGAGTCACGAGGAAAGGCCGTGGAAAAACCACGACAGTCTAGAACACCAGCCTCCACCGGCTGAGGAAAACACACATCATGAATATAATCAGCGCCCAAAATGCTCTGAAACTTGAGTCGCAAAATTGAGCGCACCCCGGTGAGTGCGAGCATCAAAAATAGGAACAGTATCGCCAGTGAAACCCACCGGCCAACCAAACTCCAGGAAATCACAAATCATGTGGTCGTCATAATCATACAACAAAGTCCTCCAAGTATTGATCTTTAGGGAACTTGGAACGGGCAGGCGAGAAACCACAAAGTTCGGGCGACCAGAACGAAAAACTAACTCATGTGCGTACAAATAAAAATCATTCGCCTGCTGAGAGTCACGAGGAAAGGCCGTGGAAAAACCACGACAGTCTAGAACACCAGCCTCCACCGGCTGCGGAAAACACACATCATGAATATAATCAGCGCCCAAAATGCTCTGAAACTTGAGTCGCAAAATTGAGCGCACCCCGGTGAGTGCGAGCATCAAAAATAGGGACAGTATCGCCAGTGAAACCCACCGGCCAACCAAACTCCAGGAAATCACAAATCATGTGGTCGTCATAATCATACAACAAAGTCCTCCAAGTATTGATCTTTAGGGAACTTGGAACGGGCAGGCGAGAAACCACAAAGTTCGGGCGACCAGAACGAAAAACTAACTCATGTGCGTACAAATAAAAATCATTCGCCTGCTGAGAGTCACGAGGAAAGGCCGTGGAAAAACCACGACAGTCTAGAACACCAGCCTCCACCGGCTGAGGAAAACAAACATCATGAATATAATCAGCGCCCGGATCCGTAAACGGCCCAGCGACACGACCAAGCGAGACTTCACGTTGTAAATGCTCTGAAACTTGAGTCGCAAAATTGAGCGCACCCCGGTGAGTGCGAGCATCAAAAATAGGAACAGTATCGCCAGTGAAACCCACCGGCCAACCAAACTCCAGGAAATCACAAATCATTTGGTCGTCATAATCATACAACAAAGTCCTCCAAGTATTGATCTTTAGGGAACTTGGAACGGGCAGGCGAGAAACCACAAAGTTCGGGCGACCAGAACGAAAAACTAACTCATGTGCGTACAAATAAAAATCATTCGCCTGCTGAGAGTCACGAGGAAAGGCCGTGGAAAAAACACGACAGTCTAGAACACCAGCCTCCACCGGCTGGGGAAAACACACATCATGGATATAATCAGCGCCCGTGGAAAAGCCACGACAGTCAGGAACTGCAGCCTTTAGCGGCTGGGAGCAAGCATCAGCATTCAAAGCACAAAACGACATATCCGGAAATGAAGCAACAGTAACGGAAGGAACGCCCCCAATGTCTTGACCAAGGGCGAAGTTTATAAGTTTTTTGATTCAAGGCGATCTTGCTTGATCTCGAATTTTTGAGGGTGTAACCCGCAGTAAGATTCTTTAACCAAATTCATGTTTTTTATTCCTGATTGTGCCAGGGACCTTCTATTCATCGCCTGAATTCTTTGCTGCAGTGAGTCAGTCACTCCGAAATGCTTCAAAAGCTCATTGGGAGTCTTCATCTTCGCCAGAACTTCACGAAATTTTTCAGGCATTTCCCCTTTCCTTGGCTCTTGCGTTGGAACAGTTGTCGGCTTTGGTGTCGGTTTGTTAACTTGGTGGCCGAAAAAATCCAGCGGATTTTTAGCGCGTTTGGGGCGCTCTACTTTAACCAAACGAATCTTCGGTTGTACTTCGGTACAGTGCACGGAGACAAATGCCGTACAAACGGCAAAAAAGGCTAAGAACTTCATTATCTGTTGTTAAACAGTGTAGCTCGCTTGTAGATATATAAACGTTGAAAAGAACAAAGAATTATAGAGTGAAGCTGTGAACGTGTGCTAGCAATCAAGACTAGAGATAACTGAAATACAATATGCTGGCTTGAGCAATTAATCCCTTTAAGCTAGGTGCCCAAAGGGGGGTAATTTGAAAAAATGTGAATCTACTTTAGAAAAATATATGACAAAAATGCAATAATAGCTTGACTGAGCACTTTCCTAACATTTTCCCTTTCCCTATTACCTTTAGGTTTGATATAAAACTGTTTTCTTTATAGATTTATTATTGAAAAAGCACAAGTTTGTTATCTTTATATAATTTATTAAGTAAGTACCTTGCCCTAATAAAAACCCTTTTATAGAAGTTCCATTCATGTACGCTACTACACTAGCACTAGCTACATTCTGACTGGCTTTGCCCTTGCAAAGAAACATATAATGGATGAAACAGCATTCCAAAGACAGAATGATATAGTTAGATACACTTCAGGTGCCACTTTCTAGTGATACTCCATCACCAAGGAAATTAAAATCCACAAATATACCTCAGTCATGCATTACATATTGGTGAACCCACCCTTTAGCATGGTGGCCTGCTGTTTTTATTTTATCCACACATGCTAATGCTACTACAAAATTAAATGCAATCAAATGGAGGAGAACAAATTGACTTGGGAAGCAAATTAAAAACAAATCCTTGATATTACTGATTAGTGCTAAATGAAAATGTCTAATTTCAAACCTAACCTATTTTAATTTATTCAGGGTGCAGAGGGGAAAACAGCAAATAATTATCAATTGCATATAAAAATAGTCAATAGAGAGAGAAAAAAGAAACTGGGACTATATTTTTGATAAAAACTTTAACACTATTGCAACAACTTGATTGAGCACTCAACTATTATTTCCCCTTTCCTCATTATCTTCAGGTTGATAAAAAGTTGAATAGTTGTATGGTGTCGTTAAATCTGCACGGGTGGCGCTCTTATACGCTTGCAGAGGAAGCTACTACAACACAACAAATGGATCTAGCAAGGGCTATCAAATGTATTGACAAGCGAGACAAGCGAAGCCCTTAACAGCGGATATATTCTCTGTACTACCGCGACTAGCAGAGCTGAAAAACGCAAGACAAGTTTCCTTGGTAGTGTGGTCAGACAAGGAAGATGGCGGCTAAGCGTGGGTCTCCGGTGTTTATGATATTTTCTGTGCTATTTTGTCATCTTGTGTTTTTAACCCGGACCCAAAGCTCTCTAAGATCATCGCCGAGCCGTATATGAAAAATCAACTTCTGCCTTCATCTTGTTTTAGAGTAGTGGCAGTTATCGATCTTGGCCAGCTCGTTAAGGTCTTTTTGTCGAAGTTTGGTTTTCGGAAAACACGTCTGAGTCTTTCAAGATGGTCAAAGCGAGGACAAACTGTGTTAATGGTAGCCGGACATGATCCACCAATCGACATTACAATCTACTCTGATGTGTCTATGAATCCTGGCCCTCAACATAAGAACAATTTAAATCATACCAAGACGAAACCAAAAAATCTTCCGCGCCATTATTCAAATCTGGTACGAGTTCCATTGACAGAGCCGGCAATTGTTCACAACAATAGACCTCAGTTTATGAGGTGTTGTGTTCTCAATGCCCGGTCAATTAGGAACAAAGCGCCTGACTTTGTTGACCATATTTGCGATTCTAATGTCGACATTGCGGTTATTACCGAAACCTGGTTAAAACCTGGAGATTCTGCGGCTAGGATTGCTGCCACACCGCCGGGATACAGGCTACTCGATCACCCTCGCTCAGACCGAAATGGGGGTGGTACTGGTATATTGGCACGGGACTCACTTGTAGTTAAAAAAGCAAGAGCGGGTATTTATGATTCTTTTGAGTATTCGTGTCTGGCTCTACTCGTCTGCGTTTACTTGCCATCTATAGGCCACCATACTCGTCAAGTCATCCGCTCACTGTGAGCATGTTTATCTCGGAATTCGCCGAGTTCCTGGAGTCTGTTGTCATGACAACTGAGCCTCTGGTGTTGACTGGTGATTTCAATATCCATGTTAATATCGATTCTGATAACGATGCAGCTCGCTTCTTATATCTACTGTCATCAATGGGTCTACAGCAGCACATTAACTTCCCTATATCTCTGGGAACACCTTGGATTTGCTTATCTCAAGGACTCTAGATTCTAGTCTCATACATGATGTCCGACCTGGCTCTTATTTCTCAGACCATTGTATAGCATTTTTCGCCATAAATGTTTCAATGCCGGAGTTCTCTAGGAAAAAGGTATCCTTTAGGAAGGTGAAGGCTATTGACACAACAGCATTCATGAGTGATTTGTCTGCCTCGGAACTGTGTCAGGACCCACCTTCGGAGACTGTGCAATTGGTCGACTGTTATAACAAAACACCTGCTGGATTACTCGATCGCCATGCGCCACTCAAGACGAAAACAGTTACAGTCAGACCCCAAGTGCCCTGGTATTCTGAGGAAATCCGTGAGGCTAAGAGAGTGCGCAGGCGCGCAGAAAGAAAATGGAGAACTACTAGGTATGCTGATGATCTCGCCTCATTCAAACGACACAAAAATCATGTGACGTATTTGCTGAAAGAAGCCAAATCTGCTTTTTTGACTGACTTTGTCAGTCAGAATTCTGATAATCAAGGCAAGTTATTTCGTGCTGTGAAAAATCTTTTTGTGGAAAAGAACTCACTATGCTTCTCGGACTATGCGGATAAATCAGCATTGGCCAACGACATAGGAAAGTATTTTGTGGAAAAAATCAACCGACTGCGTGATGAGCTTGACAAGGGTTGTAGTGCCTCGGAGAATGTACAGAGCAGTGATCTGGTGAATGACTGTACTGTAGAAACGGTCTCTCTAGTCCCTCGAATGGAAGCTTTCAAGTTGTTGACTGAGGAAGATGTACGCATGCTCATTAAGAATTCGAAATGTACTTCTTGTTGCCTCGATCCCATACCTACGCACTTGTTGAAATCCTGTAGTGAGCCACTCGTTTCCGTGATCACCAAGCTAATCAATAACTCGTTAGAATCAGGAATTTTTCCTGACTGCTGGAAGGAGGCTATTGTCGTACCACTGTTAAAGAAACAGGGATTGGAATCTATCTTCAAGAACTTGCGTCCTGTGAACAATTTAGCTTATGTTTCCAAGCTCATTGAGCGTGCAGTTTTCAATCAGACGGATAATCACCTTATTCAGTCAGCGCTTTATCCGCTATTACAGTCTGCATACCGCAAGCATCACAGTACGGAAACGGCGTTGGTCAAAGTTGCTAATGATATATTATTGAATATGAACTCGCAGCGCGTTACATTACTTGTACTCTTAGATTTAAGTGCTGCATTTGATACAGTTGATCACTCAATTTTGCTCCAACGTCTAACTGCTAGCTTCGGCATCGGTGGGAAGGCTTTGGAATGGTTTACGTCATATTTATCAGGGCGCAGCCAGCGTGTGTTGTTTGAGGGGGTGACGTCGGACAGCTTTGATCTGCGTTTTGGTGTCCCACAAGGCAGCTGTCTTGGCCCGCTTCTGTTTGTACTTTACACCTCCAAGCTCTTTGTGATAGTACAAGCCCATCTGCCGGATGCACGTTGTTTCGCTGACGACACACAACTTTATCTATCTTTTGATCCCAATAGTGAGACGGACCTAGCGGATTCTTTGGATGCTATGGAACGATGCACCAATAACTTACGTACTTGGATGTTCCAGGACAAGTTAAAAATCAATGACGATAAAACTGAATTTCTTGTTATCGGATCGAAACAACAGCTGTTGAAAGTAGATAATTGTTCAGTTCGTGTTGGCAATATAGATATTATGCCCGTTTTAGAAGTGCGCAATCTTGGTGCCTGGTTCGACTCACATTTTTCTATGTCGACCCATATTTTTAAATCTTGTAGTTCAGCGTTTTTCTGGCTGCACAATATTAAGAGAATAAGCCAATTTTTGCCTAGGGATAAACTAGAAATGGTGTTACATGCCTTTGTTACCAGTAGAATAGATTTTTGTAATGGACTCCTTTATGGACTACCAGAACGAGAAATGGGTAAATTGCAAAGGGTGCAGAATGCTGCAGCTAGGCTGCTCACGTCATGCAAAAAGTACGATCATATTACGCCTGTGCTAAGAAATCTTCATTGGTTGCCTGTAAGGTATCGGGTTAAATTTAAAATCTTGCTAATCACTTTCAAAGCTCTTCAGGGGCTAGCTCCTCGTTACATAACTGATCTCATTAGAATTAAGAATAACGCGCGCTATTCACTGCGCTCAAATGAGGGCCTTTCTTTAATGCATCCCTCAGGAAAAATGATGAAGTCTTTCGGTGACAGATCGTTTAGTGTTGCTGCACCTACATTATGGAACGCTCTCCCTGCAAATCTTAGCACCATCAATTGCAGTATCTTTAATTTGAAAGCGCAACTTAAGACTCATCTTTTTAAATTAGCTTTTAACACTTGATATCACATAATCATCAATATAAAGATATTTTTATTTTTATTATTATTTAATATTTTTCCTGTGAATCTATTATTTCATATTATTGTCGATTATAATTGTAAATTTTTATGTATATATTAGTTCAACATTTAGTTATATTGTAATGCGCTTTTGATCATTATATGAAAAAAAGCGCAATATAAATTAATAAATTATTATTATTATTATTATTAAATGTTTGACAGATTTACAGTATCATTGACACAAAGTATCTTGCTCTAAAAACCCTATTACACTTATACTGCTGTATTAAAGTAAGAAAGCCCGGCTACATTTGCCTATTCTTATGCTTCCAGCCTTTAGCATCAAGCATGACCCTCAGGTAGTCCTTGGTTGGTTTAACCTAAATAAAAGTGAAAACAATTAACTTGGGTATTTGTTTTTCTTAATATTTTTATCATCCCATATAACCTTACTAATTTTCCATAACTATTTGAATAAAAATAAATAAACACATTAGATAGTATGCAAGATGCAGACAATATAAGCTTGAGCAAAAAAAATATAGGTTGCATTTTTGGTTTTTATTTTCGAAGAAAAAATTCTCTTGTAACTGTAAAGTATTTATGATAATGTTGAAAAAGTTGCTGTATCTTCAAAAAGACTAATACACAGGATATAAAGGCAAGAAAGGTCTTCTTTAGCAATATATGACAGGATGATATTTGTCAGCCTTGATTAAATATCTCAACGCTGACAATAAAGTAAAGAGAGAACGAAGAATATCAAAGGACGTTGTTATGCTCAAATTGCTTGTTAGACCACGAATTTTCAGTTTTAATGCTCGGTTACTGTAAGCTGAGTTGCATTATACCAAGATAAATTAATATACATAAATAAATAAGACTAAAACAGTACATTATAATAATTATACAGCTCTATTTCGAAACTAAGGTCTTAAATGAAAGTAATGAACTGGCAACAGCGGTGTGTGCCTGAAGGCTTGTCGAGTTTCGTGAAGTGGAGGGTTTATTATGATACTCGTGCGTATCGTACAAGTTTGTACACAAGTATACAGCTACATGCATAAATTAACATAATGAATAACTATGGCGCGAAAGTCACGCAATACATGTCAGTCACTGGTTGTGTTACATCCCCCTCTTTATAATGTTCAAAGAGCTTAACAACATCAACGATAATAAATCTCTATTAACATATAACGTGTGATCAGTGTTCATTTAAATGTCCAATCTGTCTGGGGCTCTAACTGGTCTCCCAGATCTTGTGGTGTATCCAGTAGCTGTTGGACCAATCGCATGGGTTGCAGCATCTGGAATGTGGAGCGGTGTAGGAACATCAGGCGTCGGGGCAGTAAGACTTTCATCTGGCGCGAAATGGTGATGAGGTCTTAGCTGAGACCTTGTGCGGCGATACACTCCTTCAGTTTCCTGGTTACACACTATGTACGAGCGCGGCTCCTTAGCAGGCTTGACTACTGTAGCCTTTTGCCATGTCTTTTAGTGGTGGTCGAACATACCTACAGGCTGTCCAGGTTCAAATGGTGTCAGACTTGGTCCTGCAGTGCTGTTGTAATTCTGTTCCTGGGTTGTCTGGCGTCTGTAGAGGGTTTCCTTAACATCGCTCCCATCTCTGGTGAGGGATGCCCTCTGTGCCATTGGAAGTGTTGTTCTGAACTTCCGGTTTGTCAGCAACTCAGCTGGCGACTTCAGGTTATGGTCAACTGGTTTTGTCCGGTAGGACAGTAGACCAAGGTAAGGGTCTTCATTTTTCTCTTCGCATTTCGTCAGGATTTGTTTTACCATCTGTACCATTCGTTCACCGAAGCCATTTGATTGTGCGTAATGCGGTGAGCTTAGAGTGTGCTCAATACCATAGGTGGTTACAAAGTCCTCAAACTCCTTTGAGCTATACTGTGGTCCTCCATCTGAGAGCAGTTGTGCTGGGATACCATGCTTTGAGAATATGCTCTTCAAGTGGTTGATAACAACAAGTAAGGTGGTGCTCCCCAAGGCATTCCTAACTTTTTGATTATCGGGAACTTACTGTACTAGTCTGCTACAAGCGAGTATGTTTTCCCTTTGTAATCGAATAGGTCAGAACTCACCTCGGTGGTTCTGGCTGTAAGATTGGTGGCTTCTGGTTGTGTCGTTGGTGCTTTTGACATGCCTCGCAGGTCTTCGCAAGGTTTACAACATCCTTGGTGATTCCTGGCCAAAACACATTGGTGCGGGCTCTCAAGAGGCACTTCTCCTGGGCCAGGTGTCCCTTGTGTAGGGTATCCAAGATCTCTGGTCTCAGGGTAGGTGGTATAACAATCCTCTCTCCCTTGAGGACAAGGCCATCTTCTATTGTCAATTCTTCTCTGAAATTCCAGTAATCGTAGAGCATACTGGGACACTTTTCTCTAGACTCTGGCCATCCTTTGCAGATGGTGTCTCTGAGTTGGCTTAGGGTTGGGTCACTAGTGGTCAGGTCTCTGATTTGCTGCAACTTTGCTGGTGAGGCTGGCAGTGTGTCAGTCACCTGGTGGATACTTAACTGGGGTAGCTGTCCCTTGGGCGGTGCCGGTTGAGGTGACAGTCTGGATAATGCATCAGCAATTGAGACATCAGACCCTTTGACGTACTTGACAGTGACGTCGTACTTGAGTGCCCTCAATACGAACCTCTGTAAACGAGCAAGACATGAGGTTAGTTTCTTTTTGAAAATGGACTCAAGGGGTTTATGGTCAGTGTAACTGTACATTGCTTTCCATAAATGAAGTAGTGGAACCTCTCTAGTTCCCATACTACCCCGAGAGCCTCGCGCTCTATGTTACTATAGTTCTGCTCAGTCTCTGTGAGCGCCTTGGACGCGTAGCAGACAGGTTGTCCACCTTTCAGAGATGCATCTGTCTGTATGACTGTCTCTTCCTTAGGGTCGAAATATCGAAGTACTCCTAGGGATGATATCTCTTTCTTCACCTTCTTGAATGCTTCATCGTGTTCGGGTCCCCATAAGAATACACTTTACTTCTTTGTGAGCTCTCGTAAGGGTGCTGTCAAGGTGGCGAGTTGCCCTGAATACCTTGTGAGGTAGTTGACTAAGCCTAAGAAGCTCTGAAGGTTCTTACTGTCTTTGGGTGCTTCCATGTCTAGGATCGCAGACACCTTCTTGTTGTCTGGGCGGACCCCTTCCGGACTCCATGTGTGTCCGAAAAAACTAACTTCATTGCACTTGAACTAAAGCTTTTCAGCATTGAACACAATCCCCTTCTCTTGGGCTCTCTCAATGAGGTCTGTCAGGTTTCGGTCATGCTCCTCTTCAGTGGACCCATACAAGAATATGTCATCGGCAATGCCGGTCACGCCATTCAGGCCTTCAAGGGCTGAATAGAGTTGTCGTTGGAAAATATCCTGCGATACTACCAGTCCAAATGGCAGTCTGGAAAACTTGAACCTTCCAAATGGTGTTTCAAACGTTGTGAGGTATGAACTTTCGTTGTCCAGGGGAACGTGCCAGTACCCTTTTTCTTGCATCGATCAAGGTGAAGTACTTGGCGTCAATTAGTTGTGTCACTACTTCGTCAACCGTCTTGGTGTAGTGGGGTTCTCTCTTGATCCACTTATTCAAGTCCCGGGGGTCCAGGCAGGCTCGGATCTTTGTGATCTCCCCCTTGTCATTGGTTGTCTCTGTCAACACAATGCTATTCACCCAGTCTGTGGGTGTGTCCACAGGTTCTATGATACCTGCTTCAAGCATCGTGTCGATTTCTTGCTTGTACAATTCACGGAGGTGGACTGGTACCGACCTGGGTAGGTGGATAACAGGTTCTGCACCCTCCTCTAAGGTGATGTGATATGGTCTCATTTTAAATGCTCCCAGTCCCTCAAAACGATCTTTGTAGCTGTTCACTAATTTTCCCTTAGTGAGTGGGGTGTGCATGTTGCCATGTTGACTATGGGATTGGGCCTTGGGGGCTTTGTCAAGGTTAAGGTTTTACTTCACTAGCTCGAGATCTTCACATGTCATGCAGCCAATTATGGCAGGACCTGATACTTCAGTAACATTGAATGTTATTTTTTAACTTGACCCTTGTGGTGCACATACAATTGACACTGCCCCAGGTTCAAGATTTCATGTCCACCGTAGGATATGATTTTGCAGCCAGGTTTCTCCAGCTGTCTTTTTTTTTTCGGAAAAAGGCACTCAATGTCCTTCTTTTCAATGACATTGAGTTCTGCGCCAGTATCAATCCTACATACAGTGAACTGCAACAGTGAACTGCAATTCCGTCGTTACACGGTTGCGGTTTTCTAGCTGGAAGATGCTTTCAATTCCGCTTGGGCTATTTTCATTAGTGCTGGTTTCTGCCACTAGAGTTCCTAAGAAAACTCTTTCATCACAATTTTCATCATCAAGTGAATGGACAGATTTTTTTGGGTGTGAAGCACATGTGCTGAAAATGTCCAGTTTTGTGGCAGGCAAAGCACTCTGAATCAATAGCTGGGCATTTCTGGCCCTTTTTGTGGGGTGTGTTTCCACATCTTTCACATTTATCTGGTGTATGGTGCTGAGCGGATGCGCCCTTTTCATCAACAGGCTTCTTGTTGGATCTATTTACTGGGTGGGTTTTACCTTTTCGTTGCTTTCTAGCTTTCTAGCGTTCATTTGTAGCCGTGTCGCCACCTCAGTGTGGGCGATTTCCCTGGCTCTCTTGAAGGAGAGGGAATTTATTTCGGCGATGCACTTCTTTCGTACCGCGTCGGAGTCGGCTCCAAAAACAAGAGAATCTCGCATTAGCTCATCGTGTAAGTCGGTGGGAAAACCACTATTCTGGATAAGTAGTTTTGCCTCAGTAAGGAATTCGTCTAGCGGCCTGTTGTTTTGTTTCAGGGATCTTAGGTAAAATCGATTTAGTAAGTGGTTGGATTGTGGTTTCACGTGCTCTTCGAAACGCTTCCAATATTCGGCCAATTTGTTCGCCTCCTCTGTGCTCAAATTCCATGTATTAAACAAGTCAAGGCCATAATCTCCCGTCCAGAAGAGTAAATATCTACACTTCTGTTCCTCCGACCTCTGTTTTAGCGGCCCGTCAAATAATAATTCACATTTCTGGCGAAAACGTTTGAACTTCAATTCAATGTCGAGGCTCTTGGTCCAGTCTATTTTGGGAGTTTCAAATCCGATCAAATCGCTCATTTCGCTGGCTTGTACCAAAGGACGATTGGAATAAACTCACGTTTTTCTTTCTCCTTCCAGTCTTTAACTTCTAGAAGATCCCGCTTCTGACACCATGTCGAGTTTCGTGAACTGGAGGGTTTATTATGATACTCGTGCGAATCGTACAAGTTTGTACACAAGTATACAGCTACATGCATAAATTAACATAATGAATAACTATGGCGCGAAAGTCACGCAATACATGTCAGTCACTGGTTGTGTTACAATCTGTACTCTAAAAACATATGTATAAATCGAACAAGCTAAGTGTCATTGATACAGTAGCTAGACTACTACGTATTTCTGTCGTTAAATTCTTACTTACTGTGAGGAATATACGCCTGAATTTATAGAACTTGTAAGTAAGTATTTACGAATTTATCATTTTCATGGCGATTGTCAGTTGAATAAAAGCCATTCAAGCGCCAAAATTCTCCAATCGGAATTCAAGTAGATGGTATTTTAGCCAATCAAAACAAGGATAGATGACATTGATATGATATACTAATGATATACTAAAGCTGGTACGTTTTTTTTTTGTTTGAGCGATTGGTTTTGGGAAAAAGGCGAACAAACGAGCATTATAAAAGCACAACAATAAATGAAAAAAATGTCATATTCAAAATTCAAATCATCATCAAAAACTCACCTTGGCAGTGTTTTTTTTGTCGCTGTATGTTTGTCGCCTAGTGGTTGTGTTCGCTTTTTGTTGTAAACCGTGATCTTTCTGCTAGCAACGAACTCGTTAACACAAGTGAATGATTTTTATAGCTGAAAACAGACATCAATCCAAGGCCTTTTCCTCTCAGGATCTCCTTACATAGATATAGCCGTGGATGAATATAGAATGGTAGTGTAGAGCCTCTCCTCTTAGTCCTATTTTAGCTGCTGCTGCTGCCACGGGCGGGATTTTACATCGTGCTTGTACTTCAGACAAATGTTTTCTCAAAAACTTCAGCCCATTTGAATCTCATCAAATACTATTTTCAAGCTGCCTTTCTTCTATGAACATACGAACTTTGCAGCACAAACCCTCAGCTTTTACAGTAACGTAAGGCCTCCAGACGGGACGAGGCTGTCTGTCAGGAACACATCTCGTGAACTAAGTGTTCTGCTCTTGAAGAAACTTGACAAAGTGCGGAATGAGGTAGAACGGAGGAAATACATAAGGGTTCCTGAAGGCATTTGGGAAAATATTAACTCCCAATGACCCTGGTACACGATAGAGGGAGAAAAACAGAAGCATGCGTCCTGCCGGTTCAGATTGCCGGTTAGACGGGATAGCCATTAGGTCAGCTGAATGTGGACCAAAGCATGTCTGTACTTGAACCCAGGCTTCTTGTGACAGTTTGGCGTCAACCCGGGCAAGCTCACGGAAAGGTGCGTCAGCGGCGTTCGGAGAAGGCGGGACAAAAATAAGCCAGATTTGCATACCATATTGGCTGATGACCATAAACAGCCTTTTAAAAGCTTGGTTGTGTGACTTGCTACCCTGCTTATTCCAGGCGACCATCAGCACCTGACTGTCTGTGAAAACGTCGACGCGGCAACCCTTTGCGAGATCTGAAAAGGCTTCTAACGCGTTAACCAGGGCTAGGGTTTCCTTAACGTTGATGTGACAGTTCAATTTGTTTTGAGGCCAGTAGTCGCGGATACTGAGAGGCCGGGTACCCGGCTTGAGAACTGCACCCCATGCAAACGAGGAGACCCAGGGGACGACTTCGTTCCAATGCTTTAAAAATAACCATTGCTCGATTTCCTCCCGCAAGGGCCCTTTCACCGGGATAGGCCGTGACGATCTTGTTCCTTTTGCTATTGCGGCGTTGACCTCGTTCGTGAAAAGACGCGCTCCCGGCACTGCCCGCGAGAATGATACAGCCTTTCCTGCAAAACGCTGCAGGGTCTTGATAGTAGTGTTGCTCCCCGCCAAGAGCGACTCTGTAAGCTCGATAAACTTGTGCTTTTCCTCTAATAACTAAAAGCTTTGATTACGTGAGTCGATATAAAACCCCAAATATCGCACACGCTGCTTAGGAATCAGGGAGGACTTTGCCAAGCCAAGGAAATATCCAAGTGATAGAAGAGTGAAGAACACTAAGAAGGCAGCTGCGTTTGCTCGAGCGCGGCCACGTTCAAGGTCAGAACCAAGAGCTACGTAAGCCGAAGGGGTGGATTGAAGAACAAGCTAACCCGTGTGGTGGTCATCAATGTAGAGAGCACATGGTATACCAACAGACCGAAAATAGTGCGAGGCTAGCAATCCAGTTGAGTGATAAATATAGGCTGATGCTTTCCACCCAAAGGGTAAGGTATTTTAGACGTAGTAGTTGCCCTCCCATTCAAACCCCAAAAAGTGTCTGCTCTCTGGCGACAAAAGGATGTGATGGTATCCTGACTTATCGTCACAGACTGTTTGAAACTAGTTCTTACTAACGTAAAACTGAAGTGAGGACAAGTTATCAAGTTTGAAGGGACAGTCTTGAATCCATAGATTCATGGTTTTGTAGGTTCCACTGTCAGGGGCAAAGAGAGATAAGGAGGGGTTACGTGATTCACTCTACCCAAAGGGGAGGCTCCAGACTGCACTCCGGCGCTGATAGATTTGTTTATGGACTCTTCCAAACCCAAGCACGGTCTGTTATTTGGGAATACTCGACGAGGAGGTAAGTCGGAGTAAAAAAATTCACGACCAAACTGCACCGAAGTATGCTGGAAAAAATCTCTGACGTTCACTTTATTTGATATCCAAGAGAGAACTTGACTTGAAAGGCCACCGGGCAATGAGTTCGCAATAAACTGCCAAGCGATTAAGTGCTGATGAAGATTTCCTGACACAAACTGTTTAGGATTTCTAAACGCTAGCATAAAAACATCTGCCAGAGCTTCTCCACGCATAACCGCGTTCACAAAACCGGGGGAAAGGTGGGTATTGTTGCTGCAAAACCCCTGAGCCCCAATAGGTGAACCATCGGCTTGTACCCAAGACATAGATCTACCAGTAACGGTCTTAACATTGGAAGGAGTAAAGGTCAAGTCGGAATAACGTGCTCGCTTGGGTGGATTGTGCTACAAAAGGAGAAATTATGAAAGCGTAAGCGGTACCGAGATGCACCTGGGGGACTGGGCTCAAGGGTTGACCAGCTTAGGTGCGAGCGCGAAGCTGGCTGGGAGTCACTGTGATCTCATCTAAGCTAAAAGGTCAAACCTCGAGCACAGAAGTGGGGTAATGCGCAAGCAAGGAGAAGAAGACGATAAGACTAAGGGATGTCCGAGGTAAAAGTCCCTTGAAATCCGGGTGAAGAGACCGGCCTAAGAGAGCTGTTATTGTACGCGTGTGAATAAAAATGGAAAGACTTACTACATAAATAAATAAAAGCTGTGATAGCTATGTACAAATAGCTTCTCTTTTCCTTATATATGTATGATTTATTATGTTTATGTGTCCAATACTTCATTATAAAGTTGTAACGCACTTACACCTATAAGAATTTTATTTGAAATTAGTTATATTTTGACTTCATGCGATGTGCTGGACCACATCAGGACTTACCCTAAACTTTGCATATATGTATGTATATGTGAGTACTTTTTTTAATGAAACTTGCCTGAGAAGAGAAACACATGAAGTAGAACGGGGAATTTGAAAATAATGAGTAAGTTGGCAATGCCATAATATTGACACTAGAGGCAATCGACCTCGGTTAGCCCTTCCTCGACCCCACTGGCTGGGGTAGGGGCTTAAACGATCCCGGAACTGCGACTGGGATCGCCTCCACGCTCGTGGATGTTATTCAAAGATGTAGTTGCGCAAAATAAATCCACGATTTCTTGGGTCCCGATTATATTTTTTTCATGGCTAGATGAAATAGATTTCTGAGTCGGTAATCCTGTGTTCTGTTGTGAAGACCAGAGTAAGTTTTTACACTTCAATACTCTCTTTTACCAAAAAGGAAAACAGCTTACAGTCAGAGGCCTCAATATCGCAAATGTCTCAGCGTTCTTGCATAATTTTTAATTTTATTTGATCAAATTTGTAGTTGAACAAAGGCTTTGAAAATAAGCGAATTTTGACAATTTGATCAAGCTTTTTGTTTAATTACAATTTAAAACTGTACAAAATTCTGCCAGTATCGCTTGTTGATTAAATAAAAACATGCAAAACTCTCATTTTCTTCTTTTTGACGTTTTTCTTTTTAATAAGTAATTATCATAACAGTCTTATTGCAGTCATGGTGAGGTTTTTTATGCTTGTCGCTTTGCTTGTCACGTAATTAAAATTACGTATGCATGGCAGCAAACAAAATAGTATCACGCGAGCCTAAAAATCGCAATTTAATGCAATAAATGCTATGAAATTATTACCATTAAATTTTAGTATTGCCGACAGTATATTTCTTTTGATTTGAGCGCTCTTTCTTGTTTTTCTGGAGAAAAGTCTTATTGCAGTCATGGCGAGGTATTTTATGCTTGTCGCTTTGTTTGTCACGCTTTACGTATGCATGGCAGCAAACAAAATAGTATCACGCGAGCCTAAAAATCGCAATTTAATGCAATAAATGCTATGAAATTATTACCATTAAATTTTAGTATTGCCGACAGTATATTTCTTTTGATTTGAGCGCTCTTTCTTGTTTTTCTGGAGATTTGAAGGCGTTGTTTGAATGCGGAAAACGCGATACAGTAAAAAGTCGGATTTTATTTGCCCCTAAATTTTATTTCACATATCAAAAGTAGAAATGATGCTCTTTTCGATGAATGCAAACATTTTTGCCAAATCCACATCTCATCGGCGATATTACACAATTATTTCAAGGCTTTTCAAAGTCATCTAAAACATTGAATAAAATAAAATCGCGTAAAATAATAAGGTGCTGACAGAACAGCTTATCTTTCAGCCTGGGAGTTCCTTATTATCTATTTTTTAGGTTCATAGCTGCAGTTGTTTTATTACGCGTTGCGAACCGGTTTTTAGTCTTTTTCTAACAACCACGAAATTGTCTCAAATCCGGGTGCGGGAGACGAAAAATTACTTTTCGGCTTCTATCGCCAAAAATATTTATCCAAATTGCTTCAAACTTTCACAGGATACCATGGTCACCCATACCTATTACCAGTTTAATTTTGAGCTAGGGCACTCAAACTTCATTTTTCCGAGAAATCTCGACGAACTCAGACCGCTGGTCTTAAAGATACAAAAGACAACTTTTTGCGTCATTTTTTTTTCTGATAATGATAGTTGTGATGTAGGGGTTCTTAGCGTACTAGAAAGTGCTCGTTCTGATCTAAAAGCAGGAAACGGATACTGTGAAGGAGGGTGAGGAATACAAGACAGGGGTGGGGGGGGGGGGGGGGGCGGTGCTTGATTTTGACAAGCCACCATACGACTCATGTCTGAGCAAGGAATACAGCTCAAATTGAATTTGTTTTTTTTTAGTGTGCTTGTGCGTGTGCGTGTACACCTGTGCGCTACACCAGAAAGTCTGCGAGGTAGACTCTGGTCCCATAAACACCCTATACGCACTGTTTCCCTTTGTTTTCCTTTTTTTATAAACCATAAATACGTTATTTTAAAAACTTACATTTTTCAACTTTTGTCATCTCATTTTTCATTTTTACTATGACATGTTTTCAAATGAATCTTCCTTCCATATCTATGGAAATTCCTTTCTTGGAATATGATACATATACGAATGGTATCAAAACTTCTAGTTCTAAAATGACCTAATTTTTGTGCATTGGGTTTTAATTGCGTCCTATGCTTGCCAGCAATAAGAGGTCTTCGTCACTACGCAATCATCTTTATCAAACAACACGAGTCTTAAATTCTAAATAGCTTAATGCCATAATTCTACGCACTCCGGATATCACAAAATACGCGGTGTTTGGTTCAGCGTCTATGGTTCTTGGCAGTTTCATGGAAATATCCACATAATAGTCCGAGCCTTCAAAAACTATTTCCTTCTTAACAGGACACAAGTTTGCGACCTCGTACACCAAGGTCAAACCACCGTGACAACGCGTTATCAAGAAAACACAGCCTCCACTGATATCCTTCACTTCTGATTTCGATCCAAAGACATTGGGGGAAATAACTTCGTTCATATATTGTGGTGTATTGCAGGTTCTTGGTTTGTTGGAACAGACACAAAGCTTAAGGTCGGCCTGTTTGTCGGCGCAATTCTTGAATTTCTTGTACAGTGAATGTCTGGAGTAAGATTTCAGCGCCGGGTATACTACGTCACCATGTAAAACTGCGACCTTGAATACTTCGTCCTCGGTCAGCGGTACCGAGGCATGCGCAGTCACGTGAAGGTCGAATGTGGTCACTTTGCTTTTGCCTTCACTTTTTTGTCTGATGGGGGAAAAGGATTTGCCAAGCAGGCGCACGCAGTTTCCCGGGATTGACTGAGCGTCGGATAGACCTGGTGAAAAACGTGAACGAGTCTCTGTCATGAGTTTGTCTTGGGCCACGGGTTAGTCAACAATCCGTCATTGGGGATAGACGGAAACTATCAGTAGAAGGGACCACGGCGTTTTCCGTGTGCCAAAGTTTACTCAACAATCCGTCATTAAGGGATAGACGGAAGCTATCAATTAAAAGGATGGTGCCACGAGTTTTCCGTGGGCCACGGGTTAGTAAACAACCCGCCATTAAAGGACAGAATAAGCTATCAGTTAAAGTGGTAGTGTCACCAGTTTTCCGTGGGCCACGCCGGTTTACTTAACAATCCGTCATACATGATGCATACGAGATATCTTATTTTGGACTTGTTATACTGACCTTTCACGTACTGCTCTTGTATGAGGTCATTGAGCGTGCCTACTGCAAACTCCGCCAGCCATTTGACCCGTGGCGAGTTCTCCTCAGCCGTCTCGTCCCAGCCTTTGCAGCGACAGCGCGCCAACGGCGACAACGGTAGATCAGAGCACGTCCTGTCCGCAGAGATCTTAGCAAATATCCCCGCTTGTTTATAATTACTTGATGGCTTATCAGTACTGTGAAGAGACATCAGCGCTTTATGCAAGTCTAATGTTGTGAAGATCCGTTGTTGGTTCTTTAATAAAGCCTCAACTCTCTGTTTCCCAAGTAAAAAAGCTACGTGATTAGGCAGTACCATAAAAAGGAATGGACTGTATAGCTCGTTTTGGCCTTCGTTGTTTTCTTTTCTGATAACCAGGCTGTAGTAGAAATCCTAAATAAGCAAACCTCCCGCGAGCCGAAGGTTATGGTATTGGTCCGTCACCTGGTCCTAACCTGCTTGAAGCACAATATTTTGTTTCGCTCAAAGCATATTGCTAGAATCCTTAACACAAAAAGTTACCTATTATCGCACTTACAGGTCGAGAAGTTCCGCGAGATTTTACCCGAGGCGGACCTTCTAGCCACGGAAATCCCCCGTCAATTTCTGCCAGAGAGTTGGAGTCTCGTTTGAGCGCTTTGTTGACAGCCGCTTTGACAATGGCTTCTAGAAAAACCTATCAGCGGGCATGGCAGAAATATTTGGAATTTTCACGCCTTTTTTTGTAATACATATTTCTTATCGCTACCGATCAGCGTGAGTAATATAGCACTTTTTGTGGCATATTTATCAGCGCAACAATTTGCTCCCTCTACTATCTCTACCTATATGTCGTGTTTAAGTTAAGTTCACAAACTCGCCAATGATCCTACTAAAACATTCTTAGTCAATAAGATAATTTCGGCCCACAGAAGGCTCTGCTCTCGGCCTGATGTGCGTTTCCCAATTACGCGAGATGTGCTGCATCGTTTGGTCCAAGCGCTCGGCCATACCATTTCCTCACCTTATTTCCGGGTGATGTTTCAGACAATGTTTTTGACCGCTTTTTATGGTTTCTTTCGCGTGGGTGAGCTATCGATCAAGGCCCCGAATCGGGAATCCGCTATACTACGTTACCAATCGGTCACCTTTCTTAAAAATGCTAAGGATATTCAGGCTGTCAAGCTGGTCATAACCGATTACAAACATAACACCGAGCGTAGACCATTTCCCGTAATTATTCAAAAAGGGGATGTTCCGCTCTTTTGTCCGGTAGATTTTCTGCTTAAATTCTTCCGTTTACAAGGCGATCGGCCCGGCCCTCTATTTTGCAACGTAGCTGGGTCTGCCGTACGGACCGATTCATTCACGCGAGAATTGAAGCATGCTCTTGTTTTTTGTGGTCTGGACTGTTCTAGGTATAAATCCCATAGCTTTAGAATCGGAGCCGCAACATGGGCAGCTGAAAAAGGTATGACCGATACACAAATTCGGAGTCTTGGTCGCTGGCGTTCCGACGCATTTAAGATCTGTATTCGCCTTACGTCTATCAGTTTGGGTCTGTCTCACTAGGCTACTATTGTAAAGTGTATGTCAGACAAGCGGCTGCTCTGCACTATAGTCTACCAAAACGATTACTCATTGCTTTCTAACGGCAGGGATGTATGCCAGACAAGAGGCTGCTCTGCATTCCTATATTGCCTGACATATTCAGGGATTTATTGCTTAATCAACTTCTGTTTAATTTGAAGTTGTCCTGCCTAGCGTGCTTGCAGCAGTGGTGGGGCTTGCCACATGGTGTGGCTGCTGGCGTAAATTCGCCCCACCATTTCTCTGTTTTAATTTCAATTGGTGTGATCTCTGAAAAAAATTGTATACTTTTATTAATTAATTGATTGATTAGAAATTAAAGCCACAATTATCCAAAACAATCAGCCCTGTGTCACTTTATGTCGTGTTTACACTGCTCGCACGCTACGCTCGTTTTGGCCTTCGTCTGTGCTTGCGTATGATGTGCGCGTGAGCCCGTGATCCGAAAGCACTATCGTGAGCGTGTTCGGGTCGTTCGCGATTGCGTTAAGAAACTGCGCTAACGGCTCGTCATCGTTAGTGACGCGCGTCCCTGTGGGAGTATGCCCCATGTTGAAGTGCTGGTACGAGATCAGAGGGGCCGCGCTTGCGCCTTATGATGTATTTGTGATGGAAACAAGGGACCCCCCGCATACTGTGACGTCACATTTGAAGTCTGGCGACTCGCTGCTTCTGTTGCTTGAAAACAGCGGTCGGATGTTATCAAAGGTGTGCATGCTGATTCCGTGGAAAAACTCAAAGTCCAGTACAGTTGCCGGAATGGTGTCGTCATAAATAATCTCCCGCATGGCAGACACAGATCTCTTCATCGCCCGGAAAAAGTGCGTCCTTGCAACAGAGTCAACCACGACTATATTAATATTAATTCTCTTTTTCAAAGGGACTGTTGGCTGTATTCGCTTAGGTGGGAACATCAGCACTTGTTGAAACCCATTGCAACGGAGAAACACGAAGGAGAACCCCTCATCCAGAGCCTTTTTTGCCATTTCCTTGACTTTATTGACATCGAAGGGGTTCATATATTGCCAGGAAGCCACCAGACCCGTCTTCGCATCGACCTTTGTGATGGAAACAAGGGACCCCCCGCATACTGTGACGTCACATTTGAAGTGTCCTCACAGGCCCTTAGCACCCCAAAGATCCCCAAGACGGTCAAGTTGTCCTTACTTTTCCTAATTTATACTTTCCATACTTACTTTCCTTATTTATTCTAAACTTGCCACTCTTCCCAGAATTTCCAGAATTGTTTGCCCCACACAACCTCCTACAACCACCCGAAAATGTATTCATGTTATGGTCTGCCCCATTTCAAAACATTGCCGTTGACTTACTCGTGTTCACGGCATTTCGCTGTTTTCTGGTCATTAGAGGCAGATTCGTCAGGTTTCTTGGGAGCTTTCCGAAGTCGAGTGTAGACTTTGCGAGACTTTAACGGGCGCTCGTTCTTTCTGTCCTCAAGATAGCTTACGTCTCGCACTCTAAAATTACATACGGATGCTACCGGGTCGCTTGGCTATGCGGGTTTTTTTTTGGTAAACACTGGTTCTTTGGCGAATGGCCTGTTAGCTGGAGAACTTTTAACATTACATTTTGGGAATTATTCCCTATTGTTCTTGCTGTCGAGATTTGTGGATCTGCGATGCGGAACCGCTGCGTTGTTTTCTTTTCTGATAACCAGGCTGTAGTAGAAATCCTAAATAAGCAAACCTCCCGCGAGCCGAAGGTTATGGTATTGGTCCGTCACCTGGTCCTAACCTGCTTGAAGCACAATATTTTGTTTCGCTCAAAGCATATTGCTGGAATCCTTAACACAAAAAGTTACCTATTATCGCACTTACAGGTCGAGAAGTTCCGCGAGATTTTACCCGAGGCGGACCTTCTAGCCACGGAAATCCCCCGTCAATTTCTGCCAGAGAGTTGGAGTCTCGTTTGAGCGCTTTGTTGACAGCCGCTTTGACAATGGCTTCTAGAAAAACCTATCAGCGGGCATGGCAGAAATATTTGGAATTTTCACGCCTTTTTTTGTAATACATATTTCTTATCGCTACCGATCAGCGTGAGTAATATAGCACTTTTTGTGGCATATTTATCAGCGCAACAATTTGCTCCCTCTACTATCTCTACCTATATGTCGTGTTTAAGTTAAGTTCACAAACTCGCCAATGATCCTACTAAAACATTCTTAGTCAATAAGATAATTTCGGCCCACAGAAGGCTCTGCTCTCGGCCTGATGTGCGTTTCCCAATTACGCGAGATGTGCTGCATCGTTTGGTCCAAGCGCTCGGCCATACCATTTCCTCACCTTATTTCCGGGTGATGTTTCAGACAATGTTTTTGACCGCTTTTTATGGTTTCTTTCGCGTGGGTGAGCTATCGATCAAGGCCCCGAATCGGGAATCCGCTATACTACGTTACCAATCGGTCACCTTTCTTAAAAATGCTAAGGATATTCAGGCTGTCAAGCTGGTCATAACCGATTACAAACATAACACCGAGCGTAGACCATTTCCCGTAATTATTCAAAAAGGGGATGTTCCGCTCTTTTGTCCGGTAGATTTTCTGCTTAAATTCTTCCGTTTACAAGGCGATCGGCCCGGCCCTCTATTTTGCAACGTAGCTGGGTCTGCCGTACGGACCGATTCATTCACGCGAGAATTGAAGCATGCTCTTGTTTTTTGTGGTCTGGACTGTTCTAGGTATAAATCCCATAGCTTTAGAATCGGAGCCGCAACATGGGCAGCTGAAAAAGGTATGACCGATACACAAATTCGGAGTCTTGGTCGCTGGCGTTCCGACGCATTTAAGATCTGTATTCGCCCTACGTCTATCAGTTTGGGTCTGTCTCACTAGGCTACTATTGTAAAGTGTATGTCAGACAAGCGGCTGCTCTGCACTATAGTCTACCAAAACGATTACTCATTGCTTTCTAACGGCAGGGACGTATGCCAGACAAGAGGCTGCTCTGCATTCCTATATTGCCTGACATATTCAGGGATTTATTGCTTAATCAACTTCTGTTTAATTTGAAGTTGTCCTGCCTAGCGTGCTTGCAGCAGTGGTGGGGCTTGCCACATGGTGTGGCTGCTGGCGTAAATTCGCCCCACCATTTCTCTGTTTTAATTTCAATTGGTGTGATCTCTGAAAAAAATTGTATACTTTTATTAATTAATTGATTGATTAGAAATTAAAGCCACAATTATCCAAAACAATCAGCCCTGTGTCACTTTATGTCGTGTTTACACTGCTCGCACGCTACGCTCCCTTGTGTTAGATATTCCCGGCATAAATTCCACATTACCTCAAAAAAGATAATGGGTTTTATGCCGAGACGCGAAGAATATCATAAGAGGTTTATCTGATGGCGGCCTTATGACAAGGGTGATTGATCCTGGCGGTAAAAGGTATGTTGATGGCCCTGTCGTTGACAGGGTATATAAACACTTCTCTGCACCCAAACTGACCTCTTTGCTCGTGTTAAGCGCAGTGATAGAAAAACCTTTTGACCACCCACCGCCGCCCGCATCACCTTCTTTGTCTAGTCTGCTTTTCAATTTAACTATGTTGTTGTTAAGGTGTGGCGTAAATTCGCCCCACCATTTCTCGGTTTTAATTTTAATTGGTGTGATCTCTGAAAAAAATTTGTATACATTTATTAATTGAGTGATTAGAAATTAAAGCCACAATTATCCAAAACAATCAACCCTGTGTCACTTTATATCGTGTTTACACTGCCCGCACGCTACGCTACCTTGTGTCAGATATTCATTACAAGTTCATAGTTTGTTAATTAGTACTTTGATTCCCGGCATAAAATGAATTCCATCAACAGTTTCCACATAGTGGATTCCATTCGACGGGTGAGTAGTATAGAAGTTGGCTTGGTTCTACCGCATTTTCATGAAAATGCGTTGGAACCGCCAACTACTATACTACTATCAGTTGAAAAAAGAATAAGTAGAGTTACAATACATTTTTGCTACACTACGAAAAAAAACCCCTGGAAATCTGTAGCATGGTAACAATATGAAACAGATCAACTCCCAGACCGTGGAAAAAATCGAAGCTCCCAGACCTCGAAAATTTTTGAAAAAGCGAGACGAGTAAAAAAACGTCGAGATTCCGAGACTTTGCTGTGAAATTTCTGCGATACTTTCGAAATTTGGAGATCCTTGCTACCCCTTTCCTTGGCAAAACTGAGCTTGTTCATGTCTGCCCATAATGCTTATGCAATATTCCTCCATGGAAATGAGGCTAATAACTTTAAGATACAAAAACAAGCTGCTAGCCTTCAGCAAGTCCAAAGCAGGGTGCACAGTGGAACTAAATAACTTTACAATTTTCTAAGAATTTTTTTCTCTTGAGTCATTTCTACTTGGATAGCTTGAACTCCCTGCAAACTTGAGAGAGCTTAGAGGGTTCCACTCTCATTGACAATAACATTGTTTTTCCCTGACAGGCTGCACAATACAGTTAAGGCTGAATGTTCCCTTAAAAGTAAACTCCCTGTGGTTGATTTATTATCGTCTCACAAAGAGCCCATCAAAGCGCCACCAGTTTCTCAAGGTTCTCAATACCAAAGATGTGACATAAACGGTCTCCCTCAGTACTGGGACAAAGGGGTGTGGAGTCAAGTCAGAGAAAGAACCCTGTTTGGGTTCTACTCACCGAACTATTGGACCAATTTGTTGACGGTATGCAAATAGTTTATAACTTATAACTTTTATAGTTTAAAACTTTTTTTTATTGTAACAAACTACTTCCAGGCAAATAACTGACTTATGAAATGATTGACACTTTAATTCCTCTGTTTTTACACTCAAACACAGAACACGCCGAGGACTCTTAAACTACACAACAACAACTAGTACCCTAGTAGAAACTCAAATGCCTAACCCCATTATATTTTTTGTGTTCATTAACTCTGCATTTGTTTTTGTTACAGATGACATATTATCTTCAACAACAGTAGCATCTACCACTACTGAGACACCAAAAACCACTAAAGCACCCAAAACACCTATAACAATACCCAAAACTACTACTAATAGACCACAAACATCAACCATAACTGCTAAAATTACAACAGAATCAACCACTGCAACTCAAGCAACCACAAAAACAAAAGAATATACAACCAATAAACCTAGTACTACTGAAGGATCAACAACGACTGAGGCATACATACATTCTGCAACAGCAGAATTTACTTTTACACCAACCAAACGTTGGGTAAAGTCTACACTTACCATTAAGGTAATGAACTGCTATACTTTACTCCATACCAAAAAAGGAGTATTTTACGCTTCTCCCAAATGCCCATGCGTACACTGCGTACCTACACATCATAAATATAGGAATCATTTCTTATTCATCCTGTTTTTTTATGGCTTTGACTGGACCATGCTTTATGAGCACTTTTACAGGCCCGTACCCAGGGGTATTTTGACTATATATCATGTAAAGTACTGTGTCCATGGGGGGGGGACTAGGGGGTTTGGAACTAGTGGGGGGCGCGAATCGCCCCTCCGGGCCTCCCAGCCCCACTCCAGGCTGGGGACTTTCGGTGACGCGTAGAATAATTATTTAATCTACGTCGGGACCACTTCGTGTAGATGGGTAATTAGCGATGGTGTCGGGGGCGAGTGCTAGGGCCGTGAAAACGATGAGGGCCGCCAACCTACGGAGCCGTTTTTCGGCCGCGCTGGCGTGGCGTTTAAACCTGAGTTTTACTCGAACACCTCGCTCCCGAACTCCTCGCGAATTTCTCGCAGCCTCTTTTTCATCTTTTCGCGTGTCTCCAGGGAGGGCCCTTTCCTGCTTTTTTTATCACTCGGTGCGAGGCCGTGTCGAGCTCTGATAGCGGCCTTGAGCGCGTAGTATCTCTCTTGTTCCTGAAGTATTAGCCAAAACTCTTCGTCTGAGATATGCCCGTCCTGCAGAGCCTTAGAGACCAGCTCGCTGATCGAGTTTTTTCTTACTCTTCGCTAAAACCATCGTGTCTTCGTGTTTAGCCACCTTGCTCGTAAGACCCCTAGAGACTACCCCCGCGCACGCGCCCAAGAACACCGACCAGCCCAGCGACCCCTGCCAGCGGACCGCCGATCAGAACCCCTATCCCACTCAAAGAGACTCCCACCCCGGCGCTGGAAAGCGCCCCTGCAGCGATGCCGGATGCCACAGAAACAGCATGGGGAACGGCAAAGGCGCGCTTATACTTCTTCCGCACCTGTCGATGATGCGTTATCTCGTTGTCTAGGACCGCCTGAGTGTCACATATTTTCTGGAGTCGAAAGCTTTGCACGTCGCCGCCGATGCTTGCCGGAGCGGTAGGCGTCGTGTGCGTTTGCGGGGGGCAGACGCTGGGAAGCGAGGGGTATATGCCACCGCTGCTAACGTCGCTGTTTGCCATGCTTGTTATGTCGGACCTAGGTTAGCTCTAATACGAGGCGAACAGGCTTGCCCTTAAAGTCCACCCGTCTACCGCGGTCATCCCTGATCCATATTTGGATACTCGAGACAAACTCAGAGGCAGATGCTGCGACACAAACGGGGATGTCGGGACGACTAGCACTTCTAGGGTTTCTAGGCAAGCGAGAACTTTGAAGGCTCGTCTAAGGCGAGGCATTGCGTGCGGTCTACGACATCGCAGAAGATGTAGAGGGCCTCTATTTTCGGCAGAGTCACCTTGAGTGGGAGCCCCCCCTCGGGCAGTGCGAGTCCCCCCCCCCAACGGATCGTCTTTAGCCTCTAGGTCAAATAGTGCGCAAAGCTCGGCATTCAGGGACGCAACGCCTTTGGACATGAGCGCGATCTTCCCGGTGAGGGGATCCAGCTTCGCGGTCAGAATCTTGCTTTCAGCCCGGTTGATCGTTTCCACGATGGACTCGGCCGTGTGGTGCCCGGCTGGCAGAGTAGCGATGGGCGGGAGGGAGGCTATGGTCGTTATCTGATGCTCCCGCTTGAGATTATACCAGCTGTTAAACAGCGAGCACTGCCGGAGCGCCACGAAGCGTGGGCGCCTTATCGGTTGCTCGAAGAAGAGCGTCAGTTCGCCTTCGGTGAACACAGCATGTAGGACCACCATTGTATTGAACACAGCCCGCCTTCGTGTTTAATAGGACTGAGCATGGATTGGGAAGGCTGGCGGATGCTGAACGAGGAGGCGATTCCCCGAAGGGAGGAGGAGGAGACGAAGGAGGCGGCAGTTGCGGCGGGAGCCTCTGTTGCCGAACATATCAAACACGCTATAGCCGAACAAGTCAAACGCGCAAAAACCGGTTTCCCTAGGTCTCTGACCCTCGCGCGGCCTCGCAGAGGCCTGCTCTACGCCATGCCCGCGACCCCCGTGGAGAGCACGGCCTCAGACATCACCCCACTACTCACGCAGCTAGAGATACACGTGGCTGAGGACAAATCATTCACGCCTAGGGTCCGAGACATATTCAAAGAGACAGTAGTCACGCACAAGTCCGCCAAGGAGTCTCGCCGGTGGCTATCGGAGCCTTCCTATGGGTACTGGCCACAGCAACTCAACTTTGCGGTCTGGTGCGCAACCGCCGGATGTGGGGTGTCCCTAGTCGACCCCGCTTTCGCCACGCTGCCCTCTGTCATCAGGGGATTTCTAAGGTTTCACTTCTACTTTACCACGCGCAGGATACTCTACGAGCCCGCCGCCTCCCTGACTGGCGACAGCCCGTTCACACAAAAAGGTAACCCCTACAAGAAGGCCGCTTTCGAGCGTCTATGTATAGAGTTCGGTTTGCCGCGTAAGCCGGACTTCCGATGGAAAGGCGGGCGGAACCACGGGCTAGGCGATGTGTTTGTGTTCTACCCGGGGGAGGGGTATCGCAACGTGCACGTGATCCGTGGCTACGGCACGGCGGCGGACGAGTACCCGAGAAACCCCAATCTGTTTAGCGACGAAGGTGGGACGTACAATAGTGGAAAGCAGGTGGGCTACATACGCAACGACGACCACGGGGGGCGTGCAATATAGCTGGTTTGCGCCCCCCAAAGGTGAGGGGCTGACAAAAGCAGGGCTAGGAAAACTCGATCGCTCGGTCAAGGCGTTCGTCTACACAGTGCTTGGCGCGCAGGTAAACGTCCGTTCCTCTATCGCGGGGGCCGGCGGGCCGGCCATGGAGGCGCAGGCGGAGTTCACGAAGCTGCTTGAAGACGCGATCATAGAAAACGACATCGCTCAAAGCGTGCAAAGGTACCAGTTAGCCGTGCAGGAGGCCAAGGTGAGACTGAGTCTTGCGGTCGCACCAGGAGTGTGGCTGATGCCGAGCGATCTGGTGATAAACACGCAGAGCGTCGTGGGCTACAACAATAAGCTGCAGGAAGCCACAGACTCCATGACGCTCGGCGCAAATGCGATCAACACCGAGACGAAGCCAGTCGGTGCTCATGACATGGTCGGTGGGCATCCTAGGGTGCAACACGCGACTGATCCGGGGATCGACTGCGTGCCGTCCCGGCGGCGAAGCAAGGCTTCCGCCCCTGCGAATGTGCACGCAGAGGGCGCGGCGCCTGCCCCCTCTCCACGTATGTATGCTGCGCATAGCATGACTGCCGCCGGAGCGGGCAGACACCCCCTCCTCCGACTACCTACGCCCACTTCTCGGAGCAGATGCCAAACCGTATCCACCAGTCGGACCTGCTATTCTTGCCAACCGACCGCGTGTACAAGTATGCCCTGACTGTCGTTGACGTTGCTTCACGATATAAAGCCGCCCGCCCACTGAGGACTAAGAGCGCGGCCGTCGTCTCCCGCGAACTGGCTGGCATCTATGCAGAGGGACCTCTCGCATGGCCTAAAGTCCTCATGGTTGATGACGGCACGGAGTTCAAGGGTGCTACCACAAAGCTCCTAACAGACCATAGGGTGGAGATCCGACGGGCTGAGCCAGGGCACCACAGGAGCCAAGCTTTCGCCGAGTCTTTCCATCGCCAAGACAAACCGCGAGTGGGTTACTGCTTTGCCAATCGTCATCTCGGACATGAACGCAACGAAGACTTGCATGACTGGCTTTGCGCCTAAGGACGCCATAAAGCTGAGGCGCGTGTCTCTCAAAGCCGAAAAGTCTCCCTTAGAGGTCCCCTTAGAGGTCGGAACGGAGGTGTACATCGCCGTAAACGAGGAAGACCTTCAGGACAAGGACCGACGGCGAGCGACGGACCCGTGGTGGACAAGCAAGGCATACCCAATACTAAAAAGGGTCATGGAGCCCGGACAGCCAGTGTTGTATTACACGGCGTACTCTAACCACGGCTTCACGCGTTCGCAGTTGCGTAGCGCGACGCTAGCGTGACGCTAGCGTCCAAAAAAGCCCCCCACGCTAGCGCGATCAGCGCTTGTGCCTTCTATTGCAGCTAAGGCACGTGGGTCTGACATTCCACTTGTAGTGACCCTGACTGTCGCCCAGCCGGTCGATACTGAAGCATTGGGGATGACTCTTGGCGTACCCCTGAAGCAGAAGCTGAGTGCCACAGACCGTGCACTTCTTTTCCGCGTCAGCAATCTTGCCAATTACGTGGTCTACCGTCAGAACGTGGTGTGGTCCCGTGTACTTTGTGCGGCCCTTTTGCCTGTCGTCTATAGCGTATCGCTTGATTCGCGCTATAATGAGCTCTTCACTGGGCGTAGCCTGCAGTCCTGTGGGAACCAAGGCACCGGGGGTGTTATCGGGGGGGATCACGCGGACTATCTGGTCGGCGCACCGCACGCGGGAGATGCCGGTGTATACAGCATTTGTGATCCAGCCCTCTAAGCTGTGGTCTACGATAAACAAACGTCTTGGAGTCTGGATAGTCTTGCCCTGTACCCGGTGGACTGTCCCCCAGCCCGCGTATTTCCACTCGAGGGGAAGCCCGTTAAGGACCGCGTCGAGAGGAACCTCGACTACCGTGCCTTTGTACGCGTCGACCTTCTCACCCCTTTTGCCTGGCACGGGCACCGGCCTCCCTTGCTTGCGATAACGGTGCGCGACGCTGGGTTTGAGGTCAAAGTAGATAGTTGCTGGCAATCGGGGGTAGTTTTACCTGTGGTGCTCTACCAATCGCTGCTGGACAAGGGCCCCCATCTTGTTGGTCGAGCACACCCACATATCGCTTGGGTGGGCCTGCTCGATCGCCGCGTCAAACGCCACCCCATCCCACTCCTCTCGAAACACCTCAAGCTGTTGGGAATCTGGCTGACACCAGATCCGGCCCTTTATGTCGTGGAGCCTGGAGGAGGGCGCGGCAGAGCCGAAGTCGCACGTACTCTACGGCTTTCCGCAGTTTTCACACAGGCAGCGGTAGTCGGACTCGAACCAGCGGATGTTCCCTTGTGCCCACTCCTTGAGCAAATCGTGAGGCCCCTCTTTATCTCCCCAGGGCGGGACCTGCCCAAAGTCGCCACAACACACTACCTGACACGGCCGCGTGGCGAGATACCCTAGGATGGCGCGTAGCACCCCAGTCTGTACCTCACAGCACTCGTCAATGATGAGTACTTCTGCAAGGCGGTCGAGTTTGTGCCCCAGCTCGGAAGGTCTCCACTCCTCTATGGGCTTCTCCGCTGGTATGCAAAGGGAGTGGTGGTAGGTTTGAGCGCGCCCCGCGCACGCAAGGCGCGGGTTGTTGCGATGGTCGTGGGCGAGGTCGTTCTCGGGGGTGAACACCACAACGTTGCGGCCGCGGAACATGCTCACCGCCCACTCGGTCTTTCCCGATCCTCCTTGGCCGGCTAGATACATTTTTGCGGAGGTTGCGTCCACTAGATCGCACGGCAGACTCGGCGCGGTGCTTGGTCCCCTAGCCAAGCCCCCCGACTTCTTCGGACCCCAAGCCGCTTCGGGTCGCCACTCGTACCAAGGCTTCTTGTGGCGCCACTCTCCATACCTCGGATTTCACTCCACGAGCTTTACACCACTGGGCACCGCCTTTGCGTATATGGCGTCTGTGCACACTCGGAGGACGTCTTCGCGAGGGATCCGCCTCAACATGCGTCGCAACGCTATGTTCGTGTATGCCAAGACGAAGGCCCTGATATGGTACCATTGTGAGCGCCGGACACCGTCTTTGTATTGGATCAGATAAGCCCCGTCGGCATGCTCGAAGTTAAGTAAGTGGTCGGTGCCCGCAAGGAGGTTTGTCAGATACGCGGCTTCTTCACGGTCGCGGACTACGATCGAGGACTCGTCGCCGTGTCGAGCGCACTTGCCTACGAAACGGACAGCGAGATCTTGACCCTGTGAGTCTTCGCCGCCGGGGCGGCGCGCGATGGAGTGGGGGTAACTTGGTGGAGTCCTTTTTTCCGACGCTATACAACACCTCCCTCGCCGCCGCCATGACGAGGTCACCCGAGTCTAACAGGTCCTTGAGCTCTGGCGGTGTCATCCAGCCCTCGTTTATCTCCAAGTGCTGCCCCACCCTCCCGGAAGTGTAGGGGTGGCAGGCCTCAGAGAACTCCCACTCGGTCAGCTGAATGGCCCCGGTTAGTTGAAGAACCTCGCTCAATGGCCGTCTCACAACATCCGCGATACGATACACGTTCGTAGGGAAGCCGTATTTCCGTACCAAATCAATGGCGTCCGAGGCGCCGCCGGAGAGGCTGTCCTCGCATCCTGGGTACGCCGCACGCATGTCGATGTGCGCATGAGGCTGCGCTATTCCACACTTTGGACTCAACCTGCGCCGCTCGCCTGACGTCCCTGTATTTAAGAGGCGTTGGCCTGATGTTCTCTCTTTGGGTCCACTTCTTGAAGCGATACCCTATTGCACCGCCCATCGAGTGCGTAGCTTCGGTGTACTCTTGGTAGGCTGGGTGATCATCAGGGAGCCATTGAGGATCATGTCCAGTCTCGTCTGTAAACGCCCTGTCGATAGCCGCTCCGTCCTGTCCCGATCGGTACAGTTTGCCTTCGTGCGTGACTATAACACGCCCACACAGCCAGATCCTCGTGCTTCTGGGGATCGCCCTGTTTATAAAGCGGATGAGCACCTCTCGCACCTTCGCCTCGCGCGAAGCGCTGCCTTCTCCTGGCATAACGAACGAAGCTCCCTCTCAGCCTCGAAGTCTAGGCCGTGGACGCTTGCGATCGCAGGTGGTTCAGTCGGAAGCTCCGCCCAGGCGTGGTTATTGTGGCAAGGGATGCGGATTTGTGCGTACCCCCTCTTGTACTTCCCCGAGTCCCACATAATGTTGCCCAAGGAGTCCACGGCTACAATCTTTATCTCGAGCTTCTTTTCCATCTCAAAGAGGTCTTCTTTGGTGCATCCCGTAGTGGCCAGCTTCTTGTCATATCGCTCGAGAATCTTGCCTCGTGTCTTGGTTAGACCAAGGGAGCGCGAGATGCCGCGATTCCTCAAGAAGTCGGCAACATAGCTCACAACACAGTTAGCGAAGGCGTCACTCCCCCCTCGCTCAAACATTGGCCCAGGCTCCCCATTTTGCTCAGGTAGAGGGCGAAGCTCGTATCTCACGTAGACGAGGTACTCTCGTCCTTTCTCCCTAATACCCGCACCGATGCCTTCCAGGGCGCCGACTGCGATTTGGTCTCCTCTTTTGACTAACGACCCACCAATCTTGTGCTCCGAGCGCCCTTCCTCCTCCGTGATTGGCGCCAACGGCTCTGCGGGGCCCTTACCAACGACCGTGAAGAATCCGTAACGCCGGTCGGGGTCTACCATCTCGAGCACCATCGGCAGCACTGCGTTTGCCCTCAGAGACTCTCGCTCGTGCAAGACCCACCAAACCGAGCCGTAGTCATTAATATCAGGCCCCCGCATAACCGGCTTTAGAGCAATGACACCTGCTCCACCAAGATCTCGTATCTCCTGGTAAACACCGGCGCTTACGTCTTGGCCCCTAAGAGTGGCATCCACGCTGGGGAACCGAAGATGGGCGCCGCCAACGAAGAGCGAATAGTACTTCTCGGGGTCTAAGCTCTCTGAGCCCCTTTGCTGCCGGGACGGCGGCAAAGGGTCGAACCCGCGCCGGACTTTCTCTGCCCACACTTTCGCCGGTACGAGCGGCTTAAGCAGCTTGTGTTTGACATCGTCGGGGATGTCCTCGTCCAGGATGTTCGCACCGCGGGCCACGGTGTCGGACAGGACGAGCGTTTGGGTATGCCCTGTGCCACCCAGTCTCTAATTGCCCGTACCGCGGGCTGTGATGCCAGACAGGACGAGTGCGAACCATTTCCGAGCGCGCCTCCCGACGCCACCCATCCTCTGCCCTTCACGATTCGCTCCGCAGGGGCGGCACAACCGCGTCTCCGACCGAGTTCCTATGCCGTAGATCCTGCACGGCACGGGGAGGGGGCTGCCCTTACGGAGCCTTTGGAGGTGCACCTTGCAGTAGGTGTCCATGCACCTCCGGCCGCACGTGTTTGCGTGGCCGACCTTTAGCCACCCGCAATAATCTTTTCCGCACTTCATCCTTCGAACGCTCGGTATACCACAGGACAGACGGATGTCTAATTGCAAGTCCTTTGGGGTTCGAACTGCATCATTGGAAAAATGCAGCCATGATACTTCATAACAGCTCCATTTATTAGAGTGCGAGTCACAAAGCCCTTAAAAACATATGTCATGAAGTACCAAGCTCAATTATCCAAGATGGCGGCTCGACCCAAATAAGACCTAAAGTGCTTGGCTGGAAACTTTCAGTAACAACCGAGGGGAAAGAGGAGGACGCCTTCGTAGATGGAGTCTTAAAATGTTCGACCGCCTCTCTGAAACTGTATTTCGGAAACAGGAGGCTTCTGTGGCAAACAAGGACTGCCATAAGATCGTAGACCTGTGGTCGGTGATCGAGCGTTCGATAAAAAGAACACACGACGGTATTCGTTCGAATCCCTCAATGGCATCGCCCTATCATCGCTGCTTTAGCAGAGAAATCCCGAGAGAAGTTCTAAGTCATAAAAACAAGCATAATTGAACGACCAAACTGGGGGATTGGGAGCAATTCAAGCACCGCGTGAGTAAAACTCAGGTTTAAACGCCACGCCAGCGGCTTTGAATTTACGGCCGAAAAACGGCTCCGTAGGTTGGCGGCCCTCCTCGTTTTCACGGTCCTAGCACACGTCCCCCGACATAGATTAATGATTGCTAATTACCCATCTACGCGGAGTGATTTACCCATCTGCGCGAAGTGGTCCCGACGTAGATTAAATTATTAATCTACGCGTCACCGAAAGTCCCCAGCCTGGAGTGGGGCTGGGAGGCACGGAGGGGCGATTCGCGCCTCCCACTCGCTTCACTGAAAGCGGGGCTGGGAGGCCCGGAGGGGCGATTCGCGCCCCCCACTAGTTTCACTCAAACCCCCTAGTCCCCCCCGTCCATTGATACGCCTAGGCAATAATGACTTTTTTATGCACTTATCTGCTCGACAACAATTTCTAGGGCACAGCCTACGCTTAACAAAACAAAAATGTTACAGGTTTTGAAGGATAGATTTCTTTTTTATTTATGCTTACTTGCATTTATTTGACATCCATGAAGTACTGCGGGTTACAAAACATAAATTCTCCAAGTGCAACCGTATTTCTAATTGTTCTGTATTCATTCAGGTATTTTCCAGAAGTTTGCCTTATAATACTGACAGTCTTGCATATCATTTTCTTTTCTACTTTCTTTCCCCGGCTCTTTAAATAAAATGAGTTGCTCCTACGCTCAAGTGAAGGTCTTTCCAACTAACTACTGCTTTATACTCTTTATCCAGAAATGAGGAAGCATATAGCGCGGACATGACTGGTATGTATTGCCGTTTTACTAACTAGGGAGGCAGATGGGGTATCACAATCAATAATATTTCCTAAACATTTGTTTTACGTTTACAGTAATCATGAACTAAACAGGCCAGGTGAGTTACTTGAAATTATGTCATGACCGGGCTATTATTTGCTTTAGAGCCTTGGTTTATTATCTTCATTAAGTCAGTTGTTTCAGTTATTGCTAGTCATATAAGTAACTTTAGCAATGATGACGTTAGGAGGACAACTAGGAAGACAAGAGCTCAAAAACCAGCCAACCTATACTACTCACCAGCGTATGGTATCATATTCTGGTATCATATTCTAGACTATATGATAAAGGATTCTGGTATGACTATATGACTGATTTTTTAACAAAAGGGGCTTTAGCAAAATACTCACCATCAACTTTTCGGTTAAGCTAAACCGGTCTGCAATGAGCACTGTAATGGCTTTTTTGGAATAAACTTGAAAATCGATTATTGTACAAGATAATACAATAGTTTAGCAGTTTTGATGACGCTGTTTATATTTTTGTCTTGCATTCTTTTGTAGGACTGGGGTTGTTTGTGACTGAGTCGAGCTCTTGGAGCGTTTTTTTAATTTTGTTTAGAAGCCAAGCCAGAATCTCGTGTACTCTTGGAAGTAGGGTGAGCCCCTATTGGGAAGATAGTAAGTGTGCAATGAGTATAGGGGCTCATTTTTATCACGAGAAAGGAAACTGGGATTGATTTGTGTTGCATCAGTTACGAAGGGTGACAACAGTTGTTGTAAGCCTTACTAACAGAAGGGGGGATGTCCTGGACATCGCCTAAGAAGTCAGCTGCTGAACGTATTGTGGAATCCGAGAGATGGGACACTGGCTCATTTGCAAACCTCAACAGGGGGAAGCTTGTAACTGATGTGTGTACATAAATAGTGTTTAGAAGAGACATTTTTGAGCAACTCTTAGCATCAATAACATCAAGCTGACTTGATGAATCAATTTTGTCAGAGCTCTTGAAGATGTGATCAGCTGTTGTAAGCTGGCTTCTTGAGAAGTATTATTACACAATGCCTTGATATAGGTAATCAATACTCGCAGACTTTGATTTAATAATACCCCACGTCACATATATCTAATAAGCCATGTTACACAAACTCATAAACCCTAAAACAAAAATATTTAAGAACAGTTAGGCTATGATTTTGAGTCTTGGCCAACCGAATTTCTAGTTCACATGCCATTAGGCAGTCCTTTTAGTTGTGTAGCTCTTACATGGAGCTTTACAAAGGCATTTCTTTTTTATCATTATTATTGTTATATCTAAAATGACAAAGTCTGTACTTTACTGTACTGTACCTTGCTCAGTGCGGATATTTTCACATGAGACCAGGCTAATACAATAGCTTCTATTCTGTACCAACTGTCTATCTAGTCTTTCAATAAGAAATGACCAACTTGTTTGCGGCCAGGAGGGAGGGGTGGGGGGTGTTGGGGCTCGGGGAGGGGGGAAGGTTTGGACATGCCTGGTCTCAAGTCCCTTAGGGATAGGAGAGACGCAGTTATAGCCTGCCATCTAACCATCTAATGCTTTAAGACCTCAGATAGGACACACACATAGGTTCAATGATTTTATTTCTGTAAAATATCAATGTGTGTGATTGTTGCTGGCGCTGACGGACCCAGCAATTCAGTCACTACTGCAATTGGTTTTAATAATCCAACATCTATCTGTCTGTCTGTCTGTCTGTCCGTCCGTCCGTCCGTCCGTCCCTAGATTCATCGTGGGTTCTTTTCGTAACCTTTTTTCAAAGTTGACCTTCTGTCATATACGACATACTTTTCGAACCATATTAAGGCGGTTGGCTAGATAAAATACATATTTTACGGCACTGATGACCGTATTAGCTTGCGTTAATATTTAAGGGCTTCAAGTCTTGACAAAGTCGAAAATGTTACTAAAAGGAACACTCTTCAGGTTTCTGAAATAGAATACTTAATCATGGGGATATATCCCCTTTACTAACATGCATACTGGCCACCAAGCTTCCTGAAACGTTTTAATTCGTGTTATAATTTAAAAGCTTTCAAGTCTAGTAGATGTACATGTACTCTATAGTCGACTTATCCTTATCAAATTTCGAAAAGTAGTAATATTTGGTTCCCTGCATAAAAACGTAATATCTCTTTAAATTCACAGTCTAATGCATTGTTATTTATATGTTATTTATAGGTTAGCGAGAGGAATAGCTGAGGATGGTGACCAACAATTTTGGGAATATTTGGTTGTGTTTTAACAAATTACGTGACTTTTTCGGAAAAAATTGATGTTACGCAAAAATCTCAAAACACAGTTTTTTTGGTTAATCTATCACATCCACGCAAAAATGCGATTTGAGCTCGTAACAACGGTGGCTATCGATCGTTTTCGATAGATTGCGTGGCTTTGTCATCTGTCGATGTAATATGAAAGAATGAAAGCAATACGGTCAAGCAGAAGAGAGTTTTAATTTTTTTCCTGAGTGCGTTCAAAATGCACGAATGTTACGAAAAGGAACATTTGCAGGGTGTGCGACAGAATACACAGAAATGAGTATTCAGTAGTTTTCGGATCACAATTTTCTTTTCTTTTCGTGTTGCATATTCTTTGGGAAGTGCAGTAAATCTGAATATTTAATGTAACAAAGTCTTTTCTTTTTTTATTCAAAGACTCTTGAGGTTACAAAAAGAAACATAGTGAAAATTGTGCGTTTTACTAATGCGAGAGTTCTTTCCTCAAAAAGTATATATTGGTCGATACTAATGCAAGCGTATTATCCTCGTCTTGTTAACCAGAGGGTATTTAAAACAGAAACAGAGGATATTTTCTGCAATAATTTGTAAAGCTTGATTGTAGCAACTCTTATGATTTTTTTTTTTAATTCCTTAAGATAGCCTCTTCTTAACAATTTGAAGCATCGACGTACTAAACATATCAGACTTTCAAGTCATCAAATGAACAAAGAAAATGATGCAATAAACAAGACGCATGCTCCTTACAGATACTCTAAGCGCGTTTTGTTTCTGAATAAAGAAGGCGCGTGGTACTTACGCAGATACTATTAGCGCGTGTCGTGCGGTTTATTTGGCGATATCAATGCAAAAGCTGACAAATATTTCACTCCAGTTAAAGAATGTAATCAAACGCCATCACATGCTAATAATATTTGTGACCGCGGGGGTATTTGAAAGAGCAATATAGTTGTTTTTCCAGCTTTTTCAACGATTCACATAGCAAGCATTTGATGCTAGACAATGATAAACTATTATGTTTATTCTGAGTTCTGCAAGGTTGTCTCTTCTTAACAATAAAGCATCGAAGCCCTTGAAAAGGGGGCTTAACATATGAGTTGTTCAAGTCATAAAATAAACAAATACAATAATACAAGAAATATTGCTTGCTCGATTAACAAATTGAAATGTTGTTTCTTGAAACGAGGTATCAACAAATGGCTTTTCTGGAAAACAGAAGCTGGAATACACAACTTACATTTAAGTCATAAAATCAACGCCATGATTGTAACAAAATGGCTTGTCAGCATGGTGACAGCCTAAAAGTCAGTGTTCTTAATGACGAGCAAATTTTTTCTTGTCTAGATCACGTTTAATCTTTCTGCGCTCTGTGCGAATCTTATCCACAAGTTGTCGTGGTGTAAAGCCGATGATCTCCCTCTTTGCCTCCTCGTCCCTCAAAACGATCTTTGTAGCTGTTCACTAATTTTCCCTTAGTGAGTGGGGTGTGCATGTTGTCATGTTGACTATGGGATTGGGCCTTGGGGGCTTTGTCAAGGTTAAGGTTGTACTTCACTAGCTCGAGATCATCACATGTCTTGCAGCCAATTATGGCAGGACCTGATACTTCAGTAACATTGAATGTTATTTCTTTAACTTGACCCTTGTGGTGCACATACAATTGACACTGCCCCAGGTTCGAGATTTCATGTCCACCGTAGGACATGATTTTGCAGCCAGGTTTCTCCAGCTGTCCTTTTTTTTTCGGGAAAAGGCACTCAATGTCCTTCTTTGCAATGACGTTGGGTTCTGCGCCAGTATCAATTCTACATACAATAGGGATGGTATTTTTGTGGTGTGGTTTGGAAGTTAACTGCAATTCCGTCGTTACGCGGTTGCGGTTTTCTAGCTGGAAGATGCTTTCAATTCCGCTTGGGCTATTTTCATTAGTGCTGGTTTCTGCCACTAGAGTTCCGAAGAAAACTCTTTCATCACAATTTTCATCACCAATTGAATGGACAAATTTTTTTGGAGGTGTAAAGCACATGTGCTGATAGTGTCCAGTTTTGTGGCAGGCAAAGCACTCTGAATCGATAGCTGGGCATTTCTGGCCCTTTTTGTGGGGTGTATTTCCACATCTTCCACAATTATCTGGTGTATGGTGCTGAGCGGATGCGCCATTTTCATCACCAGGCTTCTTGTTAGATCTATTTACTGGGTGGGTTTTACCTTTTCGTTGCTTTCTAGCTTTGTTGTTGTTCTGGGTGGAGTTTACCTCTCTCTGATTCTGGGGGTTGCTCATGTCGTTCATTTGTAGCCGTGTCGCCTCCTCAGTGTGGGCGATTTCCCTGGCTCTCTTGAAGGAGAGGGAATTTCCTTTTGGCGATGCACTTCTTTTGTACCGCGTCGGAGTCGGCTCCAAAAACAAGAGAATCTCGCATTAGCTCATCGTGTAAGTCGGTGGGAAAACCACTATTCTGGATAAGTAGTTTGCCTCAGTAAGGAATTCGTCTAGCGGCCTGTTGTTTTGCTTCAGGGATCTTAGGTAAAATCGATTTAGTAAGTGGTTGGATTGTGGTTTCACCTGCTCTTCGAAACGCTTCCAATATTCGGCCAATTTGTTCGCCTCTTCTGTGCTCAAATTCCATGTATTAAACAAGTCAAGGCCATAATCTCCCGTCCAGAGGAGTAAATATCTACACTTCTGTTCCTCCGACCTCTGTTTTAGCGGCCCGTCAAATAATAATTCACATTTCTGGCGAAAACGTTTGAACTTCAATTCAATGTCGGGGCTCGTGGTCCAGTCTATTTTGGGAGTTTTAAATCCGATTTTCCTCCGACCTCTGTTTTAGCGGCCCGTCAAATAATAATTCACATTTCTGGCGAAAACGTTTGAACTTCAATTCAATGTCGGGGCTCGTGGTCCAGTCTATTTTGGGAGTTTTAAATCCGATCAAATCGCTCATTTCGCTGGCTTATACCAAAGAACAATTGGAATAAACTCACGTTTTTCTTTCTCCTTCCAGTCTGTGACTTCTAGAAGATCCCGCTACTGAAAGCCATGTCGAGTTTAGGAGTTTCAAATCCGATCAAATCGCTCATTTCGCTAGCTTGTACCAAAGAACAATTGGAATAAACTCACGTTTTTCTTTCTCCTTCCAGTCTGTGACTTCTAGAAGATCCCGCTACTGACAGCCATGTCGTGTTTCATGAACTGCAGGGTTTATTATGATACTCGTGCGAGTCGTACAAGTTGTACACAAGTATAAAGCTACATGCATAAATTAACATAATGAATAACTATGGCGCGAAAGTCACGCAATACATGTCAGTCACTGGTTGTGTTACAGATTGCTTATTGTTTCATTTTTTGTAAATGTTTTCACAATGATGGAAAAATAAACTGCAGGAAAATTAGGAAAATTTAGGAAAGTTAGGAAAATTTAGGTTAACTTTGTTATCGAATAGTTACACAAAATAGCTGTATAGGTAAAATGTGTCATGAACTACAGAAATAACACACCAATTTAGTATATTCAACATATACATAAACCAAGATGTGTTGTAATGCATTATGATGAAAGTATTTTGTAAAGATAAAGATACACATTTTAGGAACCTGGGCATATGGAGAGGGGCTATTATTTTATAGTAGGTCCTAACCTGGCTTAATGTCTATTTCAGATTTAGATTTCTGGAGCACATAGCCATGAATTGTCAAGTGGGTGTGCCCTGACATAGATATCATGCAAAAAGCAGAAAATTTATGTCTCATAATAAAGATGATGTACACACACCCTAAAGACATGTTGTAGTATTGTAGTTCAAGTGGATATGAGCTGAATGCTCCACCCAAAATCCTACACAGGACACTAGAACATTGTTTGGGTGAGGCGTGAGCGATGATTCAAAGAGGGGCATTTTAATTTGAAGCTGTATATCAATGCTTCATGTCTATGCCAAATATCTTCATATCATATCAGGGCTGCATCGCAAACACTAGCATACTGTCTCTGTGATCAGTTGATCCTAGGCCATGAAGCATCATTCTGAACAGTATAGACAATATAATGATTCTATTGTAGTCTTTATTTATACATGACATTTCAAAATTACGAGGAAAGATACATACAAATCTTACCTTATTTTGACATTGTATTTCACCACACTTCCAGATGACATAGTGAGTTTATCCACTTCATGGAGTCACCGCAAACACATTGCAACTGCACGCTGGCAGTGCCCCTGTCTACAAAATGCAATGCTTTCGGGTCAAAACAAAGACTACAACACTTTCCTTTCGTTTTTTTCTAATAAAACAGACTTAGTGAATACATAAATTCATTGAACTGGCTTCCTGGGATTTAATCGAAAGCTATTTAAAAGGACTGAAGAGCTGAGTGGAGGAAGGAACTTCAGCGTGAATAAGTAAGTTATAAGTACATATCAGTTGTTGATTACTCGATGTTCGCGTGAGTAGTGCTCTGTGTCGTTGAGGTTTCCTTTGATGAACCAGGACGGGATTTGCAATCTTGTTGTTGATCCTTTATTCTCTCAAGTCGACCTTCGTCTCCTGTAGAAAGCTCTATGTTGAATAGGGTGCTTCGGTCTCAAAAAGGATTTCGCCACCATTGCAAATGGCCGTTGCACTGCTTATACATTGACTGAAAGACCGAACTTCTGGCTTTGGTCTCTATATTTGGGGGTTGTTTTGCGGCTGTTCTTTTAGTTGAATCTGCTATCCACAATAACAAACTGAGGGAGGCTCGGAGGAAGGAAAAGAGTGAGACTGCAGCAAAAGGACTGATTGACACTGGGAAAATGGCGCGAATTTCAAAAACAGCCTCCATTCACAACAAAAAAGACGGAAAATACCGTAATTATACAGCCTGTCGAAGACAAAAAATACTATACATGCAACAAAAACCACAATTATTAAATTAGAGCTTTATTGACTAATAAAAAGTTTTTTTCATTATGCTTTATTCGAGCTTTAATTCCCTCCTTTGATAACGCTACCAGACGCCATGTTGGATACTGATTAGTATGCAAAAAGGGGGCGGAGCGTTCCCTTTTATACCGCGCGTTCGTGTTTAAAGCCATGATGGGATGTTGATGTTGTTGTTTTTTTTATTATACCTAGTTCCTAACTAGTAATTCAGCTAGTTTGTTCATACATTATCCCATAAAAAGGATAGAAATTGTGCGGTTGATTGTTCGTAAACAAACGTCGGGGGGGACTGGGGGCTTTCAGTGAAACGAGTGGGGGGCGCGAATCGCCCCTCCGACCCCCCCAGCCCCGGGCCAGGCTGGGGGCTTTCAGTGGCACCGAAACGCGTTTCGCGTAGATTAATAATTGCTAATAATTAATCTGCGTCGGGACCACTTCGCGTAGATGGATAATTAGCAAAAGTAAGTCTAGGCAAAACACACTCCACGTAGATGAATAATTAGCAATGGTTAGCAATCATTAATCCGCTGTCTATCGACAGCAGCGGGACTGGGCCCTTTCATAGAAACGAGTGGGAACCTTGCAATTGGACCCCCGTCTGTCCTGTGGTATACCGAGTGTTCGAACGATGAAGTGCGGAAAAGATTACTGCGGGTGGCTAAAGGTCGGCCATGCAAACACGTGCGGCCAGAGGTGCATGGACACCTACTACAAGGTGCACCTACAAAGGCTCCGTAAGGGCAGCCCCCTCCCCGTGCAGTGCAGGATCTGCGGCATAGGGACGCAGTCGGAGACGCGGTTGTGCCGCCCCTGCGGAACGAATCGTGAAGGGCAGAGAATGCGCGGCATCGAGAGGCGCGCTCGAAAATGGTTCGCACTCGTCCTGTCTGACATCGCAGCCCGCGATACGGGCAATTAGAGATTGGGTGGCACAAGACGTACCCAAACACTCGTCCTGTCTGACGTCGCAACCCAAACACTCGTCCTGTCTGACATCGCAGCCCGCGATACGGGCAATTAGAGACTGGGTGGCACAAGGCATACCCAAACACTCGTCCCGCCGGCTTTGATACGGGCAATTAGAGACTAGGTGGCACAAGGCATACCCAAACACTCGTCCCGCCGGCTGTGATACGGGCAATTAGAGACTAGGTAGCACAAGGCATACCCAAACACTCGCCCCGCCGGCTGTGATACGGGCAATTAGAGACTGGGTGGCACAAGGTATACCCAAACATGGACGCTTATATAGAGGAGATTCTCAATAGCATGCCTGACAAGGAGGCGCCCGCCGTACTGGCAGGGCTGGTCCAGCGCAAGCTGCTTAAGCCGCTCATGCCGGCGAGCTCGCGGCCAGAGGAAGTCTGTCGCGAGTTCGACCCATTGCTGCTGGAACGGCGGCAAGAGGGCCCAGAGGGCTTACACCCCGATGAGTACTATTCTCTCTTCGTCGGCGGCGCCCATCTTCGGTTCCCAAGCGTGGATGCCACTCTTCGGGGCCAAGACATAAGCGCCGGTGTTTACCAGGAGATACAAGATCTTGGTGGAGCAGGTGTCATTGCTCTAAAGCCGGTTATGCGGGGTCTGATATTAATGACGACGGCTCGGTGTGGTGGGTCTCGCACGAGCGAGAGTCTCTGAGGGCAAACGCAGTGCTGTCGATGGTGCTCGAGATGGTAGACCCCGACCGGCGTTACGGACTCTTCACGGTCGTTGGTAAGGCCCCCGCAGAGCCATTGGCGCCAATCACGGAGGAGGGAGGGCGCTCGGAGCACAAGATTGGTGGGTCATTAGTCAAAAGAGGGGACCAAATCGCAGTCGGCGCCCTGGAGGGCATCGATGCGGGTATTTGGGAGAAAGGACGAGAGTACCTCGTCTACGTGAGATACGAGCTTCGCCCTTAAGCTGAGCAAAATGGGGAGCCTGGGCCAATGTTTGAGCAAGAGGGGAGTGACGCCTTCGCTAACTGTGTTGTGAGCTATGTTGCCGACTTCTTGAGGAATCGCGGCACCTATCGCTCCCTTGGTCTAACCAAGACACGAGGCAAGATCCTCGAGCGATATGACAAGAAGCTGGCCCACTACGGGATGCACCAAAGAAGACCTCTTTGAGATGGAAAAGAAGCTCGAGATAAAGCTGGTAGCCGTGGACGCCCTGGGCAACGTTATGTGGGACTCGGGGAAGTACAAGACGGGGTACACACAAATCCGCATCCCTTGCCACAATAACCACGCCTGGGCGGAGCTTCCGACTGAACCACCTGCGATCGCGAGCGTCCACGGCCTAGACTTCGAGGCTGAGGGGGAGCTTCGTTCGTTATGTCAGGAGAAGGCTCTAACCAGTGCCGCCACAAAAACGCGCGAGGCAAAAGTGAGGGAGGTGCTCATTCGCTTCATAAACAGGGCGATCCCCAGAAGCACGAGGGTCTGGCTGTGTGGGAGTGTTATTGTCACGCACGAAGGCAAACTGTATCGACTGTACCCTGCTATCGACAGGGCGTTTACAGACGAGACAGGATATGATCCTCAATGGCTTCCTGATGACCACCCGCACACGATGGGCGGTGCAATAGGGTATCGCTTCAAGAAGTGGACCCAAAGAGAGAACATCAGGCCAACGCCTCTTAAATACAGGGACGTCTGGCGAGCGGCGCAGGTTGAGTCCAAAGTGTGGAATAGCAAGGAAAACTTAGGGGCGCAGCCTACGGCGCAAATCGACATGCGTGCGGCGTACCTAGGACGCGAGGACAGTGTCTTCAGCGACGCCTCGGACGCCATTGATTTGGTACGGAAATACGGCTTCCCTTCGAACGTCCCCGGCGGCGAAGACTCGCAGTACCCTGAGGGTCGAGATCTCGCTGTCCGTTTCGTAGGCAAGTGCGCTCGCCATGGCGACGAGTCCTCGATCGTATTCCGCGACCGTGAAGAAGCCGCGTATCTGACAAACCTCCTTGCGGGCACCGACCACTTACTTAACTTCGAGCATGCCGACGGAGCTCATCTGATCCAATACAAAGACGGTGTCCGGCGTTCACAATGGTACCATATCAGGGCCTTCGTCTTGGCGTACACAAACATAGCGTTGCGACGCATGTTGAGGCGGATCCCTCGCGAAGGCGTCCTCCGAGTGTGCACAGATGCCATAAACGCAAAGGCGGTGCCCAGTGGTGTAAAGCTCGTGTAGCGAAATCCGGGGTATGGAGAGTGGCGCCACAAGAAGCCTGGGTACGAGAGGCGACCCGAAGCGGCTTGGAGTCCGAAGAAGTTGGGGAGCTTGGCTAGGGAGCCAAGCACTGCGCCGAGTCTGCCGTACGATCTAGTGGCCGCAACCTCTGCAAAGATGTATCTAGCCAGCCAAGGAGGATCGGGGAAGACCGAGTGGGCGGTGAGCATTTTCCGCGGCCGCAACGTTGTGGTGCTCACCCCCGCGAACGACCTCGCCCACGACCATCGCAACAACCCGCGCCTCGCGGTGAAGGCTCAAACCTACCACCACTACCTCTGCATACCAGCGGAGAAGCCCATAGAGGAGTGGAGACCTTCCGAGCTGGGGCACAAACTCGACCGTCTCGCAGAAGTAATCATCATTGACGAGTGCTGTTAGGTACAGACTAAAGTGCTACGCGCCATCCTAGGGTATCTCGCCACGCGGCCGTGTCAGGTAGTGTGTTGTGGCGACTATGGGCAGGTCCCGCCCTGGGGACATAAAGAGGGGCCTTACGATATGCTCAAGGAGTAGGCACAAGGGAACATCCGCTGGTTCGAGTCCGACTACCGCAGCCTGTGTGAAGACTGCGGAAAGCCGTACAGTATACGCGACTTCGGCTCTGCCGCGCCCTCCTCCAGGCTCCACGACATAAAGGGCCGGATTTGGTGTCAGCCAGATTCCCAACAGCTTGAGGTGTTTCGAGAGGAGTGGGATGGGGTGGCGTTCGACGCGGCGATCGAGCAGGCCCACCCAAGCGATATGTGGGTGTGCTCGACCAACAAGATGGGGGCTCTTGTTCAGCAGCGATTGGTAGAGCACCACAGGAAAAACTAACCCCGATTGCCAGCAACTATCCGCTTTGACCCCGATCCTAGCGTCGCGCATCGCTATCGCAAGCAAGGGCGGCCGGTGCCCGTGCCAGGCAAAAGGGGTGAGAAGGTCGACGCGTAAAAAGGCACGGTAGTCGAGGTTCCTCTCGACGCGGTTCTTAACGGGCTTCCCCTCGAGTGGAAATACGCGGGCTGGGGTACAGTCCACCGGGTGCAGGTCAAGACTATCCAGACTCCAAGACGTTTGTTTATCATAGACCACAGCTTAGAGGGCTGGATCACGAATGCTGTATACACCGGCATCTCCCGCGTGCGGCCCGCCGACCAGATAGTCCGCGTGATCCCCCCCCCCCCCCCCCCCGATAACACCCCCGGTGCCTTGGTTCCCACAGGACTGCAGTCTACGCCCAGTGAAGAGCTCATTATAGCGCGAATCAAGCGATACGCTATAGACGACAGGCAAAAGGTTCGCACAAAGTACACGGGACCGCACCACGTTCTGACGGTAGACCACGTATTCGGCATGATTGCTCACGCGGAAAAGAAGTGCACGGTCTGTGGCACTCAGCTTCTGCTTCAGGGGTACACCAAGAGTCATCCCCAATGCTTCAGTATCGACCGGCTGGACGACAGTCAGGGTCACTACAAGTGGAATGTCAGACTCCTGTGCCTTAGCTGCAATAGAAGGCACAAGCGCTGATCACGCTAGCGTGACGCTACGCAACTGAGAACGCGTGAAGCAGTGCTTAGAGTACGCCGTGTAACACAACACTGGCTGTCCGGGCTCCATGACTCTCTTTAGTATTGGGTATGCCTTGCTTGTCCACCACGGCTCCGTCGCTCGCCGTCGGCCCTTGTCCTGAAGGTCTTCCTCGTTTACGGCGATGTACACCTCCGTTCCGACCTCTAAGGGGGGCTTTTCGGCTTTGAGAGGCACGCGCCTCAGCTTTATGGCGTCTTTAGGCGCAAAGCCAGTCATGCGAATCTTCGTTGCGTTTATGTCCGAGATGACGATTGGCAAAGCAGTAACCCACTCGCGGTTTGTCTCGCCGGATGCAAGCTCCTTCGAGTACTGCGCACGAAATAGGCGCTGTGCCAGCCAGCGATGGAAAGACTCGGCGAAAGCTTGGCTCCTGTGGTGCCCTGGCTCAGCCCGTCTGACCTCCACCCCGTGGTCTGTTAGGAGCTTTGTGGTAGCAGCCTTGAACTCCGTGCCGTCATCAACCATGACGACTTTAGGCCATGTGAGAGCCCTCTGCATAGATATCGTGAAGCAACGTCAACGACAGTCAGGGCATACTTGTACCTGCGGTCGGTTGGCAAGAATAGCAGGTCCGACTAGTGGATACGGTTTGGTATCTGCTCCGAGAAGTGGGCGAAGGTAGTCGGAGGAGGGGGTGTCTGTGTGTAGCCCCCGACGGGCTGCGAGCTTACCCACTTGCGCACTCGATCTATGGAGGCTGAGCCCTTGGGAAGTTTGGCATGCAGAGAAGTCACTCCCTGGAAGCCGCCTCTGGCGTAGTATATTGGACGAAGGAACGCATCAAGTTCTTCGTCGGACATGCGCTTCGCCGCCATTACGTGTCGGCTATAATGTGCTGCGATACATTGCAACAGGTGTATCAGTCTCCAACAGGCGGTTGCCGTCTGCTCGGGTAGTGCCAAGGCGGTCTTTCTGAGGTCGGTAGGCCCTCGGAGAACGGCATTGGCGAACCTCTTAGCGCACTCCCTGTCTGCGCGCCACAGCTCGAGTCTTTAGTTAGCAATGTCACCAAAGCTACGACACCTTCGGTGTCACCCACCCATCGACCGCACTTTCAGTATCACTCGCTTAGCAGCGGCTGCTACCTCGTGCATAGCACTCCACAGCTGGTCTGCAATCATCTTATACGTATACGCGCAGTATGGAAAAAGGCCACCTAGACGCAGCGCTAGAACGGCAGCTGCATCACAGCAAGCGGCTAGCTGTGTAGCCGATGGCGAGAGCGCCGGTGCTAATGTACGCCAACTTGGCGTTTTTCTGCGTTTTGCTGGGGATGTAGTAGTCGGACAGCTCAGAAGCCCGCATCGACTCCAGGGAGTGTTTTGGCCGGGTCTGGTTGTAGAGTTTGAGAGCGTAGTCAGTGTCGGTGAAGTTTTGCTTTGCGAGGGCCCCTCTCTGGCGACTTTGAGCTTGCCAATCGAGGATTTTCTGTCGCCGCTGTTGGTAGCGTCCATAGTCTTGTTGGTATTTCTCTAGGGCCTTGTCGTGCCTCTCCTTCTCAGCTAAGGCAGGGCTCTCATCGTTCGACAGGAGCTTTGCGAGGTAGTTGCCACCAACGAATGCAGTCGCGTTTAGGACGGCGCCACCAACCAAAATCGCGATGGAGGCCATCGAGTAGTGTGTGATGCTGTGTGTACGTGTTCATACATGAACACGAGTCTAATACGTGGCCTACACATGTAGTAGTGTGCCACAGTACACTACTACATGGACAGGATCTTCTGGTCCTCAAGGTAACCCTCCAAAGCGACAGCACCTGCAACGGCGGCAGTCATTTTTGCGTAGTTCATGGCGTTCGCGGAGGGGTCTTTGGTGAAGTCTTCGCGCAAGACCTTGCGCCCAACCCAGCCGATACCGGCGACGAGGCCGGTTATGACTGCGGCGTCGGTGATGGTCTTTGTAATCTTGCTTTGCTGCGTCGTCGACATTGCACTGCAAGGAATTGGGTGGGGCCCTTGTGTTTAAATGTCTGCTTACTCCATGGCTAACAGTCAAGATTTGCACTGTCCGGGAGCGCGAAGCGCTGTCGCCGGAACGGCAAGCGGTCGATCCTTGGTCTGTTGTGCGGTCGCCAGCGGCGGCCTTGCGGGCGGAGTCACGTCTTCGGCAACTACAAGTGGATCGGTAGCTCGCTGGTTAACAGCTGGTGTACGAGTGAACGCGGCAGCTAGCTCCCGCCTGCGTTTGTAGAGGCCGATAAATGACACTAGAAGACCAGCGACCCCGATAACCGAGCTAGCCGAACAAGCAGAGTTGCTTTCCGGGACTGGTGTGTGTATGCGCGCGCGCAAGCCCTCGCGTCCCTGCGGCTCGCTAGCGACCGGCGACCCAACGTGTTGCACGACACGAAGTGTCTCTTTCTTCGCTCTGTTAAGTCGGTTCCACTCTGCCAAGCGCCTTCCAGCTTTGACTCGCACAGGGTATTTAGGTCGGGTCGCGGGTGGTTCGGGGCTCGTGATTCTCTCCGCCAACGCCGAAGGCGTACGTGCAGGTTCATGAGCAGCTTGTTCCGCAGCTTGTTTGTCAGGTTCCGCGAGATGCTGGGCACTAGTACTTCCTTTAGGTTCCTCCATTTGTGATGCAACTACTTGGTTGCTGAAGAAGTGGCAAGCTCTCAAATGAACGTCTGCTCTGGGATGGCAGACTCGCCACTGTGCGTTAGCGGGCAAACCACTGGTGAGTCCGCGACTGCTAACTCGTCTTGACACCGCGTGTCAGCGCTTGCCGTTCCGGCGGTGTTCACATGACGTGCTACGTGTAACGCCCCGACGGCTAAAGCCATCAAACGACCGCAGCGTAGAGACATGCTTCCGCACAATGTGCGGAGCTCGTTGTTGATGATGTAGTCGGACACTAGGTCATTGTGAAGATCGACCACACTGTCTACTAAGGGGAACCAGATCTGGCGATCATACATTGGGATGGGTAAAATACGATGTTTGACAATATTTCAACACATTTAGATAACGGGCCCCTGTTTTCTGTGTCGTCAATGTTAGAATAACTAGGTAATTGCTTTCAAAGGGACAAGGATAGCTCCCTATAAAAAAAACATCAATTGTTCTCTATAGAACAACACATTTACAATCTTATTTTAATTTTTTTTAATGACTTTGGCGGGGTGCATATATTTTGTGCAAATATTACTCTTTTAATGTTTTCCTAAGGAATGGCTGTTCATACACTGAAGTATGGGATTAAGTTTGAGATATCTTTTAAATTTTTCTTTTCATCTAGGAATAAAACAAGCAGGCCACACTGTTGATGAGGCCCATCCCTTTTTTGACACTCTAAAGGTAGGTAGAAATTTGTTTTCCATTTACACATGGATTGGAAATAGCTTCACTTCACTTAATTTTTGCTTGGATTTCAAATCGTCGCTTACACACTTAGGCCCAGTCTCGGCCTCTCTACATTCTTCCTTCTCATCCCCTTCGTTTTAAGATATACGCTATAAGATTATTTGTAAAGTTAAAATTATTTGTATCAGACATGATAGCAAGGGCAGCAGAACGAAAAATCAACCTAAGAAAATACAGCGATGATAAAGTAAGTTTAGCAACATCTTAGTGTATTTTTGCCATTACACTTGGAAGTTATGGCCAGCCAGTGTTATCAGAATATGATTATTTTAACCGCTGTGTACTGATAGGTTGGTGTTTCATTAGATGAAACGGTAAAGGAGCAAGATCTAGATGACTTACTGTGGGTGTTTGGCTGTGATTCGAAAGCAGTAAGTTTCTAAGACATAGCATAGCCTATTCGTAATATTACTTCTTAGAAATAATCATTTTATAAATAATTTGAATCACAGTCTGACTAGATCCGTTTAGAGGTTGATATGAAACCTCAAACAGTGAGACAAAAGTGTCATTAGAAGTGTTATCATGTTTATATCCATTTTTTTTTTCAGGCTGAAGTCGGTACACATTTAGCTGAAGTTCCCCATAAAAGCCTACTCAATAGCCCCTTTAAAAGGCTTAGCAGCTTCTTGACCCATCCAGTTTTTAACACACATCATGCAGAAAACTAACGTTGTGCGTTACATGAAGCTGCTGGAAAACAAAGACATCTCCCTCGTCCACTCAATGATACCTCTAGTAAGTAGGAAATTAAAGTAAGCGTCTTGACTTGGCACCCTTAAAAAAGCAACTTCTCAAGGTTAAAAGATCTTCCCCATGGAGGCTGATTCAATGCACCATACCTGAAATGCCTCAGATTTTCCGAAACATGGTGTTGTTTGATGCATGGATCTTGTACAATGAAGCTGAACAGTACAACGGAGATGATGCCGATTACTTGGCCTCGCTTTGCGGACATTCATCCTTATGCTCCAATTCAACAAGCAAAGGGATACTTACAACTGTATGATGAGTTTGAGAAAGACTTTTGCGAGATCACAGGCTTTGACGCCGTCTGCTTCCAGCCAAACAGGTATGCTTTGACTCTTTGTAGATTCTGCAGGAATTGGACAGTGCCGTTCCCTCGCCATCCAGGTTCAAAATTACTAGCTGTAAAGAATCAATACTGCTGAGACGTTGGGAGCTTGTATGTATTTTCTGTGAATGTTTAGAAGTTAAAAAAGGAAAGTTAGAAGAAGTTGAAGGAAAGAAAGAATCGAGTGTTCGGGGAAATAATGGTTCTTATTTAAATGTTTCACTGGTGCCCAGGGAGAGTATACAGGGCTGCGCGTTATCAAGGCGTACCTTGAAAATAATAGACAGGGGTACAGAAAGGTAAGGAGAGGGGTACCTTGATAATAATGGACCGAAAAGGTAAGGCGAGGGATACCCTGGCAAAAATAGACAGAAAGAGCACAAAAAGGTAAAACAAGGTGTACCTTGATAAATAATGGACATGGGCACAGAAAGGTAAGGAGAGGGGTACCTTGATAAAAATGGACCGAAAAGGTAAGGCGAGGGATACCCTGGCAAAAGTAGACAGAAAGAGCACAGAAAGGTAAAACAAGGTGTATTTTGGCAATAATAGACAGGATTACAGAAAAGAATAGCGATGGATACCTTGACAATAATTGACATGGGAACAGAAAGTTAAAAAAAGGTGTACCTTAGCAATAATAGACAGGATTACAGAAAAGAAAAGCCAGGGATACCTTGACAATAATTGACATGGGAACAGAAAGTTAAAAAAAGGTGTACCTTAGCAATAATAGACAGGATTACAGAAAGGTAATACAATAGGCTACCTTGACAAAGGGCACAGAAAGGTTAGGCGAAGGGTACGTTGACAATATAGACAGGCGAAATACATATTTAAAACCCAAGCCATATGCTTCATGATATCGTATTTGTTAAGAGAAGACAAGGATAGCTTAAAAGTAAATTGTTTCATTCTGCTGATTGTCATCTCTTGTTGAGGACATACCAATATTTCACATGTTATCTCTTATACAAAGTAATTGACGGCGGCGTACCGACTAATAAGTAGCAATGTGATCTCGTGTTTAGGTGTGTTTGATCCCAGTCTCGGCTCACGGTACCAATCCTGCAAGCGCACAAATGGCTGGATTTAATGTGCAAGTGATCAAAGTCGGGAAAAGTGGAGATATAGACATGGAGGATTTGAAGAAGCAGGTTTGTTCATCTGACCGCTCAGTCCTCGAGCCCCGTGCAGACATGTTAACGGAACAATTTGTCAGAAAACGTGCACCAATTGATGAGTCTACAAAAACACCCACTTATCGATTTGCCTAAAAAACAATGCTATGTATTTTATTTTCTCTTCGAAGCGTAACATTATAGGAGTTGCAATATAGGTTTGATTGTGTTTATCAATGCACACCAAGAGAAAATTTTTAATATCGACTAAATATGTCTCAACGCCAATCATTAATTATTTTGGCTAATGATGCCGTCGGATATAACATTTCCAAGTATACTGTCTGTCAATATTTCAAAATCTCATAACCAACTGCACACTTCACCATGAATATAGGTGTATTCAACCCCCATTGTTGGCAGTCACAGAAAAATAGCCCGCGAATTGATTAGTTCCGAAGCTGATGCTGATATGTTTTCTGCCTTTTTTTTAAGGTTGAGAAGTTTAGTGACGAGTTAGCGTGCATCATGGTCACTTATCCATCTACGAACGGAATCTTCGAAGCAGGAATCAGGTAAAGTTATACACTATGTTGTCTAGGTTTACCATAAATTTTTCCAGCGTTAATCTTATAATCTGTTTGCAGGGATATCTGCGACATTGTTCACTACCATGGCGGCCAGGTATACTTGGATGGAGCAAATCTGAATGCGCAAGTCGGCCTGTGTCTTCCAGCGGACTATGGCGCTGATGTCATGCACAGTAACTTGCACAAGACGTTCTGCATCCCACATGGAGGTGGTGGACCGGGAATGGGACCTATTGGAGTGTACGTGTACTACCGTGCTTTGAGCTTTTGTCTTCTTTATCGATTTTTACTCAAATAGGGCCTCTTTTTACCATATTTGAAGGTTCCATGAACCGATAAAAATAAATATTATGGTTGGAGGCAGAAAAAGAGCATTAGATAAGAGCAGGCTTCTCCATAACCCCCATATTTTTGCTTTTGTTTGTTCGAGTAGATCGCGTTGGATTTTTTGTTCCCTTTTCCTTTTAGATTATTTTCTTGTTTTTTGATGACTCCTAATGCTGTGTTATAAGAACCGCAAGCTACTTTTATAAGAAAGCGGAAGCTTTTTTTGTCTTTTATTCAATTATTTTGTCATGCGCAATTGCCGATGGATTATTAAAGCGCTCAATGATATTCGGAAATTTACCCCTTATGTAGCCTATGATTATTCTATTTTATGGTTTCCAGGAAGAAGCATCTCATCCCATATCTCCCCTCCCATCCTGTCGTTCCACCCTAGAGTACCATTGCTGCTGGCGCCAAGCCTTTCGGAGTAATCTCCGGGGCCCCTTATGGCTCTAGTGCTATCTTGCCCATATCCTGGGCTTACATCAAGTTTATGGGAGGCAAGGGACTCCGCAAAGCAACCGAGGTCGCGGTTCTCAATGCTAATTACATGGCTGCCAGGCTGAAGGATTATTATGCTGTGTTATTTGTTGGCGATGGTACGTGAAATTCAGTGGAATTATTGGTCACATAAGTCACATAAGAGTTTTTGAAAAAATTGCGATTTTCTGGTTACTGTGCCCATGAGTTCATCCTCGACGCTAAAGACTACAAGAAAACTGGTGTAGAAGCCATGGATATCGCCAAGAGGCTGCAGGATTATGGTATGTCAGCAGTTGTGAATCTAAGCACCCCTCCCGATTACTCCTCCCAAACCTGTTCAATGCTAACGTACTCGCCTTTTACCTATTTCCCTCGCAAATACTTTGCCTTTCTCCCCCTTTTATTTTGTTCCACATAATAGAAAAAATCATTGATTATTTAGGTTTCCATGCACCAACTGTCTCGTGGCCCGTGTCAACTGCATTGATGATAGAACCAAGAGAGTGAGAGCAAAGCGGAGCTGGACAGACTTTGTGATGCCCTCATCTGTAAGTGAGCTGTTCTAGTGCAACTCTGCGACTCGTTTAAGGCCTCTCGCGGGTAATTGTTTTAAAAAATTCGTTCAAATTGAAACCCGTTTAGTATCCCCTTCAGAGCATGCAATCGATCTGATCTCTGGCGAATATCATCACCAATGCTTCTAGTTTTAAAATTCAAAAATAAATATAAAATATTATTAATCGGCAAGGCGCGATGCACGTGGGTTTGGTACAAAATCTGAAAAAAACTGTGGTTGCAAACCACTTCATTGTGCGTATATGAGGTCAGTCCAACTTGATGTCTTACATGACAAGCGGACCAACTAATCGGTTCCTTGGAAATGTCGAAGAGTAAGTTAGAAATTGGCAGTCGTTTTTTTTTTATATTTCCAAGGAATTGTTACGATTTGAGCGAATTTTTAAACACAATTACCCGCGAAAGGCCATAATGTTATAAAGCTATCATCGATGTCTCTATTTATGTTCCGAAGCAATTTTTATTTCGATTATTAAAGAAGTTTCTCAAAACGAACTTCGGTGATTTGTCCAATACCGATAGACACAATCTCTCATAGCTGGCGAGTTCACAATTTTTTCTCAAGAAAATAAATAAATCAAAATATCCACACTTCAATATCAATTATAATTACAATATTTACCCTTAGGTATAAGAGAGGAGATTCGTAACATTGAAGACGGAGTATGAGATCCTAAAAATAACCCTCTAAAGGTAGGCGGTATCCTATTGTTTTTTAACTGTTTTCCATGGGAAAATTAGCAAGCGTGTTCAACGTAAGCAATACAGATACATTTATGTGTAGACTCGTGGTAGACAAAACAACGAACGACTAAACAAGATGGCTTAATTCTTATGATTTTTTAGAATGCGCCTCACCCACAAGCTATTGTGATGTCCGATCACTGGGACTACCCCTACAGTCGGGAGGTTGCAGCTTTCCCTGCTGTGAGTACATCAAGACAAAACCAGTTATTTGTTTATTTGCTTTCTTTAATTCCTTTTGCTCTACTTATCCTTCCTCAACTACCTCAATTATCATCATAGGGAAGGTGGGGAATATTCTTTATCCGTCAATGCATATTGGTCCCATTGCCGCTCTTCCTTGCGAAACAAGCGTCGTTTCTGTGGGGTTTCAGCGGAAAAAGAGAGCGAGTATGACTTCATCCTTCCTGGCCGATCTTCGCGTCGACATACTCCTCTCTCGCTCTCTATTTCCTCTAAAACGTTTGCTGCGCAGGCTACTCTTTTCTTCTTCTACTATAGTGTTTATCCTTGTCATGTCATGGACGTAGCTACCTATAAGCAAAAACGACATGGCGTGCCTTTATAGTCAATATACAGGGGCGGCGGAGTGGTCCCATGAGTGGGGGAGGGGGGGGGGGGGGGCGAACGTTGGGGGGAAGGGATGGGTAGTGGCTTTCAGGGGGAGGGGTGGGTGGTGGTTTTAAATTTTTAAGCGGTATTATAAAAACGCGGGGAATTTAAACCTAGGTTTTTATGCACAGGATTTTAAACTGTTCTAAATTTGTTGTTGGTTGCTATGTGCCGCTGGCGTGCCTCCTACCCCACCCCTTCCGCTTCCCAAGATTAACATGAGATAATGTATACTAAATTAGTGATTTGCGTTCCTCCAGAAAAATCTTGGCTACACTCTCACTTGCCAATATTCCACTCCTGTGTACATATGATTCTCCCTTTGACAAGCCCATATGTTCTTCTTTCCACAGCCGTGGTTGAACGGCACGAATAAGTTTTGGCCTGGCTGCTCCCGCGTGGATGACAAGCACGGAGACCAGCATTTAGTGTGCACATGCCCGCCATTGGAGGACTATGACTATGAGAAGACCAAGACGTTCGTTTAGAGGAGAGCTGCCATCTTTTATACCCCTTGCCATGGGTTTATCATGGATGACTCGCAATGAGGGGATATTCATGGCAAGACAATGCCTCCGACTTGTAGTTTGTCTTTTGGATTTCAAATAGTCCGACCAGGAGTCTTGAAATACAGTCAAAGGACTAGCACGTTAGCCAAATGGAGACCAAAGTGCCTTGGCAATTTAAAATCAAATATTTCTGTATGCTTCTGATACAGCTGTATTAGTGGACGTTAGAACTTCATGCTTTGTGATAGAGCTATATTAGCAAGCTTTTAGAACTACATGATTTTTATACCGCTATATCAGTAATCCCTAGAACACCATGATTTTTGCATACAGCTATATCAGTAAGCTTTAGAACTCCATTGATTTTTGTATACAGCTCTATCAATAAGCGTTAGAGCTTCATGCTTCTTGGTACAGCCCCTTTACGTCCCTGTGGATACAGGGCCATGGCTGACACTTGCCTTCGTGAAGTCCCCATAAACCACGCTCTAGCCTGCGCACTGGTAACTGTAGGGAGGGAAAGGAATGCGGAAATTTGCTGGGGGGGGGGGGGGGGGCAAAGGGGTTGGGAGACATTAGAAAAACATACTGGTTTGCAGGCTAACAGGCTATTTAGGTCCAGTTTGGACAATATTGCATAATGTTTTCGTCTGCGCACAAGCACACGATTAAACCTTAGTTTAAGCGTGTGTTTTTGGTTAGTATTGGGATTGGGTTTTTTTTGGTACTTAATTGAAAACACTTACACTTTTGATATGTGTTATTTAACATACTAAAGGATCTGTAACAAATTAACCAAATAGACCAAATAAAGAAAAGTATTGCTTGTATGTAGCTTGACTTTTTTGGATTTACACGATGACATGATATTAAGATCAATTAGCTAATAGACAACTACTTATTGATAGGCTCGAGGTTTGTCACTTCGGAAACGCCTAGCTTTGCGACTGACAGTCAATTCACCTTCACCGTGTCTTCCCACAAATCTTAGCGACGCGAGCATGAAACCTAGGTCAGGGGGACAAAATTGTAAAAACATGGAGGTTTGCCAGCGAACCTCGGTCTTATGCGCGAGTCGCAAAGAGTTGTGGGAAGCCATTAAGATATTGAATGATTTCTAAGATTTCCTTTCATTCATTTTTCTTTGATTTCGACCTACTTTCAATATTTTTCGACTTGTTTCAATTCCATCGGACTAGCCGCTTTGTGTCGTTTTGTGGACGAAACTAAGAGCAGCTTCCAAGCTGACTAATTGGAAGGGCGCAGTTTCCTAAGTCTACAAAACATCTTCGATGTAGTTTGAATTCCAGTCCCTCTCGAACACAGCTTCCACTTGAGCCCGCACATTATTAGAGCCTCTGATAACATAGCCGATACCACCGGTGTACAGGAAGTAATCTGCGGCCCAGTTGGAAGTACCTACATACACGGTGTTATCTGTCACCATGAACTTGTCGTGGTTCACTCGAGAGAACGGAATTTTGCCTTGGGCGGGTGTGTAAGTTGGCACATGGAAAAACCGCTGTAGGACAAAAGCAAGTGTCAATGCCGGACAGAGAGATTGTGGACAGGACAGAAAGACAATTGCAATTTAAAGTCATTTTTTTTTTGTTCTTTTTTTTGGTGGACGACACTAAGTTTTTGTTCATTTTCTCTTAAAAACAAATAGAGAAGCCACGAAACAAAGGGTTAGTAATCAGCAAGAGATCATTGTCTCTTTTAATGAGCCAAGACAGCAATGCAACGAAAAGGGGGTCTTGTATAAATATGGCCTGTGGATGGAAAATGTGCCAACTCTCCCAGGCAAATCTACTGTACTGTATAAGAATATAGATTCACCCTTGCAATGGAATGACCAGCTTATCTGAGCTCGAGCACTTCACTTCTCTGTGAGAATCTTTAGTATATTTGTTGTTTGAACATGATATGGAATAAATTCTTGGAGACTATTATAAGTTATAGCATGGCACGAGGGGAATTAAATGTGATAAAAGTTGCGGCGCCGCAGGCGGAGGGACATTAACTAGTCATCCCGAGGTTGAGGGGACATTTAATCACTAAAGTCCCCAAGATGCCATGCTATTACTTTGCAGGGATGGATCCAGGCCAAAAGTTGACTGATTCCAAACGGTCACGGACCAATCAAGGGGGGGGGGGGGGTATAGGGGCATGCCCAACAGGAAATTTATGAATAGATGATAAATTCAAAGCTTCGTTTCATCGGTGCTGTATTAAACTTTTGGTCATTTAAACTAATCAACACTAGATGAGTTTGGCGGGTGGGTGCCCAATGGAGATTGCTGCGCTCGGTAACCATGGTAACCATGTCACCGTCCCAAATGTTCTCTAAGGTGCTTGGAGAGAGGAGACATGGGAGACATGGACCCTCCCACCAAAATGACCCAAGCACCTACCACTACTACGTATCTACCCCCCCCCCCCCCCACACACACACACACCCTACCAACCCAAAATACCAGATCGAATAAGTTAAGAGCTCACTAACGGTTTAATAGCCCTATACGGTTACAAAGCTGTGCAAGCTAAAGTACTGCCGCTACACCGCAGACGCTAAACGGCGCGACGCCTCAACTAGAGCACTGGCCGAATATAGCCGAGTGCGAATATACAATTGGTACGCCCACTTCTCCACCGTCCCAAAATCTGGATCAAATGATCTGGAATCCCATTCTGGGCCGCTACTGAGGCCGTACCTATTCGAAAACTATGGCTGGAGAAGTTTCCTGGGATACCAGCTGCCGCGACTATCGAGCGCAGCCATGTCGTCAGCTTTGCACGTGTTAATGGTCGGCCATCCTGGGAATGAAAAAGAGGGACCTGAACATCCCCACTACGGATTATATAAGTCGAGAGAGCGTCGACAGCACACAGCGGGTAAGTACCACGGCCGATGAGGATATAATAGCCCTTGCGGGAGGGATCCGTCTCAGAAGCTTTTATCCACACCCTCACACAAGAGGGGTTAGAGCGTTCGTCGAAAGCCAAGTCGGACAACTGAAGATGGAGCGCCGGACTAAAGCTTTTCGCATTTGGGACCGTGAACTCAGCCGATCTTAGAAAACCAAAGTAAGCCAGATTACACGCCGCCCAGAACATGGCATGATCAAGGAGAGCCGGGTCTAAGGAACGAAATATCACTAACGTGATGTCGTAGGATACCGGCAAGCGCTGTGGTGAGCCAGAGGGACCCTGCGAGCGCTTAATCCCCCGCACTATACGCAGATACCGCTCGCAATTAGAAAGAGGGTCCGCATGTCCAGATTCGATGAGTAGCGAGCGCACCGCAGATACATACACTTTAATGGATGGGTACCGAATCGACGCTGCCAAATGAGTTACGAATAGGCAGAGTTTCCACTCATCTACTGGGCACGAGGAACCTGTCGAGTGAAGCCTTCCGAGTTGCTGACAAAATGTCACAAACTTGCGTTGCGCGGACGAGTAAGTACGCCGCGTGGACGGTGCTAAGCCTTCCAACAGGTACGTTCTGCAGCGGAGTTCTAGTGACGAGGGGTCAGCTCGCGAAGCAGTTGGGGTGGAATTGGAGTCGGATGGCACTCCGCGTACGGGGCCGCTCGCCTGAACTCCTGGTAACGAAAATGCGTCAGCAATCTGATTGTGGCGCCCCGGGATATGGATGGATGAAAAAGAAGAAATTGAACCTTGCCGCTGAAAATAGGAGACTGCGCAACAGATGCATCAACTCAGGTACTTTCGATGTGCGGGAGTTGAGTAACGCGACCACCGCCTCGTTTTTGCATTGGAACAGTACATGACCTCGAAGCCATCCGTGACCCCACACGTGCGCGGCCACGACCACCGGGAACAGCTCCTTGTATGCAATAGAACGCGCTATCTGATTCTGTTCCCACCGACAGTTGAACCATGCCCCGTGATAATGCGCCCCATAACCAATCGCCCCCGCGGCATCCGAGGTCACGACGATATTCGCCTCCACCTGTAATCCAGGAAATAACCAGAAACTCACACCATTCCACACGGAAAGGAAATTATGCCACCACGCTAAGTCAAGCCAAAATTCCGCGCTCAAACGAATTTGGTGATCCAGATGGCGGAAGCAGCATAAGAGGTCGATGATACCCCGAAGAAAAGTACGGCCCGGCCATACTACCTTAGCCGCATGGTGAAGGTGGCCTATCGGCGACTCGAGTTGGTTGCGGGTGGCCCACTTGAATTCCCGCCATGTCAAGACGAGACCGCGGAGAACCGACAACTTATCGGCCGGTAGGCGTGCAATTTGGGAAGATGAATCTAGCATAGGCACTATATGTACGTAATCTGTATAAAGAACGAAGAAAGTATAGGGGTCAGGCGTCTGCCTAGGAAGGGAAGGGAGTGAGACATAACAAACAGCAACTATGACAAGTACTCTAGTTTATAAGCTTACAAGAACCCTCGTATACACAACTGCCATACAACAACCTGCTAAGGTGCAAGAATAGGCGCATAAGATATTAAGTAAAAGTACCATAACTAGTAGACTACTGTCTCTAAAACAGTCAAAAACCCCACAGGGTTTGACAATCCTGCTGCCGCCCTGGGCCATCTCAGGCCCACCGCGTGCGCGACTCCTTTCTAGGTAGTGGCTCTGGAGACGACGCCTTGCGCCTTCGCCCTGCGCTCGACGGGCACTCGCGCGCCGGATGGTTCCCGTCGCAGTAAGCGCACTGGTGGGTGTAGCGGCACCCCGGGAAGTAACACCTGGCGAAATTCCACGAGCGACATGCCTCCGAACTTGTAGGGCGATCCCTACCGGCTTCCGGGCGGGCTAACGCTCCCGCTGCGCAAACGTTAAATATCTGCGGGTGAAGTTGGCACCAATCGGTCAGCTTGGCCGCGGCCGCGTGCTCGCGAAACGCTCTATCGTAATTCAGCCGTACGCGACCGGCGAACTGGCGATAAGTGCGCAAAAACCCTAACTTGTACAGCAGTAAATCCCTATTCCT